>NW_006289713.1:649242-667513 GCF_000327345.1 Myotis davidii | reverse complement strand
ATCCAAGGGAGGGCGGGGCGGAAGGAGCCCTCCACCGGCAGAGACACCGCTGGCCACCAGGGGGCGCTAAGACCTCGCTCCTGAGCAGCGGCCTGGGTATCCCCGGCCAGCCCACGAGGTGGCAGCAACACCCCGATTGTGGGCCAGGTGGCGACACTGTGATTGGAGACCCTCTCTCCCTCCCAGCCATGGAGTCACCCGCGCGGTGCCTCGTGCTCACAAACCTCACAGGGCCATCAGCAGCCTCGGGCGCTTGTTTGTCCTCCACTCTCCACGAGGGTGACACAGGCCTTCTGTGACCTCAACCACAATACGCACGCACTGACACAGGCACAGACACAAGACATGCCCCTACACAGGCACACATCGGTGCACACATACCCCTCCTCACAAATACTCATCCAGACCCAGAGACACATCCACGGATACACAGATACAGACATACGTGCAGATGCACGCACACACTCATGAGACACACGCCCACACACTCACACAGACATCCCTGGAAAGGTCACAGCTAGCCGTGCATTTCTGACTGCGGGGAAATAAAGGGAGGACCGGAAAGCCCCTCGCTATGTCAAAGGCATGTTCCTCTGCACCGCCCGTCCGGGTCTCCCCGCTGCCCTTTCGGAGGCCAGCCCTCGGCTCCCTCTTGGGTCCCCAGCCCCCGCCTCCCGTCTCCTCCTCAAGAGCATCACTGGCTCACTGCTGGGTCATCAGACTTTCCCAGCGGGGCCCCATCTTCAGAAAAGAAAACACGTTAGCCTCTCCCCCTCCATCGCTTGCTCCCTTCTTGCACACGTCATTCCCTACCCCTCAGTGAATCCTCCTGTCCCTCCCCACTGCCCACCTTTTACCCATGCCACTTCGTCTCCTGCCTAGGCTCCCGAAGCAATCACAGGAATATGGTATTTCCTGGCTTACCAGGTCCTGTGTAAGCATCTCATGTCTAGAAATCCCCATCACAGCCCTATAAGACAGATGTCATTGTCACCCCATTCTGTGCGCATGAGGAAACCGACACACGGGTGAAGTGATTTGCCCAAACTCACGCAGCTATTAAGATGTTCTGCCCGAGCCGGTTTGGCTCAGGGGATAGAGCGTAAGCCTGTGGACTGGAGGGTCCCACGTTTGATTCCGGTCAAAGGCACATACCAGGGCTGTGGGCTTGATCCCCAGTGTGTGTGTGTGTGGGGGGGGGGGGGGGGCGTGCAAGAGGCAGTGATCAATGATGCTCTCTCATCATTGATGTTTCGATGCCTCTCTCCCTCTCCCCTCTTCTCTGAAATCAATAAAAAATAATTTTAATTAATAAAAAAAGAATATGTTCCAACTGACAAATCTCCAGGGGGGCTGGGGAATGGGAAGAAATTAACCAAAGACCTTACATGCATAACCAGCGGACACAGACAATAGTGTGGTGAAGGCCTGGGGTGGAGCAGGGCTGGGAGGAGGGGGATAAAGAGGGGGGAAATTGGGGGACACTTGTAATACTGTCAATAATAAAAATTTTTAAAAGAAACTGACAAATGTTAAAAGAAAAAAGATGTTCCAAGATTCAAACCCTGGTAGTTTGGGCCTGGTGTCCACCAACGTACCATTCTGCTTCTCAGAGATGACCTCGTTCCGGACCTTACAGACAAGTCATGTCCCATAGACACATCCTCTTCGGCCTCCTGCTGGATTCAAAGACACCATCATCCTACACCTGTGTCTGCACCCAACCCCATCAGACCATGCCTGTTGCCTGTCCGCTAACCTGCCAGTTGCCTGGCACCACCTGGCAGTGCTCTGTGACTGTCGTCTGCCTCTGCCTGTGTCTGGGTCAGCCTGTCAACCTGGGTCAGTGGTGGTTGCCAGGGCTACAAGCCAGGCCTCTCCCTTCGGTGCAGAGGCTGGAGCAGGAGGGAGGGGGTGGAGCCCAGGGCTGCCGATGCCTGGAACCTGCTCCTGGGAGACCCAGGTGCCCAAGAGGTAATTCCCACAGGCCTGGGGAAGAGAACCCAGCTGGGCAGGGTGGGGCAGGGCGGGTGAATGCAGGCCAGGAGGGAAAGCTACATTCTTACTCACCGAGCCGATGTGCTGAATTTTACTTTTCCTTTTATTTATTTCTTCTTCTTAAATCCTGTTTCTCTCCCTGAGGCATTTAATCTATTATTTAACATTGGATTGTGCGATTGAAACTCCCAGGCAAATTGAAAATTATTTGTGTTTGAGGTTTCAGGCATGAGGCTGAGGCAACCGATTCTGGGAGATCCAGGGAACTTGGCAAAGGTG
Organism: Myotis davidii; assembly: GCF_000327345.1. Classification (NCBI taxonomy): domain Eukaryota; kingdom Metazoa; phylum Chordata; class Mammalia; order Chiroptera; family Vespertilionidae; genus Myotis; species Myotis davidii. The sequence continues at coordinate 665,236 of NW_006289713.1, read as the reverse complement.
CAGCACCTGCAGCCCTGCTCCTCGGAGGGGCCGGGCAGAGCAGGCGGGGGCAGGGGGCTCAGGCCCCGCGGGCTCAGCCCGCCTTCGCGCAGGCCTCTCGCACCCAGAGCCCCCAGCTCAGGGGTCATTAATCTCCATGCAGCATTTCGCTAGGGAACTGCCGCCCCAGCCTCCCACTGGCCAAAGTCCTTGCAGGCGGAACAGGTGCAATCAGTCACCCTGGCCCTATGCCCACCCTGGGGGAAAGGCCTCAGTCACAGGAGAATTAATGACATGGGACAGGGGCCCACCATCATTTTTCAGGGGTTGGGCTCTCCATGGAATTGCAGTCAGCTTTGCTGCCTAATGGGGTCCTGACCTAACCAAGGGGGGATGGGAACAGGGTGGGGCGGAGGGCCCTGGCCTGGGGAGCACAGACCCCACTGGGTATTTGAGGGCCCAAGGGCATGTGACTTTGTAAGGCTGGCTCCAAAGACATGACTCAGGACCATCCCTGAGTTGGAACGGGCTGGAGCCCAGGGCAACGTGCACACGGTGTGGACTGGCAGCAGATATGTGCAGGCTGCTGGACAACAGATGCCGGGTCAAGTAGGACCTTGTAGGCCATGATAAGGAGCTTGGATCTGGTGCTAAAAGCTATGGGAACCGCTGAAGGGGAGTAGTGATCATAGTTCCACACCCAAAAAGGTCCATATCGAGGCAGGGAGGACAGAGCTTGCATCCACTTCACGTTTTCGGAGTGGCCATATGTGGCAGGTGCTGTGCTAGGCACTGAGGACATGTGGTGATGGCGTGCTGCACGTGTGTGTGTGTGTGTGTGTGTGTTTCCAGCCCGGAACCAGGGCTCAGCATCAGGAGGACAGTGAGGTTGAGGGAAGAGCATGTGCAAATGTCCTGCGGCAAAAGGTTGTATGGCCAGGTGAGGGGTGGAGGAAAGTCGCCGGGCTGGAGCAGAGAGGACGTAGTGGGTGCCATGATGCACCACCCAGACCCCCTTCAGGAAAGAGGGGCTTGCAGGCACTGGAGTGCTACTGGCACAGGTCTCTGCTGCCGCCCTCTTCAGGGATTGCCCTGGCTAAAGACAGTGGCTCACTCACGGTCACAGCACAGCCAGTGTCCTCCCAACAATTCCAAAGGGCTTCAAAGCTACATGTGGTAGAAAGAACAATGGCCCCTAAAGATGCCCTCCTCTTACTTCTAAGAACGTATGAATATGTTAGTTTACATGTCAAAGGGGATTTTTCCCATGTGATTAAGGATCTTCAGGTGGGGATTATCCTGGGTATCCAGATGGGCACATATCATCACAGGAGTCCTTAGGAAAGGAGGGGGTCAGTTAGAGAGAAGAGGGGACCATGGACACAGAGGTCAGAGTGATGGACGAAAGGATCTACGGGCCAGGGAAAGCAGGAAGCCTTGGGAACTCGCAGAGGCAAGGAAACATGTTTTCCTAAGGCCTCCGGAGGGAATCAGCCCACGTTAGGCTTCTGGACTCCGAAGAGCAAGAGAGTAAATTAGTGTTGTTTTGTGTTGTAGCTGGAACCTGATACACCGTCACAGCCCAACTTCTTCCCCTGCCTAATCCTGCTTTCCTCCCTTCCATTCCACAGTGTAGGTCCTGGGAGCCTCCCTAACAACTCCTTGCATGTTCATGAGTTCTGCGCCCCAGGGAGCCCCACCTACAGCCCTGTGCGCCAGGGAGTCTGAGGAGGCAGGTGCAGGGCAGGACCCTGGAGCAGGTTCACCCATCTCTGCCAGCCACCACTGCAGGTGGGCACAGGTAGCCCCTGGCACAAGGTGACCGCAGTTGCTCACACTTGCGCCTTTGGTGGCCTGGGATGGTTTGCCCATGCGAGGAGATGCAGTGCTGAGGGCAATGCATTCAGGTGCGTGAGGGCTACCTGGGAAAGCAAATCAGCAGAATCAGATGGCCACTGCTCACGACTACACTTTGAGAAAAGGTAACAAGAAGCTGAGAGCAGCGCAGAGCTGTGTGAAAGCCTGTGGTTCACAGAACTCTTCCCATCCTGTAGCGGAGGGCGGACAAAGCTAGGATCCGGAGCAACCAAGTTCCAAAGGTCAAACTCCGCCTATGCAGGACAGCTGCTCTGGTGGGGAAGTGACACCCTGACGTTTCCAGTGGGACATCGGAGTTGATGCACCCCAAGCTGTAAATCCCTAGATTGCCTTGAACCCTCTGAGCCTACCGAGGTGGCCCTTCTCCCCTATTAAGGGTTAACGGCCCCCATTCCTTGAAGAAGTGGGAGGTCTCTGCTCTGTAAGACAGTGTGCAGCCCCTCCAGGACCTGCCCCCACCTCCCCTTCTGGCCACTAGACCACAGCACAGCTGGGATAAGGAAGGGCTGCACCTGATAGGACAAGAAAGGAACTTCAGCCCAAAGGAGCTACAGCACCTGTATCCCTCGGGTACCAGCAGGGCCGGGAGAGCACAGGTGGGACGGATTCTGAAGGTGCTTGGTCCCAGGTCAGGCAGGGAACGTGCTGGGCAGGCACATAAAGTTGAAATGGGTGAGCTTATCGATATGAGAGCGCTTTCCTGGGGCAGGGCCTTCAGTATGCTAGCAAAGACTATAGGCGATGGTGCAAATATGCTGCTAGGATGGGGTCTAGAAGCATGGGGAAAGCAACGGCCCGTGCTTTTAGAAATGTTGGAATTTTTGTGTTAGATGGTGGACGTGTTGAACTGAATGTGCACGTAAGGCCAGGAAAAAATGGAAGAGGAGCATGGTCTTCAGGAGGGTCTGCAGATACACCAGTTACCAAACCCAGTGTCACTAAGAGGGTAGGTGCCAGCTCGCATCTGTAGGTCAGATAAGATAGAAGAGACTCTCATAGCAGATCTGAGGCAATCCTCCCAATAAAAGAATATTTGTGATTCCTTGCCCAGTTTATGAACTTTGAGTCAGTTTTCAGACCAGGAACCCAGTGGCTGAAGGAGAGGTAAGCTCCCAAGATGAACCTGAAACCCAAAGCACATGTAATTCGAATAGACTTACTTAGTAGTTGACCAAGAAGACCTGGACTGGTTGATGTCCTGTAGAATATCATATTGGTCATATATCAATAACCTCACGCAATCAATGAGCAAGACGTGGGCCTTCGGAAGACCCAGGCACTGCAAAGGGTGGAGGGCAAGCCAGTGACGTTGCAGGAGCCAGTCGTATCAGAAAAACGTTGAAGAGCTACAGCGGGCCGGAGCAGCCACAGTAAAGGACAGATCCTGGTTTCTCGCACCTCCCCCCTTGGAGAAGGAAGCCGTGTCTGGCAGGCCTCAGGTCTGGAGGCATCGTGCTCATGTAGGAATACTCCAAACCACTTTCCGGGGGCCATGGGAAACTCCCAGCTGCGAGCCAGCCCAGAGATGGAGAGGGCGTTGCAGCAGGTCCAGGGCTGTGGTTCAAGGTGCTAACTTGGGCTATGTGACCCCGAGGACCCTATGGTATTGGAGGTATCAGTTTTGGGAAAAGACACCACGTAGAGTTTTTGGCAAGACTCTTAAGGATCTGTCACAAGGCCATGCCCTGTGGAAACGATGGGTCTTTTGACAAGCAGCTCCTGGCATGCTACGAGCCCTGGTACAGACTACCTGACCATGACCATGGGACAGCACGTGCAGAGGCAACCATTCACTGCCTCTCTCAGTCCTTTCTGGCTGCCATAACGAATACCATAAAACTGAGTAGTTTAGTAACAACAAATGTTTATTTCTCACAGTTTTCAAGGCTGGGAAGTCCCAGATCATGGCGCTAGCACAGCTAGGTAAAGGCCCTCTCTCTGGATCATAGCCAGTTTTTTCTTGCGGTATCCTCACAGGATGGAAGAGCCTAGGGATCTCTATGGAGCCCCTTTTATAAGGCACTAATCCCATTCATAAGGGCTCACCCTTATGACTTATACACCTCTTAAAGGCCCAACTTCCTATTACTGTTATCTGTGTGGGTTAGGATTTCAACATAGAAATTGCGGGCCGGGGGGAGGGGGGGGGAGCAGATAACAAGCATTCAGATCATAGCACTACCCATCATGAGCTGAGTTCTGTCAGAGGGTCCTAGGACCCAGGAGCATCCATCCATAAGACAGAAGTGGTACATCCAGGACCCAGTGTGAGCAGGTAGCCTAGACTCCCTGTTATCCACCACTGCTGCACCAAGTTCTCTCCCTGACTCCTAGGGCCACGTGATGGGAGGTACGACAGCTGATAACAGGAAAAAGCCAGAACTTGGTTCACAGAAGTATTGGCTTGATACTTGGGAGCAAGTAAAAACTGGATGGTGTCTGCACTGCAGCCCCACTCAGAGACGGACTTGAGAGATGGTGGGAAACGTACCTGGCCATCCACTTTAGTGGAAGAGAAGCGGTCAGGGGCCTGGAAGGAGACTGATTAGAAGACAGGACGAGGCTGTTGGGCAGTCATGCGGATGGGTCTTGGCACAGAGAGTGAAGCTCGCTGTCTCCTATGTTAACACTCATTGGAAAACGTCCATCATCAAGACACACTAAACAGCCAGGTCAACAGAATGACTTGGCCAAGTGACATCCACCAGCTTCAGCCATTGGTCTCTTCACTGCTGGCACAAAGGGGGCATGAAGGAAGTAGCCACGGTGGCAGGGTCAGAGGCCGCGAAGGGGTCTAACAGCATGGCTCTCACTCACCACGGTGACAGCTACTGCAGCTGCTGAGCATCCAGCCCTCCAGCCACAGAGCTCAGCGCTAAGTCCCAGACACGGCGCCATCCCGAGGACACCAGCCAGCTGCCTAGGGGCAAGTTAACCACCCTGGGGTGATCCGTCTCATCCTGGAAGGAGTAATCATTCACTCTGTCAGGGGTATACACTTATTCTGGGCACAGGTTTGCTTTCCCTGCCCACAGAGCCCAAACCAGGCCACTATCCAAGGACTTACAGAGTAGCTGAATCATTGTGTGAGATAGAGGGAGTCACTCGGTAGCAAAGGGGGGGGGGGGGAGGCACATGACCATAAAATGCACTGGCCATGTCACTCACTGTGTTGCCCCAAATCTGCCAATCTGATAAGGACCTGACGGAAGCACCACTAAAGTGCCAGCTTGCGGGCGGTGTTTTGCAAAGATGGGGTACCATTCTCCGAGCAAAATGTATACTTTAAATCAACAGTAGGTCAGGCCTACCCATGTGAGGTAGGCAAAATGAAGAGCCCTTCTCCCCAAGATGTCCTCATTCTAAGAACCTGTGACTATGTTCCCTTACATGGCAAAAGGCACTTTGCAGATGTGATCAAGTTAAGGATCCTGAGGTGGAGAGATCACCTTAAATTATCTGAGAGGGCCCAACATAAGTGAAAGAGCGGGGCAGGAGAGCATGAGAGTGAGGCATGTGAGAGATGCACGCGGCCGTTGCTGGCTGGGAAGGTGGAAGGGGCCCTGAGACAAGGCGTGCAGCCAGCCCCTGGGAGCTGGGAGTGGACTGCCCCCGGGAGCCTGTAGGAGGAAGCCAGCCTTGCCTACACCTTGACCTTTAGCCCAGTGAGACCCATTTTGGACTTCTGACCTCCTGAACTATAAGATAATAACATTGTGTTGTGTTAACTCACCAAGTTTGTTGTAATTTGTTACAGCAGCACAGGGAAACCAATACGTGGTAAGACGGGTGTGGGAGCCGAGGCCTGGAAGTCAGGGACCTGCTCGCCATCACTCCTAGCCACCCACTCGGGGAACGTGCGCTTCCCTGGGCACTCAGCGTGCAGACATTCCAACAAGGAAGGCTCTGCCAAGGAACACAGCGAGGCTTTCATGGACTACGTGCTGGGACGCTGCCTGGGCACTCAGGCTCCTCACGCCAAGGTGCCAGCCAGCAAGACAGCCTCCGTCTTGGCAGATAATGGGCCTGATTATGAGAAAGAAGTAACATTTCTGTTACAGAGTGGGGGCAGGGCAAAGTGTATTTGGTGCCTGGTTAATCCCCTTGGGTGCTTCTTGGTACCCCCTTGCCCAGTTTTGACCGGAGTGGACAAGTGTAGCAACTCTGGCCCGAGAAGTTCGTGTGGGCCAGAGACTCAGAGCCTCGGGGATGAGGGTCTAGTTCCTCTACCAGGATAGCCACTGAGGCCAGGGCAGGTGTGAGATGAGGGTGAGGGGAATTCTGAGAGAAGAGGAACATCAGTTGTAGCCTCAAGCTCAACTGCAGTGGGCGGGGGTGGGGGATGGAGGGGAGAGGATGGAGGGGCTGTAGTTTACCCCACTAACCACCCTCTTCTAAGCTCCCCCACGGCACACCAGAATCCCAAGGAGATGCTCTCTGAACGTATATGAGAAGGGGGTCCCTGCAAAGGGTGATGCCCCACCCAGATCCCCGTCAGTAATGGAGGGCGTGCCCCCCAGCTTCCGTCACCCCCTTCACAAATGCCTCAGGTGAAGGGTGCCATCTTGCCCAAGGTCACACCCTGCATCCAATGGCACATGCAGGCATCAGTTGGGTCACACGGAGGCGCAGCATGTGAGTCTGCAATGGGTCACTGAGGCCTCTGTTGAGATTGCGTGAGAGCTCAACTCCCTCTACCCACTCCTCCCCTCCACAAATGTTGATGCAAGAAAGCACCCCCTAATAAAGTTCCTGCAATAATGTCCATCCAGAGCCAGCTTCCCAGGGAGCCCAACCTGCAGTAGAGAAGGAGGGAGGTGTGAGGGGAGCGAGGGCAGAGGTGGGCCAGTCCTCATGCACCACATGGGATGGGTTATTTCATCTTAGAGCAAGGCTTTCAGCAAGCCGTCACATACTCTTGTGAAAAGATGCCCTGGCTGCCATGGGGAAAATAGATTGTAAGGGCAAGACTGACAATGGAAGGACAGCTGCAGCAGCCATCCGGGTGAGAGACGATGGTAGCTGGACCAGAGCGGCCGTGATGATGGAGACGTGTGGGCGGGTCTGAGGAGAAATGGACAGGTCTCGGTGATGGACTGGAGATGGAAAAAGGAGAAGAGGATCAGGAAGGGGGCGATTCCTGGACGACTCTCAGGTTCCAGTTTGCACAACGGAGTGGCAGGGTGAGATGGGGACACCGGAGGAGGCCAGGTTAGGAGGGGCAAGATCCTGAGTCTGAGTCATGACATGTTGAGCCTGAGGAATCTCTGAGGCATCCTAGGGGAGGCAGCAAGTGGGAGGTGGGATCTGGAGGTGGAAGGAGGTGTAAATCCGTGACTCATTAACACTACACAGCTGCAGGAGACTACTGCCTGAGAAAGTGTGAGAAGAGAACAAGGGAGCCTGGGGATGGTCAGATAAAGGAGGAGCCAGCTGACAAGGCCAAAAAGCAGTGAGCCGAGTAGGAGGAGGAAGCAATGGGTGTGAGTTCTGCTCTCGAGACGCGGAGCGCAGGCAAGGGCACTCTGCAGAAACTGATATCCCTACATTCAAAGTCCTAAAAAGACAAAAGTTAACCTCACTGTACAAGTCCAGCGTGGGTCCCCGCTCATGGTCCCTTGGGAACCCGGTGGATGGAGGCTCCACCTCAAAAACCGCTTCTACAGTTGTCCAGGCTGAGAATGGCACACTGGCTTCTCAGATTCGGCCTCACATGTGGCTGGCAAAGCAAGTAGGTTGGCCTTGCTAACTTCAGAGGAGGCATGAAAGGACAGTGCTGCCACGGAGCCCACCGAGGAAGAGATCTGGGCGCTGAGGAAAGAGGAGAGCCTGGCTGAGCCCAATGCGGCTGAGGGGCTCAGGAACATGAGGGCTGAGAGAGCCTCCGGATGAGGTGATATGGGTCCTTGCTGACCTGAGAAAGAGGTGTTTGGGGGCCTTAAGGGACTCAAGGCCAGAAGGTGACTGGAATTGGTTAGGGAGGAGCGGGAGGTAAGTAGGACATGTCAGCTGGGACAGGTGGAGGGAGGCAGGGAAGGGGCTGGAAGGGCATATCTGGAACAGTTTTGTTCGTTGTTTTTAGTGGGAGATAACTTGAATGTGTATAAAGCAATGGATACAAACTGTAATCCAGTTTTATTCGTTTGCATGTGACTTTCCAGTTTTCCCAGCACCATTTACTGAAGAGACTCTCTTTACTCTATTGTATGTTTCTGGCTCCAATGTTGAAAATTATCTGCCCATATACATGTGGTTTTATGACTAGGCTCTCTATTCTGTTCCATTGGTCTGTATGTCTATTTCTCTGCCAATGCCATGCTGTTTTGATTATCGTAGCTCTGTAGTATAATTTGAAGGCAGGTAGCATGATTCCTCCAGCTTCATTCTTTTTTCTCAGGATTGCTTTGAGTATTCAGGGTCTTTTGTGGTTCCATAAAAATCTGATAATTTCTTTAAAAAATGACATTGGTATTTTGATGGGGATTGCATTAAATCTGTATATTGCTTTGGGTAATATGACCGTTTTAACTATGTTGATTCTTCCAATCCATGAACACAGGATATTTTTCCATTTTGTTGTGTCTTTTTCAATCTCTTTTCATTATACCTGGAAATTTTCAGTATATAGATCTTTCACATTTTTTGTTAAGTTTATTCCTAGGTATTTTATTCTTTTGGTTGCAATTGCAAAATGAATTATTTTTTTTTCCATTTCTTTTCTTGAAGTTTTGTTGTTAGTATACAATAAAGCAATGGATTTTTGCACATTGATTCTGTATTCTGCAACTTGACGGTATTTGTTTATTATTTCTAATAGTTTTTTTGATGGGGTCTTTAGGGTTATCTATATACAGAATCATGTTGTCTGCAAAAAGTGACAGCTTGACTTCTTCCTTCCCTATTTTGACGCCTTTTATTTCTTTCTCTTGCCTTATTATTATGGCTAGGGCTTCCCTCACTATGTTGGATAAGAGAGGTGAGAGCGGACATCCTTGTCTTGCTCTTGATCTTAGAGGAAAAAGTTTCAGTTTTTTCACTATTGAGTATGATATTACTGAGGGTTTATCATAGATGGGCTTTATTATGTTGAGGTACTTTCCTTCTATTCCTATTTGATTGAGTGTTTTAATCATAAATGGATGTTGAATCTTATTGAATGCTTTTTCTGCATCTATTGATAAGATCATATGATTTTTATACTTTCTTTTGTTAATGTGGTGTATAATGTTGATTGATTTGTGTACGTTGAATCATCCTTGTGCCCCTGGAATAAACCCCACTTAATTGTGATGTATAATTTTTGATGTATTGTTGTATTCAATTTGCTAGTAATTTATTTAGGATTTCTGCATCTGTATTCATTCATTAGAGATATCGGTCTGTAGTTTTCTTTTATTGTCTTATCTTTGCCAGGTTTTTGTATGGATCAAAGACCTAAATATAAGACCCAAATAATAAGTTACATAGAAGAAAATAAAGGTACCAAACTTATGGACCTTGGTCATAGAGAACATTTTATGAACTTGACCCCAAAGGCAAGGGAAGTAAAGGCAAAAATAAGTGGGTGGGACTATATCAAACTAAAAAGCTTCTGCACAGCAAAGGAAACTGACAACAACACAAAGAGGCAGTCAACCAGATGGGAGATGATAGTTGCAAACAGTAGTTCCGACAAAGGTTTAATTTCCAAAATATATAAAGAACTCAACACCAAACAAATAACCCAATCAAACAGTGGGCAAAGAACCTAAAAATATACCTCTCCCAGAAGACATACAAACAGCCAATAGATTTATGAAAAGATGTTCAACTTCACTGGCAATTAGAAAAATGCAAATCAACACTACCATGAGATACCACCTCATTAGAGTGGCGATTACCAACAAACAAGCGATAACACGTATTGGAGAAGTTGTAGGAAAAAGGGAACCCTCATTCACTGCTGGTGGGAATGTAGACTGGTATAACCACTATGGAAAGCAGTCTGGCAATTCCTCAAAAAATTGAGAATAGAACTACCATACTACCCAGAAATCCCTCTCCTCAAAATCATGTATTCACAAAGATATATGCACCCCTATGTTCATTGCAGCATTATTCATGGTGGCCAAGACATGGAAACAACCAAAGTGTCCCATGATAGAGGACTGGACAAAGAAGATGTGGTACATATACTCGATGGAATACTACTCAGCCATAAGAAATGATGGAATAGAGACATTTGCAACAACTGGATGGACTTGAGGAACATTATGCGAAGGGAAATAAGTCAGACAGAAAAAGCTATGGACAATATGATTTCACTCATATATGGAATGTAAAACAACGCAAACAGCAGTGTGTGGTTGCCAGGGGGAAGGTAGTGGGGGCCCTAATATAACATGACAGGAGAAGATTTGACTTTAGGTGGTGGGTACACGGTGCAATACAGATCTTGTCACATAGAAACCTACACCTAAACCTATATGTTCATGCTGATCAATGTCACCCCAATCAATTTAGTGAAATAAAAAAAAGGGACCAATGGAAAGGACCCACTGAGAGGGAGACTAACTATCCAAGAGGAAGCCAGGACAAGCAATAAAAGACAAATAGGTCTGCATGTCCAACACACCTGGGGCCCTAGAATTTCCTGCCAAACAGCCCTAAGCTTAGGACCAGGGCCTGCATGGGCCTCTCCCTCCGGGCCATTGTCCAGAGAGTGGACAGCACCCACCAATGTATGCACCCTAAGGTCTGAGGGGTAACTGAGGGACAGCCATTTGTGGGGTGTGTGGACAGAGCCTGGCAGTGCAGGTTAGAGTGCGCATATGGTACCCGGGAGCCCCCAGCCCCACAGTGGGGAATGGAGCCAGGAAATTGAGCGAAGGGGGCAGCTCTTCCCACGCCACCAGAGTCAGCCTCTCACTCCAAGGAACCTGAGAATTCCAACTGAACCGGCCTTGCAGGTCATTATGAAGGCATAGCTGTCAAGGTTGGAGGATAAAATGTATTTTATTTAACAGTTCTTAGCTTAATGTATACCTTTTAAACATTTAGACATAAGATATGTAGATTCCCAATTTTCCTTTTAATCTGAGCCCTTTAAATGTTAGAGGTGGGCCAAAGTGTGTAATAAATAAACAAACACACATATAATCCTATATAATAAAGAGGTAATATGCAAATTGACTGTCACACCCTCACACAAGATGGCCACACCCGTGTGGTCAAGGGAGGGCAGTTATGGGCAATCAGGCCAGCAGGGGAGGGCAGTTGGTGGCGATCAGGCTGGCAGGGGAGAAGTTAGGTGTCGATCAGGCCGGCAGGGGAGTGGTTAGGGGGTGATCAGGCTGGCAGGCAGAAGCAGTTAGGCAATCAGGCAGGCAGGCAGGAGAGTGGTTGGGAGCCAGCAGTCCTGAATTGTGAGATGTCCAACTGCTGGTTTAGGCCCAATCCCTAGGTCTGGCAGTCGGACATCCCCCAAAGTGTCCCAGATTGGAGAGGGTGCAGGCTGGCCTGAGGGTCACCCCCCCACCACCACCACCACCACCAGTGCATTAATTTCATGCACCGGGGCCTCTAATTTCATATAATATCTATGTATTATAGAATTCTAATCTTAGAATAAAATGTTTCACATAATCCCAATGTAATTTGTGTGGGAATATACACACAGACACAAGGATACAGTTTGTATCAGTTAGCTCTTGCTGTGCGACAAACACAAAATTTCAGTGGCCTAAACAATAGGCATTTATTTCTCTATGTCTGTGGTGGCTGGTGCAGCCCCAACCCATGTGTCTCACTCTGGGCTCAGCCTGGAGGGTCAGCAGCCGCCTGGGCATTTTCTTCCTACCTGGACAGCAGGAGTCCTGAGGCCAGCTCAGCACAGGCGTGGACTTCAAGACTCTGCTTGTGCCACAGCTCCTCACTGCCTTCGTGAAGACCAGGAGCAGGCAGTGGAGAGGTACATTCTGCCGAGCACGGAGCCACTGCAAGGATGTAGATGTCTAAGCTACCAGAGGGTGGGGAAAATCAGAATTAATAATTTAGCCTATCACATACCAAACCTAGAAAAGTGAGATTGCCCTTGAGTGGGGGGGACTAATTTGTAATTAATTCTAATTACTAAAAGAATAGAGGTTTTAATTTGTACAACTTACATGTATTCCCGTACTCCTTCTGTGATAAAGCAAAAATAAGACCTCAATCTTCTCCAATTCCAATCAAAATCCTAATATAAAATTTTTACTAGTTGGTTCACCTGAAAGACTGGCTAGCCATCTTTTAAAACAACAAAACAAATTATTTTTTAGATCCTGATCTCAAACCATAAACAAAAGTTAATTCTAAAAGGATAAGGAACCTAGTATAAAAATAGAACTATAAAAAATTGTAGGGAGATAGTATTTTGAAATACATCAAAATGTCTTTTCTTTCTGTACTTCCTTGTGACCTTCCAGCTCTTCAGCCAGAGGCTTGCATTGCCTAGAGGTGGAGGGGGATGGAGGGAGGGGAAGGAGGAGGAGGGAGAGAGAGGAGGAGGGAGAGAGGAGGAGAAGGGAGTGGGGAGAGGGAGGATAGAGGAGGGGGAAAGGAGGTAGGGAGAAGAGCAAGGAGGAGGGGAGGAGGTAGGGGAATCGAGAGAGGGCAGGAAGAGGGAGGAAGAGGAAGGGAGGTGGGGAAGAGTAGCCATCCCCAAACACCTGCCAGGCAAGGCCCTCTTCCGAAAGCAGCAGGAGGGAGGTGGGAGTCGGAGGTGGGAGGTGGAGCCTTTCCTTCCCTCTGACAGCCATGGTCAGAAACCACTGCTTTCAGCAAATGCATCAAAGACCCAATTCCACCATGAGAGCCGCTTTGGGGCCCTTGGCCTGTAATATGCAGATCTGGCTGGGGGAGGGGCGCCAGGGAAGGAGACGGAGGCCTGGTATGGATCAAAGGAGTGACAAGGGATGCCCAGTGATGCAAGAAAAGCAAGTGGTAAAACAAAGTGCAGGGGGACACACGCATTGGACACCATTTCCATAAAAGTTTAAAACATACATAAATGTTATCACTGTTGACGTACATTCATATGTTGCAAAAGTATAAAAATGACCCTAACCGGTTTGGCTCAGTGGATAGAGAGTCAGTCTGTGGACTGAAAGGTCCCAGGTTTGATTCTGGTCAAGGGCATATACCTTGGTTGCAGGCACATCCCCAGTAGGAGGTGTGCAGGAGGCGGCTGAATGATGTTTCTCTCCCATCGATGTTTCTAACTCTCTATCTCTCTCCCTTCCTCTCTGTAAAAAATCAGTCAAATATATATATATTTTTAAAAGTATAAAAATGTATTCAGGAATGTTATAGCTTCTGGTTAGCCATTACAGGGGGAAGAAGGAAGGGGTTTAAACGGATCTGTATCATTTCATTTTATTTCAAAATATTAATATTTGTATGTCCTGGCAGTGGGTGGGTGGGTATCTGTTAGATTATTTTCTATATTTTGAAACACATGGGAGGGGGAAGACAGCCTGTGGATCAGTATCAATAATTTGATGCCATAGTTTAATGTGCATGTTTGCATGTCTGTCCTCAGGTGTGTGGCCACGTGTCTGTGCAACTCTGTGCAACATTATGTGTGTGTCCTCACATCCCTCTGTGTCTGCCACTTGTGTGGGAACATGTGTGTATCTGTACATCTATGTGCATGGATCTGTGCACCTGTATGCACATCTGTGGCTGGCTGTGTCTGTGTGTCTGTATGTGCAGTTGTGTCTGAGGTTGTGTGTGTGAGTGTGCGTGCGCGCGCGCATACCTGTGTGAGTCTGTGCCTTGAGTGTCTGTGTGTGCTGCACAACTGTGTGTTCATGAATAGGAAGAAGACTGGACAAACACCAAATCATTGACATTTCTCTCTGGGAAGACAGGAATTTTGTTTCCCCTTCTTACATTTTACTGTGTGTGTGTTTAACAATGATCATGTATTATTTATTAAAATTTGAAAATACTTTAAAAACATAGTAGAGTTTCACAATTTAAAAAAAATGAAAAGAATTTACCAGCAGACCCTCGATGCCCTCAGGGCTCCTCTTTGCCCAGGGCCCCAACCTGTGATTGCATCTACCCCATGCGCCTGAGGACAAAGGCGCCTGAGGACAAAGGCGCCCGAGGACAGAGCTTCACCCCAGCCTAGGGGCATGGACCAAAGCAAGCATGCGATTTCTCTGAAGTCTTGTGTTTTATCTTTAAATGTTAGGCAACTTTACATTCCCCACCCCCCCTTCATGTGTATGTACATGTTTATCTTGGTTTTAAGCCCCAAATCTTGAGTCAAGGGGCCACAGAAGGGGTCTCCCTCTCACTCACTTTCCCAGCTCCTGTTTGCCTCCTGTGGTGGGTGCTGGGTCAACGGCACCTGGGATAGGGGTGAGTGTGTAACTACAGCCCCCGTGGAGGCTCTTGGAAGGTCAGCTGGAAGAGGAAGCCAACTATCTCATTTCGAGAGCACGTACACTAGGCTGGGCCAAGTTCCCTGCATAAGCTGTCACACTGATTCTCCCAGCAAGCCCTTCAGCTTGGTACTATTGTTGTTCTCACATCACAGGGAAGACACTGAGGCTTCAAGAGATTAAGCCCAACGTCACCCAGTTGGATTCAGACTCCCAAGTTCAGGTCTCCCTCCCTATAGTACAGGCCGAAGGAGAAGGAATTGCCTGTGTGTGGAAATGAAGAGGGTCAGCATCCCAAGCTTTGGCCCCAGGAAGGAGACCTGGGCAGGTTTGTGGGGTTTTTTTTGTTTTCTTTTGTTTTTTATTTTCTAGAGAGAGAAGAAGAGGAGAACGAGAGAGAGATCACTCAGTTGCCTCCTGTACTCGTTCTGACCCAACAATCCAACCCGCCACCTTTTGGGTTGGGATGATGCTCCAACCAACTGAGCCATCAGGCCAGGGCTGGTTTCTGCTGGACCAAAGGCTGCTTTCCTTACTGTCTCACCTCCCTTTTCCCCTCAGACCTGTGCAAATGTATCTGCCAGGCCCCTCGTCCTGTGTCCCCAGGGCCACTTCAATGGTCACTTCAAACAGTCATTTGGGGGCGGGACTTGGTGCTTAAGGCTGTTCTCCCAGGGACCCAGATGAGGCTCACACTGATTGAGAGACCTGGAGGACCCCAGAGAGGGCCCCACTGTCCCCCTCGACAGCAACCGCTTCACCTTTCTGGAAATCCTTTCCATGTGCTGAGTAGTGGAAGCAGTCCTGGGGGCTGCTTCTGTGCTTCCTGCTCATGTCAGGCACCAGGCCTATGTGGAGAGCCACTGCCCTGCGGGCCCCGGGTGCTGCTGGCAGGGAACAGCCCTGAGGGGCTGCTGGGAGGACTGCAGCTGGAGAGAAGAATGAGCCCGGAGAGGAGCCCACAGGTAAGGGGTCAGAGGCCTGGGGCCAGCAGCCAGCTTGATAGCCTGGAAGTCGCTATGCTCTGTCAGGCCACATCCATGTTTGGGTCTTGTGTCTCCTGGGACCCTAGAAGGGCCTTGGGTACCATCACTGCCTCAAGCTTCCTTGGAGGTGCCCTTTGGGGTTTGGGGCCTCTCTCCACTGATTAGCTTTTACCTCCCTTCCAGCTCAGGGTTTTGGCTAATAACTCTTCACCTTTCGGGGGCAATAGCCCCCAACACAAAGCCCATCCTCCCCTGAGGCAGAGCCTGACCGTGCCCAGGGTCCACCTTCTTCCCCAGGGATCAGGCCAGCAACTCTGCCCCATGCAGGCCGGGCTAGACCTGGTTGTCCAGACTAAGCCCTTTCCCTGGGGTTGGCTTGCAAGTTGGTCAATGGGATGTGACAATGAGGGCTGGGGGGCCACTGGGATCCTCCCCTGGCTCCCATGCGTGTACAGGAAGGTGTGGAGCTTTGAGGTACCTCCATCTTGCGATCGGAGAGGAGCAGGTTGAAGAGGACAGCAGAGCAGGACGGCAGAGGACAGTGGAGAGAGCCTGGGTCCTTGCAGACTCCCACTTGTCATTGCGTGAATCCATTTTCTTCCCCATGAAGCCATCCTAAGGCAGGTTTTGTTACTTGTACCCAAATCCACATAGACCCTTTGAGAATCTGGTAAAAATGCTGAAGCTTCTCTTGGGAGAAAGGCTGAAATTCAGAGCAGTGATCACGGTAGGGCATTC
>NW_006289713.1:645910-649023 GCF_000327345.1 Myotis davidii | reverse complement strand
CCTGGCCTCCCAGGGGCCACCCACTGTCCACAACACATTGGCACTGTGGCTGTCTCTGTGATGCTGGGTCCTGCAGGGGGCAGGTTGGCTTGGTTCTGAGCAGCACACCCAGCTGCAGGCAGAAGGCAGGATGTGTGTGTGTGTGAGGGGGGAGGGGGGGGGTCTGCAGCCCCTGGAGACAGCCCTGCTTTCTCTCCCATCAGAAACTCCAAGTGCCCAGTGACCGTAGTGTGGGAACCGGGCGGTGAGAGCTGGCTGGTCTTGTTTATTTTCTTCAAGGACAGGCAGGGGCAATGGGCTCCCGCTCCACCCCTCAGGCAGGTTTGGCTCTCTGCTCTCCAGGGAGTGGGTCTGCTGGCTGACAGGCAGGTCTGGTTAGGGGAATGTGGTGGGCGCCAAGCTGGCAGCACTAGCAGTCCCAGGTTTTATCACTCCCTTTATTCTCCCGACACTCTGGGGTCCTAACCAGGAAAAAAGATTGAGAGGATTCTGGAACAAAGGCAGAAGCCAAGTGGATGTCAGATTGTGGCTGGCTCCATCCGAGCCTGGTCAGGGGCCACCTCTGAGCCTTGAGATGGGGACCAACCTCGGAGGATCTGGCTTTCACTCCAGGGGGCCCCGGGGTAAAGGTGGAGACAGCGGGGGCCTTAACCCCAGCCCCCAACCCCACCCCCAGCAGGTACCAACTGTGTCTCAGCCTGTTCATCTGCTGTGTGGTTCTGGGACGGCTGAGTTCAGCAGACTCTGGAATCTCATTCTGGGCTCATTTTACTTTCCTTATTATGGTCCTGATTTTTAAAAATTATTTTTAAAAATGTTTCTATTGATTTTAGAGAGGAAGGGAGAGGGAGAGAGACAGAAACATCAATGATGAGAATCATCAATCGGCTGCCTCCTGCACACCCCCAACTGGGGATCAAGCCTGAAACCCGGGCATGTGACCTGACCGGGAATCAAACCGTGGCCTCCTGGTTCACAGGTCGGTGCTCAACCACTGAGCCACACATGCCAGGCAAGGTCCTCATTTTTGAACACAGTCTGCAAGCAGCAACAACAAAGTGGAAGTTACCCTGGAAGCCACTTTGAAACATCTGGAGACTGAGGGCTTGTCAGCAGCACCTGGATGCAGGGTCTGACTTCGTGTGTTTCACACAAGCACTTACTGAGGTGCCTCAAAAAAGCAGGTTTGATCCCGCTTTAAAAACATGAATTGCAATGGCTTACATGCAAGTCAAATCTACTGATAAAGCTAGTTACATTCCGATGAGACTCACATCAAATTTCGCCTCTTGGACCCAGATGTATTTCACAAGATGTTTCAATATGTTTTCAGTCCTAATTATACATCTTCAGTAAAAAAAAAAAAAAAGCCTCACCGTGGCCTTTTAGACTACGGATCTTTAAATGCCTCTCATGGTCCATGTCCAAGTCTCTCAGTGTAAACGATGGTTGACATTCAGCCAGGAACTTTTAAAACACTGAGAATAAATTATGACCCAAACTTACTCTTCTTAATGACATATAAAGTTCAACTCTTTAAGAAAAGAATTCAGGAATAGGAACACAGTTTCCAGCAATATTAAGAAAATAAAAGGTCCCTCAAAATAGTCATTTCCTGTTTTGATTAAGTTCTGCATTTTTAATATAGTTGGTATAAAATGAAACTCTTAAAAAGAAAAGAAAACGTAGGAATTTAAAATAAAGTGGAATATCCTATTTTCAGGGTCACCAGTACCATGGTGAGATCTGTCTCTTAAACAATGACACTTAGTATCTGTGTAGTTCCATGAATACTTTTGAAGTGTCATATTAAAACCAATCTCGTGGCCTTGAGGCAAAGAGAAGCAATTAGTCTTGGAGTTGTGAATAAATAAAAATCCATTTATACACCCGTCCTTGACATGTACCTTGCAAATCTTAGAAACTTCATCTAGTGGGAAAAGAAATGTTAAATCATGAATACCAATACTAATCACATTGCCATGTGGCTTCCTAAAATAGTTTAGTTCATACCAATCTTTTAAGTATTAATTTATATGTATATATTCATCCATATTGAATACAAAACAAAAAAGCTCTAGCAGCACCTAGAGAGGGAGACAGGAATGAGGGGCGCTGGGGGCCACAAGGGCCAGACAAGCAGGTTTTCAGTGGGTCTGTGCATCTCAAACATAAGCGCTGTGCGTTTTTGCATCAGCTCCTTCCCCCCGTCCCCCCAAGCAGTTAAAGGACTGGGAAGGGGTAAGGTTCTGTCTCTTCAAAAGTTTGGGGTGCCTATAATGCCCTCCTTCATTTGTGATCCTAGCCATCATTTAAGGGAGGATTCCGGAGGTCAAAGTATTGCTTCACTTTTTATTTGGGTCCATTTCTTCAATGCCGGGTGGGGTGTGTGTAAATGGGGGCTTTGTTGTCCCTTGGCCTTGTGCAGTGCTGAAGCGACTAGGGGTGTCAGCCACGGCGCAGAGCAGACCTGCTGGGCCTGGCCTGGCTGGGGTGCGGACAGCAGAAGAGGGGTGCTGTCAGGCAGGAGCTGGGAGCCCAAAGCCATCGGCGCCAGTGTGAGGGGAGCAGAGTGGGCAGTCCGTAGGGTCGGCTCGAGCCGCTGCACAGATCCCTGACCTACTTCCACCGCCCCTTTCTGTTCTATGAGCAGCTAAAAATCCATAAATTAAGGATATTAACTGATGGGGCCTGCGGCATTCTTATAAGCTATTTAAATCTATAAATTTACAACATCTTCTGCATATATCAAGTAATTGAACTAACTGCAGGGATGTAACTTTAATGAGAAAATTTCCCCCTTCTCCTGTAGTTCAAGCTCTAAAATAAGTAAGTAAATAAATAAATAACATCTTCCCCCTAGGAGGAAAGTTTCTGCTTATTCCCGCGTGAAGTTACAGCAGCGCGGTCCGGGCGCTCTTTCCACGCGCGAGATCCCCTAGTTAAGAGAAGCAGGCCTCCCACTCCGTCCACCTCCTACAAGCGCCCGCCCCTTCCCACTCCCCCAATCCCCCCCTCCTCCGCGCACACACACTGCCAACCCCTAGTGCCCCCAGTGAGTGAGGCCGCTAGAGGGCGCCCAGGTAGGGCTGGGACTCGGGGTGGGGGCCCCG
>NW_006289713.1:643810-644518 GCF_000327345.1 Myotis davidii | reverse complement strand
TACAAAGTCAATTTTACATGTTCTTGAATCTTAGGGTTTTAAAGTTAAGTAACCTTTGCCCAGCCAGTATGGCTCAGTAATTGAGCGTCGACCTATGAACCAGGAGGCCAGTTTGATTCCCTGTCAGGGCACATGCCTGGGCAATGGGCTCATCCCCAGTAGGGAGGCGTGCAGGAGGCAGCTGATCAATGATGTTTCTCTCATCACTGATGTTTCTCTCTCGTCCTCTCCCTTCCTCTCTAAAATCAATAAAAAAATATTTTTGGGGAAAAAAAAGACGCTCTACCCCGCCCCCGGGTCTCTGCTGCCCGCCTGGACGCGCGCACCGGACACACTCCCAAACATCCCTTCTTCCGTCTCGAAGCGCCTTTAGGTCTTCCCGCGCCCCCCACCCCGACTGCAGAAAGATAAGCTTCAAGTTTTCACTCCCTCAAATGTGCATGAAGGAATTTAACTGCATTGAATAACAGCATTAGTTTCAATTAATTTTTTTTAATCCCGCCAACAATAAACTTTGAGAACAAAAGCGCTTTTACGTCCTTAATTAGGCAAGCTTCCCATCTGTGGTCTCCAAGTGTCTGCTTCTTGATTTAACTTTGTCCCATGTCAGTGCTTGCTACCTTCATGCTCTATTGTCCCTGAGGGTCTCTAATGCACTTAGATGAACCAAACTTTTACTCTCTATCTTCAAATGTCTCTATATACTAT
>NW_006289713.1:643319-643597 GCF_000327345.1 Myotis davidii | reverse complement strand
TCGCTCCCGGCCCACCCCCCGGACAATCTCGCCCCGGGCTAGCGCCCAGGGCGCAGAACCGAAGAAAACTAGGGAGGCGCCTTCTGTTTACCTTTTATGGCTAAAATAACAGCTTAGCAAAGAAGCGACTTCACGAAGAAGCGATTTAGTGAAATCGTCTCAAGCTGCCGCAGCTCAGCCAGTTTAATCACCCCCAGAGAGCTGAACAACTGCGAGCACAATGGGACACAAAATCATTTTGTGTGTAAATGAGCGTGGCATTCTGCTCGCTTCCCTCC
>NW_006289713.1:612957-643295 GCF_000327345.1 Myotis davidii | reverse complement strand
CTGGGGCTCCCGCCGCAGCTCCCAGAAGCGGGTCAATACCCAGCCAGTTTGGAAACCCGTGGGCCCTGCAACAGGCTGTTTGGCCAGCCTCGGGAGGGCTGGGTGTTGGGGCCGGGTCATGGGTTTGATCTGATGTTGGCGGGATGAGCGTGTGTCTTACTGCACTCACTTTATGCTTCTGACCTCAGCTGTGGTCTCGGAGAAAGGGTCGTTGTCCAGCACAGATGCGTTGGTCAGAGGGAGCACTGGAGGTTCTGGTCAAGGCGTAAAGCCTGGGGCTTCCAATGGTGAGTTTCCGGTTTGCTGTGAACCGCAGGTTGTGCTTGCAGTGGGAAGGAGGCTGGGTGAGAATGGCAGGGGGCAGCTTTTGTGCTGGGTGCTTGGTGTTCAATGTCACTTTTGAGCAGTGTCCTGGCAGTAGGGAAAACGGTGCAGTTGCTCTGATAGAATGAAGATCCATCAGAATTCCTTCCAGCACAGTTTGTCCTCCGTGTGGCTTTCCTTCTGACTCCTCACCCAGCAGAGCCTCCTACCGCAGGACAGCCCATTCTGGAGATCTGTTTTGGTTTCTCAGAACTTCCTTGAGATAAGTGGCCTGCTTTTAAAAAAGCTAACTGGAACTCAGGAAAGCCAAAAGCAGCAGCCCCCGACAGCACCCCCAGTGAGGGTATAAATTAAACCTCTCTGTTCCCTAATAGCACCTCCACCCCACCCTGGTTCCTGTCAAGGAACTTGCCAGGACCAGGACAGAGGAACCTTACTTAAAATTTGCACTATCTGATGCTCTTTGGACCTTGGTCCATATTTCAAAATTGGATGTTGAATTTCAAGGCACAAAGTCAACCTTTAGGGGAGATTGCATCCTCATTTAAACCAGCAAGAGACAAGTCCGGGTTAGGCTTGTGGAAGCCAGTGGTGAGGGTGGTAGTCACTGTGAATGCCCTCCTCCCAGCCCCATGAGATTGGAAAGGGCTGCATAAGCCTGCTCTTCTCCACCCTCCTTGCAGGTTCTGTCAGTGCCCTGGAGTGGCTTCTAGTGACTGAGTAACAATTTTTTTCAGGTGACTGTGGAGCAGAGGAAAGGTGCTAAGTAACCATGGGGAGGAGCAGGAGATGGGGTCCATTTGCTGAGCCACTGTGGATTTTTCTGCCAGCTCTCTGATGCCTTGGGGGTGGGGGGGGGGGCGGGAATCATCCCAAGGGGCCTGAAGCACAGACAAGACCATCTGGGGGTCTGAGAGGTCCTGAGCTCCCCATCTCATAGAGGGTGCGGGATCCTCCCTGCACAGTGGTCCACAGGGTTCTCTGTTGATGCAAGAGGAGACACGCTTGGTAACATGGCTCTAAACCAAAATACCGGGAAAATCAGATTTGTTCTGAAACACTTTGGGCAATTACGGTGAGCATATGTTTCAGTATTGTCATTAGCTGAGTTAGCAGACATGGTGCTCTCAGAAAACACATGTGAGTGTGTGTGTGTGTGTGTGTGTGTGTGTGTGTGTGTGAGAGAGAGAGAGAGAGAGAGAGAGAGAGAGAGAGAGAGAGAGAGAGAGAGAGAGAGAGAGAGAAGTGATTTGCTATGGCCCGAATGCATCCTTTGGGGTATGGGGATAGGATAGCAGTGGGTGGAATCCGGAGAACACTGTAGTAGGCATGGGGTCCAGGAGAGCATGTGCAGAAAGGACGACTCGAAGTGTCTTTGACTCCATTTGCTGAGCCACGGCGCCCATAACCTTTGAGGAGTAAGCCCTCTGGTCTGTTGGTGCTTCCCAGATACTCCGGGCAGTGATGGAAGCCTAGATGCCTCACCGCAAGGAGCGACCGAGCGGGTCCTCGCTTCACGCCCAAGGCAGCGCCGGAACCGAGGTGAGAGCCAGAGGGTGGGCTGGTCAGCATGGGGTCGCCTCTTTGCCCTCTTCCCGAGTGCCTGCTCACTGGCTGGCCTGGCTGCCCCTCCTCATAGCCGCAGCATTCAAGAGATGGCTGTTGACTGACTATAGGATTATGTATTTTTTGAAACAAAAGTGCTCTTAATTTGATGTGAAATTTACTACATGTATAAAACTCAACGCCTTAGGTGCTGAGGAAGTCACTAATTTAGAGGTGTCTCGTTACTGAGACAAACTTGCAAAAACCCCTGAATCCCAATTCACAAATTGGTGATTCGTTTGTCAGGGGATATTTCACATCTAACACATAAGCCCACGACCTTTAATTAGAATTTTGCAGTTTGTTTTATGCCCCTGGAGGCTGACACCTTGAAAAATTTTTTTTCTTGATTTCTTATTGCTAATAAGCATCTTTCTTTCTCCCTCTGGTCCTTTGAAGAGAATGATGCAAATACACTTAATTACAGTGGTGGCCGTAATTTGTCAGCTGAATATGTGATCAGGCACAGGCGAAGTGATCTGATTAGATCTGTGATCACATTGGTAACAAAGGGAGTACACAGCTCTGTTGGGAAGAAACCCCTGTTTCCGCCTTGTTTCCGTCTCCAGGAGGGAGGAAGCATGTCCCGGTTGTCTCTCACCCGGTCACCCGTGTCTCCCCTGGCTGCCCAGGGGATCCCACTGCCAGCCCAGCTCACCAAGTCCAATGCACCTGTGCACATCGACGTGGGCGGCCACATGTATACCAGCAGCCTGGCCACGCTCACCAAGTACCCCGACTCCAGGTAAGAGCCGAGCCCCTTGTACTACCAGGTGTATGACGGTGACTGGCAGCATCTGCAGCCTGCTACCAGTGATGTCTGTCTCCTCTGCCAGCCAACCTGCAGGGCTCTGCAGCCCCCCTGCTCCCCGGCCCCCCCACAACTCTCATTGCCCCGGGGAACTAGGGTTTGCACAGGGACTTGTGACCCTTAGCTGGCTGCATTGGTAGTGCTAGGAGGAGCTTCTGACCCACTGGCAAGAGCCACTTATTCAGAGCCAATCCTACCTGAAGCTGGCCAGCAGCTGGCTGGGGGATCTGACATGCCTTTAGGTTCCTTTTGAGTGGGACTTAGGCCTGGCCTTTGCAGGGGGTCATTTGTGAGCAATGCTGTGTACTTCCTGGGGTCATGTATTTACTTCTGCTTCTGATTCTAACCCTTGGGAAATCGCATAGGCGGGGGAGGAGAGGAAGCCACAATTTGCCATCTTTGTTGGTGTGGCTACTGCTGGACCCTGAGGGCTAGCAGCAGGCTCCCCGTGGCAGAGGGTGGGGGTGGTGCAGTAACTGCTGTGGAGAAGCAGAAGCCTCATGCTCCATCAGCAAATGGACCCTGGTCCCTCTCTGACCAGGACCCTTCCAACCTGCCGCCTCACACTCTGCAGAGCTCCCTGGTATTCCTGCTTTGTGGGCCCATCTGGGCAGTGCTTTTTCTTTTGCCTCTTGGGCATTTTCCTCCCAGGGGCAGCAGGGCTGACCCGAGCTGGGGTGGGTCCCCGTGAAGCTTTCCAGGAGGTGATGTGGAGCGCTGCTTGCTGAGCCCCAACTGCTTGCTCCTGGCGCAGTGAGGCAGTTGCTGCTGAGGGCTGAGCAGCAGGAGGGCCAACGCTACGGGCACCACCCGTTTTATACGGTTAAAATAGCAAGAGGAGTTAATTAATCCCCCAGACACCCAGGGATCATTTCTGGGAAGCTTTCTAGTCAGGCTGCCTTGTCAGTATGGTTGCTCAGAGGACAGAGGAGTTCTAGTGTGTGGAGGTGGCTGTTAGGGTGGCTGGTATGGGGCCAGGGTGGAGCCCTCCATGATACTCACTCGAGGAGGGATCTTTGGGGTGGATGCAGGGTCAAGTTTGGAATCTGGGGATCCTGTGGGGCAGATGGTGGTTGAGGCTTCATTTTCTTTGCCCAGAAGAGGCTAGGCCTGGGGCACTTGTGCACTTGGGCCAGGGGGGTGGGGGCAGGCGTCAGCTATGAGGCCACGTCGGCAGTGTGGGCCTGTGCACTGGCTTGCAGAGCCCTGTCTAGAACAGGAGATGGATTCAGTTTATTTAATTTCAATTTTTCCCTCTGTGGCATTCTTGAGTTGTTTGAGATAGATCACCCCTTAATTGGTTGATGACGTTTGTGAGTGAAATTCATAAAACCCTTGCCCACAGCCTCTCTGAAGAGAGTTTCCTGAAATCAGACACTTGCCCTTCTGGAGTAATCACAGCCCAGGCCTACAGGGAATGGCCTCCTCATTCTTGTGTCCAGGCTGCTACCAGGGAGCCATGAGGGCGGGGGGTGGCCCTCCCCCCCAGGCCCACACTGCAGCTTGTCCTTGCCCCGTGGTCCTGCTCTGAGGTGGGGTGGGCCCACTGGCTGAGGAGCTGGTGTCCCCGGGGCTCCTGGGCTGCTGGATGTACCCAGAGGAGGTGGCAGTCACATTCTTCCCTGAGGCTGGGCTCAGGATGAATCCGCTGTTCTGTCTGATGGTTTCTGGCTTACGGGCGACCTGCTTCCCTAGCCGGAAGCTTTGGCTTGGAGGCCAGGGGAACCTGTAGGACAGCCCGGGGACAGTGGGTCAGGCAGCTGTGCTGCCAAGGGCCCCTCAGATCCCTCTCATCCCTCTTTGAGTGAATCATTAAAATAACGATTTTTCATCAATTCTGGAAACCAAGAGCAATCCCTTACCCAGCATCGCTTTGTGAGTCACCTGGAAATGGAGGACTAAAAGTGTTAAGGTCCCCTGGGGAGTTTCAGTGTCAAAGTGCTAGAGTCCCGTCCTGGGCAGTGCTGGAGACCAGGGACCCGTGCCCCAGGCCCTCAGGTCCCGGGGCTACAGAACTTCGCCTGGGCTTCTGAGTCTTGGCTGGTGGGGGTGGTTCTGACACAGGAACAGGTGCCACCACTGATTGGCCCCAGAAACAGCTGTCAGTCAGTCACTGCTCAGAGGCAGCGGCACAGAGACTCCCTGGGGCTGACACCCCGCTCCTGCCTGCCTGCTGGGCATTGTTGAGCTGCTGCCATTGCAGCCCGACTCGCAGCCCTGCTGGCTGTGGGAGCAGCAAACGGAGATGTCCCCGAGGTTCAGAACTAATAAAACCTCCCCCTGAAACATTGAGGAAATTGGAACCAAAGCTTAAAAAAATAAAGAAAGAAAAGATCCCTGTCGGCTGGGGTCAGAATGACCAGTCCATACCGTGGAGAGCCTCTGAGGTTGGCACCCAAACCCTGACGCCTCCCTTCGAGGGTGGCCTGGGGCAGGAGCTGACTCTTAAGCCCCTGTATGTGTCTGCTGCTCCTTTGTGGTGACCTTCCCTCAACCTACTCACATTCTTGGTAGCCTCAGACCCCAAGGGCATGAAAGCCTTGGTCCTGTGAAGATACAGTGAGTCATGGAAAGATCTAGAACCAGCCAGTCCTGAAATAAGACAGATTAAGCACCTTCTAGTCTTGGGCCAGTGAGCAACCTGGAACCCAGTCAGCCCCAGAATTGGCTGGGTTCCGAGTCCTGTGGACTGACAGGATGGTCTGGAGCCCCAGCCAGCCCTGACACCAGAGGGACCGGCCACACAGCCAAACCTAGAACGTTGCTGGCTGCACAGAGGGTGCGAGCTCAGCCAGGAAGGATGGAGCAGGTTCCACGGGGCTGAGGAATGGCTGGCTCATCTGTGGATGTGGCTTTCACTTCTGTCTGCTGATGCCATGAGGAGGCCCTCGGCTGTCCCATCTGTTTCCAGTGATGCTGGGTGGCCCGCAGTCTGACATTTGAACACCCAAGCTCTGCTGAGGCCAGGTCTTGGGGCTTGGACAGTGGGACAGGCCATGGAGCCCACAAGGCTTTCCAGTGGGGCTGTGTCCCCCAGTACCGTTGTCACCAGGCCTAGGGGGGTTGATAGGGCCCGGTGGCCTGTGGAGCCCTGAGATGAGTTATATCTGGGCAACGGCCGCGCTGGTTCCACAGGCTCGGGCCTCTCCACGCCTCACCGCAGGCTCGGACCTGCTTGTGCCCATCCATGAAGGCAGTCTTGCCCTTTTATTTTCTTAAGAGATGTTTTTATTGATTTCAGAGAGGAAGGTAGAGGGAGAGAGAATGTGCCCTGACCGGGAATCTAACCGTGACCTCCCAAGTTCATAGGTGACACTCATCCACTGAGCCACACCAGCCGGGCAGCCTTGTCCTTTTATACCAGCGGTTCTCAACCTGTGGGTCGCGACCCCTTTGGTGGTCGAATGACCCTTTCTCAGGGGTCGCCTGAGACCATCCTGCATATCAGATATTCACATTACGATTCATAACAGTAGCAACATTACAGTTATAAAGTAGCAACGAAAATAATTTTATGGTTGGGTCACAACACGAGGAACTGTATTTAAAGGGCCAGAAGGTTGAGAACCCCTGTTTTATACAGTCCCACTGGGACAGGGCCTGGGCAGACCCTCATAGCAGATGCCTGAATGTGCCAGGCCACCAGAGCGGAGGACGGTACAGATGGGAGGCCCTGAAAGAGGCTTTGGGGCTCTAACCCCTCAGCTTCTGCCCACCTCATGTGCCCTGGTGCACAATGGCAGGGGCAGGGCAGAGCCTCGGGCATAATGACCTGAAGGCCAGAGGGCTAGGCTGCCAGGGGAGAGAGGCATGTCCCTGGAAGGTCCATGCCAGGCAGAGAGTGAGGGGGCTTAGGGATCAGACTACAGGCTGGACTGGCAGGCCTGGGTCTCAGGTCAGGGCCACCCTTTTCCCAGGCTGTGCAGACGAGCCGCAGCCTTGGAAGGGTCTAGTGGACACGTGTGGCCCTGCCTGCTGAAAGGTGTCTAGAGGTGCTGTCCCTGGGAAGACCCTGCCAGCCTTCCTCCTCTATTTCTGAGCCAAGCTCTTGGCTGTCGTCACCCGTCTTTGTGGCTCCTAATTGTCCATAGCTGGGCCTGGGGTCTGCCGGGGAAGTTAGCCAAACCAAAGCCTGCCGCCCTGGGCACTAGGGAGGCCAAAGCCTTGGTTCTGAGGCCTGCTTCCTCCTCCCTGGAGTGGATGCAGACCAGCCTCAAGGGCTCCTCAAGACCCCCTGAGCTTCTGTTAGAACCTCTACCCTTCAGAGGACAGGGTGCTGGGTCCTGTCTCCCCTCCCAGGAGTGCACACCTGTGGTGTATGTGCATACATAGTGGTGTGTGTGTACATGTGTGCAGAACCTCCTGCCGCCCTGGGATCTCCCCGAGGGCTCCCTGAACGAGTGGCTGTTGTTGGTTTATCTGTGAGTTTGTCCCATGTACATAGCTGTGTCCCTGCTTGACTTGTGCTGGCTGGTGTGTCCTTTGCCCAGATGTGTCTAGGTCTGCCTGTGATTTGTGTGTCGTGAGGGAGGGACCGTGTGACCCTGTGCTTCTTACCCAGGTGTGTCACATCTGATGCTCCTTCCTATGGGTTAGATGACATGGATGTGTGGGACCCAAGTCTGTCTTGGCTGCTTTACATGTGTGTTCACTGCATGTGTGGCTGTGGGCTAGGGTGTCTGATGGTTGGTGGGAGTTTTTGCGTGGGTCTGTCTGGCTAGGGTTTGTGTGGGGGGGGCAAGGAGGCTGTGTCTGTGTCTTGCTGTAGTTTTCCAGGCCTGTAACACGTGTCAGCAGGCAGGTGTATGCAGCTGGGTGTGTCTCCTGGCTGTGACTTGTGATGCTTGCTATGTCCTGTCTGATTGTGGCCTGGCTGCCTCTGGTGTATACAAACATCCCTCGGGCTTGGTCCAGTTTCAGTCACCCATGTAAGGTCCCTCATCCCTCCAGCAGGGCAGGCCCTAAGGAGTGGGTTGGGGTAGGTGGAGTGGCCCTTCCATCAGATATCCCACCCTTCATCTCTCCCAGAATAAGCCGCCTCTTCAATGGCACTGAGCCCATCGTCCTGGACAGTTTGAAGCAACACTATTTCATTGACCGGGATGGGGAGATTTTCCGCTATGTCCTGAGCTTCCTGCGGACGTCAAAACTGCTGCTCCCAGATGACTTCAAGGTAAGTCTGTAGCCGGTGGCAACCCTGCTGCCTGTATGGTGGCATTACACAGGGGACGCTGTGACTTAATAAGTGGACCCGCGGTCGTCATAGCAACCATAAAAAGTTAAGCGATGAAGCCAAGGGCTAAATCAGTTTTTCTAAACTAATTTTGTTTTCTCACGTTTTTAGCTTATTTCTCAGGGTGTGACAACAGTTAAGCAGTGGCACTTACCCTGGTTTCACATTTGTCGTGTTGAAGACTTGTGTGTGGGAGTTGCAGGAGTTAGCGGTTCCTAGATCTCTTTCTTGGTGGCCGTTTGCAGGGAGGAAACCCGGATCCAAAGCACCCTGCAAACAAAAGGTGACCCGTCCAGGTCCCGAGAATCCTGCCTCGGTGCCAGTCCCCTTTGTGGCCCCGGGGACCTGGAGGAAGGAAACTCAGGCCTGGGCCACCCCACTTAGCAGCAAGTGGCCTTTCTTCCTTCTGGCACCCAGAGGACCAGTCACCCTGGGACTGTTTTGTCCTCCATCCAACTTAGTTCCTGGGTCCCAACAACTGAACTTACTGGCAGGCTGAAAGTACAGTGCGACAAGGCAGACGCGGGTCCTGTCCCCATAGCACTTAAGATGTGGTGGGAAGACAGGTGTTGAACAAAAAACACTTGAATTCCAGAGAATTCCAATTCAGAGAAGGAGTCGGGGAGGATGTTTCTCTGGGAGGTGAAGGAGGAAGGGGGCAAACAGGAGTGAGGGCCTTGGTGAGGAGGCAAGGACCGTCCTGACCGGGAGAGAAGGTGTTAGCCTGGGGCTGTGTGAACGGGAGGCCAGGAAGGGAGGCTGCTGGTTGATGTCAGGACCTTGGTGGCTGGTTCAACATTTGTAGGGAGCAAGAGGCCAAGAGGGGTTATTTGGAGGCTTTGGACCAGGGTGGAGGCAGCAAAGAGGGAGCCAAGTGGCAGGTTGGACATATTTAAGAAAGGCTATGGGTGGGGGGTGGGGGCTCTCGAGGGTGCCTCCCGGCCTGCAGCTTCTAACTGAGTGGATGGTGGAGGCCCAGCAGGGGAACAGGCTGGGGGGAGTGTGGCACCCAACTCCTGCATGGAATTGCTGGTGGGGCGTTGGGTGAAGGTGTTCTGGGCTGGGGAAAGATGTGGGAGCTGTTTGCTGTGCAGATATCACTTCGGAGCAGATGAGAGCAGAAGCCCAGGTGGGGCTGAGGAACCCCTGTGGAGGCATAGAATGGGTTCCCCGACAGGGCTCCCTCGGGGTGGTCCCAAAGGCCGGAGCCAGCAGATGCCAGGTAGGCTCTGCTTTGTGTCCGGCTTCCTTGCCTCTCCTCAGGTTCACCAGTTGACCTTGATCTGAGCCCCATTGAGTGGCATGAGTCACGGGCACTCTCGGCTACACAGGGCTGGGGCCGGCGTGGGTGACCAGGTGTTTGAGAGGTAGTTGGTGTGAGCCTGCCGTCCTGGGAGGGGGCTGCCTGCCTGGTGAGAGATGGGCTCCCCACCCCAGCCCCTCCTCACACAGCTGCTAGTTCAGGGGCCGGCCAGGCACTTGGCAGATCTTGTCCTTTACAAAGCCCGTCCCCTTCTCTGAACTGGGTGTCTACATGCATTTTATAGAAGAGAAAACAGGCTCAGAGAAGCTCAGTTACGGATGATCAGAGGCGTCAGGGCGAGCACATGAGGATGCGAAAATCCAGCCTTGGCAGATCTGTTTTGCCTCCCTGCTGGGCCGTGTGCTCTTTCAGGGCAGGCGAGCGCCTCCCCTCTGGGATTCTGAGAAGCAGCAGGTCCCAGGCATAGACAGAGCCTCAGGCTCCTCTTGTCTAGCCTCCTGGTCTTTCTAGAGGCTTCTCTGTACTTCGGGGTGGTGGGGGTAGGGGTGCGGGGGGCGGGGAATGAAGCCTCCCTGAGTGCTTGGGCCAGATGGAAGGACTCAGGGGGTCTGGCACAGATGCACACCAGTCGCTGCCCATGGGACAAGGCTAGACTCCTTGTGCTTGCACACATTCACTTGAGCCTCATTTTCTCCATCTGTACAATGGGCACAATCATCCCAGTTCACATTGTGCCCTGGGGGAGGGGGTCACAGTTCTGTGGAATGGTGAGAGGAGGCCCTCCTGGCATTGGAAAAGGCAGTCCCCCACCTCCCTCCATCCTGTCTGCTGTTCCCCCAGGACTTCAGCCTGCTGTACGAGGAGGCGCGCTACTACCAGCTGCAGCCCATGGTGCGGGAGCTGGAGCGCTGGCAGCAGGAGCAAGAGCAGCGGCGCCGCAGCAGGGCCTGTGACTGCCTGGTGGTGCGGGTCACGCCGGACCTGGGTGAGCGGATCGCGCTCAGCGGCGAGAAGGCCCTCATCGAGGAGGTCTTCCCAGAGACCGGGGACGTCATGTGCAACTCCGTCAACGCTGGCTGGAACCAGGACCCCACACACGTCATCCGCTTCCCGCTCAACGGCTACTGCCGGCTCAACTCGGTGCAGGTGAGGGCTGCGCCTGCCCCACTGGCCTCCCCCCCGCCTCCCCCAAACCCTCTGGCAGCAGAGAGAGATGGAGGGAGGCGCGGTCCCTGAAATGGCGAATCCCTCCCTGCCATCTCACAGAAAAGGCAACAATGTATGGATGCATAATTTATGTCCTGCTCATAATTAAATGATGGCGCCTGGGGGATGGACTTAAAAAAATTGATCTGTACTCTTTTTTTGCAAAAGGATGTTCTGTAAAAAATGTCCAGAGTACTTTCAACAAAGTGTGCTTCGTTTGACACCCAGAGTCTGAGTTTGGATTCAGATTAAACCCAGACAACAGGAGCGGCAGGTCAGAGGCGGAGCGTGGAGGTGGCCTGGAGCCCCTTCCTCTCCCTCCTGACCCGGCCACAGGCACCCTGTTGGCTGCCCAGAGTGATTCTGGACTGGCTTTCCCTAGATGGGCCTTAGAAGCCCAAGATGGAGTGGGCACCATTTCCCACCAGCTCTTCCAGACCCAAGAGCACACCACCGCTTCAGGTGTGGGGCAGAGTGGACTTTGTAGGAAAAGGGCCCCCCATGCACATATTCCACAGGCTGTCATTCAGAACTTGCTGGTTGCAGGACACAGGTGTCAGACAGTGACTAGACCCAACCCGCACAGAGGCACAAACCCATGTGGACTCGGAGGCCTGCAGAGACGCAAACACAGAGAGGACGCCTCCTCTCCACCCCAGCTCCCGTGAGCGGATGCGCCCCCAGGCCTCAAACCATCTGGGACTTGGAGCTCAGGGAAGCAGGTGGCTGCCCAGAGGCCAGAGGCAGGGTCTCTCTGTAAGTGAGGCAGGTCTCAGTGAGGAGGGGCCCTGGGACCACATGTCCAGTGCGAAGGGCAGGCTACCTCCGAGAAGAGGCAGGGGCCCCAGAGGCTCTTGCTTCCGCCCTGAACCAGGCTGTGGACCCTGCAGGCTGTGGACCCCACAGGCTGTAGCTTAGAGTAGCCACTCGGATTTGGTCACTGGAGGTGTTAACAGAAGGTGGCTGCCCCGGCGAGGGCCCAGCTGCCCACCAGGCCAGCCAGGCAGATTTGCAGCTGGGCATTGCTGACTCCTGTTTCTTCCCGGCAGGTCCTGGAGAGGCTGTTCCAGAGGGGTTTCAGCGTGGCTGCGTCCTGTGGGGGTGGCGTGGACTCCTCCCAGTTCAGTGAGTATGTGCTTTGCCGGGAGGAGCGGCGACCACAGCCCACCCCCACCGCTGTCCGGATAAAGCAGGAGCCCCTGGACTAGGCCCTGCCTCCGTGCCCACCTGAGGCCCCTGGCCCTGGGGACGGCCAGGGACCTGCGGACAATGCTGGGGAGTGCTGCCTATACCTGCTTCTCAATCTTCGTGAGACTGAGGGTGAGGCTGGGGGTTCCGAGGCCAGCCCAGGGAGCCCCAGGGCCCAGGTATCTTGCAACAGAATGGGGTGCTGGAGGCATGTTTTCCAAAGGATTGGTGTGACCCAAAGATGCCTCGGTGAGAACTCTGCCACCAGTTTCCCGGTGCCCCTGGGCTCCCCAGCCTGGCGCAGTGTCCTCCAAGGCCCTGGGGCCTGCCACGGCAGAGTCGGCACTGGCCTCCCCAGCCCACTGCAGAGGAGCTCTTCGTCCTTCTCCACATGTGGCAGACTCCAGTGGGTCTCTGCATCAGAGATGGCTTATTTTTCTACAGTATTTAAAACAGAAGCAACTGTAACTGCACAAGCCAGAGAGGCCGACAAGGACCAACACTTCTTTATCTGGTGCTTCCTTCTCAGTCCGACGTGCGCATGCCCACCCGCATGTGGGAGAGTGGTCTGACACTCCGGCCCGTGTCCAGGAGTGGGGCTGGGGGAGCTCTGGTCCCTGCTCTAGGGGCATGCAGGGAGGGCAGTGCTGTCGGAGCTGAAGCAGGGCCCCCAGGGAGCAGGGCTGCTGGGAGGAGGGTGGTTTGGGTGTGGGGGATGGATGGCTGTGGAACCACCTGAGACCCTCACCTTTGCTGTGAGCTGGGCCACACTTGGTAGATCACCTGACCTAAGCCCAGGGGCTTCCAGTCCGGTTGTGTGTCCCCGCTGGGGTCTCGGAGGAGTCTCTTCCCATCCAGACCAGCCCCAGGGCCACAGGGCATCCTCACCTCAGGAATGAGCCCCTCGGTGAAGGGGCCCACCTGCCAGTAGCGTCCTCTGGGTCCCCACCTCAGGAAGCTGTCCCCAGCTCTGATTTTCCCACACTAATATGCACACTGAATTTTAATGAAATTTGTTATACTCGCTTGCCTGTAAGACCTGGACATGGGCGTACCTGGGACTCTTGCCCCAGATTCCAACAAGGACTGGCCCCTCGGGGTCCTCACAGACCTGCTGCCTCAGGCCCAATGACGGACACCCCAGCCTTGTCACCCTTGGCCGAGCTGGCTCTTCCCGGGCGGAGAAACCGCAGACAACGGCTCGGTGGATGGGGTGCCCAGCCACCCTGCATACAATGCCTGTAGACTTACTTGTATATGACTCCTTTAATATTGTAAAGATGATGATGTACAATTGTCGTGTTTGTGTGAACACATGATGTTCCTAGTTCATGCCATAAACGATGCTATGAAGCAAAAGACTGAGGCTCCGTCCTGTGCAGAAGCAGCAGTGGATTCCCGCGTTGGATGTTGTGCAGGGGTGCAGGGGGTTGGGGTCCTCCCTCTGTTCCTTCAGTTCAGATCAAGGAAGAACCGCCAGCGCTCTCGGGGGAGGGGCAAGGTCCCAAGCTGGCCGTGGGTCATGATTGCGTGTGGGTGTTTCCTCGCTGTGCCTGTCCCCTGCGGGCAGCACAGGCTGCGTTCTCACTCACAGCCCCTAACCAGATGCAACGGGGAGGCCGATGGGAGGTGTCCGGGGGGCTTTTGAACCCAGTCAAATGTTTGAGATTTTCATTCTCTCTGGCTTTTGGTTTAGGTTGACACGTCTTTAGAGCCCCACAGAATATAGCAGGAGAAGGTGACAGTCCAGAGCTTGGCCGCCAGAGGAGGTGCAGCCCCCGGCTGAGGAGGGTCAGGGTCAAGTGCCCCAGCGCAGCACAAGCCTGGGTGCATCTGTTTCCAAGGGGAGGAGTTTAAAGGCATTCCCGGAAGCCTCCATTTAAAGGAGCCTTTTTGTATTTTTTCCTCAAAGCCCTCATGTTCTAACCCACTGGTTCTCAACCTTCCTAGTGCCGCGACCCTTTAATACAGTTCCTCATGTTGTGGTGACCCCCAACCATAAAATTATTTTCGTTGCTACTTCATAACTGTAATTGTGCTACTGTTATGAATTGTAATGTAAATATCTGATATGCAAGATGTATTTAGGCGACCCCAATGAAAGGGTCATTCGACCCCCAAAGGGGTCACGACCCACAGGTTGAGAATCGCTGTTCTGACCCATGAGGGCCCTTTTACATGCCAGGTAAAGGCCACCAGCCTTGACCCTCCTGGAGGACGAGAGCACAGCTGCTTCCTGTCTGGGTTGCAAAGCAGACGCCATCCCACTGTACAATCTAATTTGCTGGACAGACTCGCTAGCCTTCTTTGCTTAGCAACACGCCTCCGGTTGGCACATCTGCATTTTGGCATCGGAGGTTCACATCTGAGAGGAGGAGAAAGTTGTGTTTATTAGAAAGGAAGTCTTGTGAAAACAGCTCATTGCGATGTATGTTCATGGATTTTTCTGGTATGATAGTCAGCATGGTTACTGGTGGAGATGCCCTAACATTTCTAAGCAAACTAGGTTTTTGACTAAACCATGGTGCTTAAAAAAAAAAGTACCTTACTGAATGTTACTCTTAATTTATTTCTTCTTTCCTAAGTAAAATCAGGAAGTACGATTTTACATAAACTGGGGAATTTCTGAATTTGTAGAGAAGCACTATGCTCCCATAGTAATGCTTAAAATTCTAATATACACAGCCCCCTAAACAATAAGTACCAATGTTCAGTTCCTTTAAAGCATTTACATATTTCCTGGAATGAATATATTGTAAGTAGTCTTTTGATCAAATACCAGCAGTACAAATGTTAACTTCTGCTCTTTGTAAACCTCTAAAGTAATTATTTTTTATTATAAGCAACTGGACAGAGCTGATCGATGCCTCCTGGTTCCCGCGGAACCTCGGCCCGTGTGGGGGAGGCCTTTGCAGCAGGTGGCTTCTGCTGCTGCCCAGCTCACATGGGCTCGAAGCCAGGTCACAGCATCAATAATACCTTTTAAAAAGTGTTGTTGTTTTTTAAAAAAAAACACACACCACTTGACCATGTTCCTTAGAATAAATAAAGGATATTTTCTAAGTTACACGTGCAGTTCTAGCACTTTGTTTCTGAGGCAGCCATAAGAAGGTACTCTGGCTTGGATGATTCCTGAGCCACCACTCCTCCCACTTGGCTTGGCCACTGAATAGGACCTTGAGTAGCTCAGGTTCCCAATACTGAACCTTCCTGATCTGAGGAGCTGCTGTGAAGGGCTTGCCTGAGCAGCTGCCTGGCCCCCAGGATCCTAGCATGCACTCTGCCGGGAGTGGGGGCCATGCAGGCACAGACTTCCTGACTCTTCACCTCTCCTGAACCCCCAACCTGGATTCCTGTGCTCAGGGTGGGTTGGGCCTTTTGCACTATGGATTGTGTGTGCCAAACCACTACATTTGAAAAAGGAGCAAAGAGCCCTAACTGGTTTGGCTCAGTGGATAGAGCGTCAGCCTGTGGACTGAAGGGTCCCAGGTTCGATTCTGGTCAAGGGCATGTATCTTGGTTGCGGGCACATCCCCAATAGGGAGTGTGCAGGAGGCAGCTGATCAATGTTTCTCCCTCATCGATGTTTCTAACTCTCTATCCCTCTCCCTTCCTCTCTGTAAAAAATCAATTAAATATATTTTAAAAAAGAAAAAGGAACAAAGACGGATGGATGTGAGGAAATGGGGATGTGGTTTCCATTGAGCCGGTGACTAAGGAAAGACTCATTTGGCCAAGCCCGGCAGAGCCAGTGATGGCCCCATCCGATTGGGCCTGTTCTCTCCTGATCCTCCGGAGACAAAAGCAGCTGCGGTGTCCCTGGAGGACCCTCTAGGACATACAAGATTGCAGTTTCTCTGAAGTAGATGATAAGGTAAAACATACAAAAATGGGGGTTACCAGAGGATTTTTAGTTCTAGGCGGGGTGCTTGGTTCAACCCAATGGGGGCCTCTAGACAGAGCTGGAGGGACAAGAGTTGGCCAGAGAGGGCAGCTGCTGGCCTTGAGCCTGGCACCGAAGCTGATGGTTGGTGTTGTGATGTCACAGTGTGATGGAGATGGAGGCCTATAAGGTAGCCCTTTGTGGACCAAGAGAAAGAAAGAGGTATTGGTGGCAGCTAAGGGCAGCTTCCTGCCAGGAGCAAGACTAGCAGTGATGTTCTCTTAGAAGCATCTGAGTTTTGTGATGGGACCTAAATGGAATGCAGCCCCAGTGAGGGGTGAGGGTCAGAAAGGAGGGCTGACCAGGAGCTTTCCCTGGACTCACAGCTCCCGCTTCAGTCCCTGCCCTCACATCTCGGCAGGTCCAGGGCATTTCTCTGGAAAGGAGAGCCCAGCCTTTGGGCGGCCCCTACCCCTAGCTCCCCGGTGATCTTGTTTGGGACACTAGGTGGCAGCTCTCTTCCCCCAGCCCCACAGCTGGACAATCAAGACACCTGCCTGACTCTTGATAAGCTCTCCAAACCTTAGCAGTGGTTCTCAACCTTCTAGCCCTTTAGATACAGTTCTTCATGTTGTGATCCAACCATAAAATTATTTTCGTTGCTACTTCATAGCTGGAATGTTGCTACTGTTATGAATCGTAATGTAAATATCTGATATGCAGGATGGTCTTAGGCGATCCCTGTGAAAGGGTTGTTCAACCACCAAAGGGGTCGCGACCCACAGGTTGAGAATCGCTGCCTTAGAGCCACAGGCAGCGTGGGGTCCCTCAAAGGCAGGGCCTCCTGCAGATGTGTCGACAAGCACTGCTGCCCGCCGGTTGGTGTTTGTCCACAGGGTGTTGGTGTTTCTAATCCCACCCTCCTCTCAGTGGAAGGATGTCTTGTACAGAATGTGTGTGATGTTAGGGTCATGTGACTTTGACCTGATGTGGCTATGGAGGCTTTGGACGTCCATTATCCAAAGGGTCCTTGCTTACTGCAAGATCCTTGTCCGCCCAACCACCCAGGGAGGGCCTTGGATTGATGGCAGCGTGTGCCAACCTCCGCAGGCATGTGGGTGACAAGACCGCCCATGAGACTGAGAAGACACTTGTTTATCTGCAAGAATAGTTTCCTTGAGGTGCGATAAAGTTACCCAGCAGAAACATTTCCATGTAACGTCAAACATGGATTACCCCCATGTTCCTTGGCTTGAACATGGAGCTGACAACGTCTCAGGCCTCAGTGTTGACATCTCCACGGTGAACCAGGCTTCTCTGAAAATCCAGTGAGAGACCCAAGGAACAGGCAGGCACAAGCCGGGAAACAGCGTGAGGGGTGGAGGTCAGCGGCACTTGGATTCTTGCCTTTATTTCCATTACACAGAGCTGCCGGCTCTGCCAGCCCTCTCAGCCTGTCGCCGTCCTGGACCAGGATCATGGCTCGGGAGCGGTAGCAGGTGGATCACCTCACGTAGACATCGCAAACCAGGACGAAGTGTCAGAGTGCAGGGGCAAGTGGAGGGGCCCCTTGAGGGTGCCCTCAGGGGCGCCCAGGCCCCCACATCCCTGGCCGGACGAGCGGGAGGTGCCACCTGCCACTGGCTCAAGCTGTTCCCAGCCACGCCTGCTCCTCCAAGCCCATGTCTAGCATGTCACCAGAGCTTCCTCCTCTGTGTCCTGGACCCGGTCCAGGACTCCCGAGGGAGCTGCGGTTTGGGGCGCACAGTCTGTACCAGCAGGGTGGGGCGGCAGCTCCCACTCTGGACGCGGGCCACGCCCTCTTGGACGCTAACACACCCCCATTTCCCGGGGCCCACAGAGACACGCCTGGCCCTGCAGCCAAACAGCAGGGAGGCAGATTGGTGCGAGTATGTACAAGGTCCTGGAATTCTTGCCCGGTTGCCACACAGTATTTGGAACATAATTGGGGGAGGTTGTGCAACTGCCCTGCTGAGAAGCTGGGCGCGCTGCGGGAGCTCTCAGCACAGGCGTCCAGGGAGCCTTGGGACAGTGCCACCTTTGGGTGGCAGTGATGGCCTCACCCTGACGGAGGGCAGTGTGGCTCTGCTGAGAGCTGAAGAGCCCAGGTCCCTGTGGGGCCAATGGGAGTGAGTGTGGGGCAGAGAGGACCCTGCCCACAGCAACAGCCCCACCTGGCAGTGCCCTGTGAGCTCAGGGCCACCCCCAAGGTAGCCCTGAGCGCACACCAGCTGCTTAGGGATGCACACAGGGGACTGCACTAGAGGGAGCCCCACCCAACAAAGACAAGGAACTCACAGCCCCTTCCCCACCCCATGCGGCCTGTGCTTGGGCAGCTGGGCTGCATTCTTGGTCCCCCTGTGCTCCCATGGGTGGATCCATCCAGGGGCCCAGTGAGTCACTTCCCCAGGCCCAGAGGCCTTAGTCAAAGGTGCCTCCCTCTCCTGCAAAGCCTCCTTTGTTCTGCTGGCTTCACCTCACCACCCTTTCCTCCCCGTGAGGTTGCAAATTCAGGTGTTGAGGGTTTTAGGGGCACCAGCTATGAGTAGCACAGAGGTGGGCAAACGGGTGCTGCCCGGAAAGTGGTCTGGCACTGCAGAAGGCTAGAGCTTACCTTCTTGCTTCCTGTGTCCCCTGCCCTCTCAGGGCCCAGCCCCCCCCACCTCCCCACCCCTCTGGGGAAAGCCCCACCTCCTTGCCAGGTAGTGGGTGTGCAGCCTCAGGAGCACTGATCCTGGACGTGCACCAGGAGGGAGGTGGTTGGATGTGCTCACCTGGCAGGCACCACCCAAGCTGCTGAACTGGCCCCTGACACTTCTCTTGCCTCAGGGAGAGGCTCCCTGGGCTCAGATGACTGCCACACCTCACTCTCGCTTTTGGTGCTCCCTCCCCTCAGCCGCCCCCAGTTCCCATGCCTTGGTGGAGGAGCCCCGGGGAAGCCTTGCCTAAAAAGGTAACTCATCAAAATATGTACTACTATTTGTAATGCTTTAAACAATGAAATAAAATAAAATAAAATAAAAAAGCACCTTCAAGCACATCCTCTAGTCCGCCTCCCCCTCTCGCCACCTTCCAGGCCCAGCTGGCCACATGGCCGGGAAGAGAGGGGAGGAAGGCGGGACTCATTGTCCTGGGAGTTGCCCCGCTGCAGGTGAGCTGAGCCACCCTGTGCTGCAGGCAGCTGTCCACAGCACAACTTATATGTGGTGAACAGCAAGCCTTGCAGGCAACTGGGCCTTGCATTTTGAAAAATTAGAAGACTAATTTCCAAAAAAAACTGTATTCACGAAAAGATTCTCAAATTTTATTGACAACAGTAAATTCAGAAAATGGAGGGAGGCAGTCCCATGGTCCCAAAAACAGAGGAAAGATGAAGTCTGTTATAGAACATCGTTGGATGAAATATATTTATCCTCCCACAAATGTGTGTTGTTTGCAGTCAGCCATGCATCTGTAGGGCCCTAGACAGCAGAGGGGGTCCCTGAAGGCCAGAATCGGCGCCAGGTGCATTACACACATCAGTTTAGCAAATCCTTAAACCACACCTGTGATGAAGGAGCAATTAATGGCCTTATTCACACAGGAAAGGAAAGGCATAAGGTCCCTCGCCTTTCA
This sequence comes from Myotis davidii, assembly GCF_000327345.1. Classification (NCBI taxonomy): domain Eukaryota; kingdom Metazoa; phylum Chordata; class Mammalia; order Chiroptera; family Vespertilionidae; genus Myotis; species Myotis davidii. The sequence continues at coordinate 624,145 of NW_006289713.1, read as the reverse complement.
GGGCCAGAAGAGCAGCCCCAACTGGCTCCACAGCCTGTGCTCCTGCCATTGAAACAAAGGCTAATGACTTAGCCTCCCATTGCCGTGGGGACACATGGCCACAAATTAAATGGCTTAGAACCATGAATTTATCATCGGACAACCCTAGAGGTCAGAAGTCCAGAATGGGCCCCCCAGGCTCAGCCAAGGTGCCAGCAGAGTTGTTTTCCTCTATGGGGGCTGGAGGCAAGGCTGTTCCCTTCCTTTTCCAGCTGCTGGGGGCTGGCTGCCCGCATGCTTTGGCTCGTGGGCCTTCTTCCATTTTCAAAGCCAGCAGGGTGGCATCTTCAGCCTCTGACTGACCCCTGATTACACTGGGCACACCCAAATAATCCAGGATAATCTCTCTGTTTTAATGTCAGCGGCTTCACCTTAATTGCATTTGCAACCTTAATTCCCCTTAGCTGTGGCACTTAACATATTCACAGACTCCTAGGTTTAGGATGTGGACTTCTTTGGGGGCATTATTCTGTCTTCACAGCTGAGTAGCACCTTTGTCCATTCAAAAAATATATATTTTAAATTATTAGGGGAGGGAGCGGGCAGAGGCTGCCATGAGCTCAGGGCTGCCACAGTCACCTGAGAAGGGAGGGGAGAAGAGGAGGGAGAGGGAGGGAAGAGCCGGGAAGAGGGGGCTGGGGTGGAGGGGAGTTACTGCCTCCCAGGCTCTGTGGTAGTAGTGCCAGAGCCTGGGTGGAGGGGAATTCAAAAATATTTATTGAACACGTGCCAAATGCCAGGCACTAGTTTAGGTGCCGCTGGGGATACAGCAATGAATGAAGAAAACAAAAATCTCTGACCTTGTGGAGTTTACACCAGTGGAGGAAAATGGACAATAAACAAAATAAGCTAAGTGTATCGTAGATTCGATGACCCTACGTGCTAAGGGGGAAAATAAAGCAATGAAGAGCATCGGCAATGTGTATGTATTGCTATTTTGGTCCGTGTGCTGGACATCTACCATCTGGCCCTCTCCCTTCGCCCTGTGTCTGGTGGTTAACATTTGTGAACAGCAGGAAGGGGCTCCCTTGCCCTCCGGCTCCCTGTGGACATGGCTGATAGGAAACACCTTCAGGAGACTGGAGGGCAGAATGCAAGTGAGGTCAGCATCCCTCCACCCTCCTCCAAAGGCCTCAGTCCCTTTCAGGAGACTTTTCCTACTCAGCCCACTTGGCTCCCCAAACACCTCCCTTTCCTGGTGCTTCAGGCATAAGGATAGTAACTATGGCTGCATTTACTAGCCCTCAGGGGGGATTCACTGCCCTTCTGGTTTCCCTATATCCTGTTCACACTTTTGTAAGTAGTTTATTAGACTCTCCTCATATTGTCCTGAATAGATAGTATCATCTATTTTCCCAGGAATGAATTGCTGAGCTGGTGACATTTAGGTAAAGCCACAAGAAGGTAAGGTGGGAGACAGGAAGATACCTGGTAGAGGAGCATTTGGGGCAAGGTGGCTGTCAGTGCAAACGCTCTGTGGTACACCTGCATAGATGTTTGAGAAACAACAAGAAGGATGTTGGTGGCTGAGGAATTTGTGAGAGTGGGGAGTGGTGGGAGGTGAGGTCACAGGGCTACCTGGGGTAGGATGGAAGTGAGGTTGGGTAGGGCCTTTGAAGAAGGTGCTGCTAGTGTCCTGCCTGTATCCCCTCAGTACTGCCCACCGATGGGCACAGACCCTATAGCTTCGTCCTGCCCCTGCCACTCACTGTCAGAGGGCCTCTGCTGGCCCCAAGAGTGCAGCAGACCCTCATGCCTGGAGCAGACCAGGGAGTTAATGACCCTGAAAGTAGCCTCAACCCAGTTGTCTTGCCTCTTGCATTTGACAGTTGTGAGGCACGCTACGGGCACTCTCCCAGAGGTCTCCGGGGGGTTGAGCTCTGGTTGTGCACTCGGGGAACTCAGTAACTCACCCTGCATTGGCTTTCTTCCTCTCCCTACCGCGCTCCCCTGTTTCTCTTCCCTTGCTCTCAGGAACCATCTCCCAAATGAATGACTTGTACTCAAGCTCTTGTTTCGGCATCAGCTTCTGAAGCTTCCCAATCTAAGATACCCTGCTGGCCATTATGAGGGCTTGGGCATTTATGAGAGTGAGCTGGGCAGCCACTGAAGAGTGCTGAGCAGAGGAGTGACGTGTACTGAAGGGGACGGGGAAGCAGGGAGACCAGCTTGATGCTCCTCTAATAGTTCAGAGGAGAGATGCAGGTGGCTTGGAGCAGGGTAGAAGCAGTGGCGGTGGTCAGAGGCGGTGAGATTCTGATACTCTTTGAAGGAAGAGCCAATGCAATATGCTGCCTGTTCAGAGGTGGGATGTGAGAGACAGGAAGGTGTCTAGGGTGACTTCAAGGTGCTTGGCCTGAGCAAAGAAAGGACGGAGTTGTCTTTTACTGGAATGAGGAAGATCGTTGGGAGGAGAGCAAGATAGAGGAGGTTCGATTTAGGACATGTTTAGTTGAAGCCCCTGTTAGACATACGAATGAAAACGCTGAGCAGGCAGAGGGTCAGGTACACAGTGGGGGACTCAAGAAGGAGTCCAAGCTGCAGGCAAGAGGTGGAGGGTCATCAGTAGATAGATGGCATTTTGAGCCAAGACTGCATACGTTCTCCAAGGGAGTGAGTGTAGAAAGAAAGGGGAAGAGTCCCAGGTGCCTGGGGTTCAGACCCGATGCTATAAGTCAGGGGAAAGGGAAGGACCAGCAGAGGAGTTGGAGAAGAGCAGCCAGCCAGGAGGAGGAGGGCAGGAGGCTGCCCTGGGGGTGATGATGAGGCTAATGATGAAGCGAGTGCGATGAGGCCTGGGCTTGCTGCTGGATGCAGCAGCATGGAGCTCACCGGGGACTTCAAAACCAGCCCTATCAAGTGGAATGAGGAGGCAAGAACCTACATGGAGAATATTCAAGAGAGAACAGGAGGAAATTGGAAAGAAATATGGACAACTCGAGGAAAACTTGATCAAATATTTTAAATGAATTGTTTCATAGGGAAACAATCCCAACTTTGCATAAAAGTTGTAAGTGTCATGCAATACTATTTTTTGGATGAACCATTTTACAGTAACTTGTTGACATGACACCCCCTTCTAAATACTTAAGCGTCCTTTTTCTATAAACAATGGCATTATCCTAAGTCATCAGTCACCTACATCAGGAAAGTACATTGATACTCGGCCAGCACCTCCTCCTCCGACCCATTCAGGTTTCACCAGTTGCTCTGGGGGCATCCTATCCACTGAGCCAAACCAGTTAGGGCTGGGGGCATCCTTAATAGCAAAGCTGCTATTCGATCACATGCTGCATTTAGCCGTCCTGTCTCCATGAGACGCTGGCACCTTGGCTGAGGCTGTTTATAACAAGCGCCTTGTTTTGAATTTGGATTTCCCTAACTTTCAAGTCCTTAACATTTTTTATGATTACACACCAATTATTTTATAGCATGTCCCTCAGTTCAGGCTTGTGTGATATTTTCTCATGCTAAGACCAGGTTATGTGACCCAACAACTCCACTCTTACATACCAAAAGGAATTGAAAACAGGTGACCAAACAAATTCTTATACACAAACATTCACAACAGCACTATTCACATTAGCCAACAAGTGGAAACAGCCCAAATGTCCATCAGAGGATGAATAGATGAACAAAATGTGGCATAGCCATATGATGAAATACTGTCCAGCCATAAAAAGGAACGGAGTCCTGATATATGCCACAACCTGGGTGAGCTTCAAAAGCATTATCTAAACTGAAAGAAGCCAGACATAAAAGGTCACACATTGTATGACTCTATTTATATGAAATATTTCGAGTAGGTAAATCCATAGAGACAGAAAGCATATTAGTGATGCTAGGAGCTGGGGGCAGGGGATTCTGGGGTGGGGGGTGGGGGAGCAATGAAATATTCTGGAACTAGGTAGAGGTGGTAGTTGCCCAACATCATGGATGTACTAAATGGCACTGATTGTTCACTTTGAAATGTTTGTGTTTATGCTTGTGCATTTCACTTCCATTTTCAGAAAATATTCTGGGTCCGCATCTGGCAGGAATGTCCCGGAAGGGTGCCCCTGTTCTCACTGCGTCCTCTCAGGTAGCACATGAGTTCCCTTTGTTCCATTTCCGGTGATGCTCACTTCGATCACTAGATTAAGGTGGTGTCTACCAGCTTCCCCTCCACAAAGTGACCCCTTTCCTCTTTTAATTAATAAGTCCTTCGTGGGTGGCTGCTTTGAAATTATGTAATACCTTGTTCCTCGTTAAATTTTTCATCTATTCATTTATCTGTTTACATCAGTGACTTCCTACTCATTCACTTCTATTATATTAATTGGGTTATGATCTGTTGCTTCCATTATATATTTTGGGGCCCCAATTGTCCCAGATTTGGCCAGTGGGTGCCCCTTTATGCTGACTTTGAAGTTCTTTTGACATGTCCCCATCATTTTTTAGTACCTCGTTGCTTCCTGGCACAACAAGCTATTTCAAGTTCATCTTGCACTTTCCCTGCTCCAGCCCTGAAGTCAGTCCTTTCTGCAAAAACACTGGTTTCTTTTCAAGGAGAATCGTATTTAGAAGCCATGATTTGGGGGCCACTTCTCCCAGATCTTCTGGGTGGACAATGTCAAGGAGCATATGCATACAGGTACTCATGCTTTCATGCGTGTTATTTCTGTTTCTACATAGAGAAAATCATGACCTCTCACCAATACTTCCAATTCCAGTTTAACACCATATGTTTCAGTCTAATGTTTCCTTTTTCATATTTTAACTGTTTTCCAACAGTGAGAAACATGACCCATAGCTTTAAAATATCCAGTTACTGCCCTCCCTCCGAGCGCTCAGACGCCTGCCTTGTTCTGCTTGGGTTCTGAGTCACGTGCCCGGTCACTGCCTACACGGATGCTCCCTCACCCACTGTGGGTTCACGCACCCCACCTGCACTGCTCTCCTGGGCCGCGTCCGCCTCACGTCTCAGGGTGCAACGTCCATGCTGGACCACCAGAGCTTCCTCCCTGGCTCAGCCTCACCTCACAAGTTTTTGTCTGACTTGTTTAGGAAAGAAAGAGAAGACTGTGACAAAACGTCAAACGTGAAAAGCAGGTTAACAGACCATATACATTCTATACGCACACGTTTAAATTTTATGTGGAACAGGCTGCAGAAATTATACTAAAATTATAATTGGCATGGTTATGGGTTGAAATTATGAAGAATTTTTCTTTTCCATATTTCCCAAATTATCTGTAATGTGGTTATATTCCTTTTCAATTAAAATGTTTCAAGGAAAACATCATTGAAGTTGCACTTTCTAAATCATCTCAAGCAGCACACAGCATGCGCGAGACTCCTGCTGACGGTCCAAGGAAATGTCACAATTTTAATAGAAGATCTGGAGAAGAGGAGCTTGTATTCGGGGTCAGAATACAAAGGTCTCTTAAAAATAAACGAGTTCCAGTTCTAGAGAAAAGTGATACTTTCCCCATGCTTCTCTCTGTGTAGTAAGGATCAATATCATATGCTGCCTTGACATCTGGTAAAACCAAGAGGTAACCCTCCTCACTCTGTTCCCATGGATAAGGTCCTTTTATCAAAGGGGCCAGACAGGCACAGTTCCTGTTTATCCCTGCACATCCGGATTCAGTCCCTTCCAGTCCATGGAATTATTCAAACAAGCTAATCACATCCTCCTGCAGGAACCAGGGGCACCTCTCCCTCTTGATACTACTAGCCTGCCTCCCACAGCCTGTTTGCTCACTCTGTTCCCAACGGCAACCTTCATGTGACCCTGTGTGGCACGCGGTGTCCTCCTCTGGGCTAGGAGTATATGTGACTATTAAAATGCTTTTGATCATATTTGTCCAGTCTTGGTAGCTGTGTGTTCAACCATCCCAACAACCCTAAGGAAGGAAGCCCTCTCACCAATGGGTTGAAGGTGAGGTGATTAAAATATTGTCCTCGAAATAAAATGAGACTTTAGGGAGTGGGCACATGGTGCAATATACAGGTCTTGTAACGTAGAAACCCACACCTGAGCCCAGCCGGGATGGTTCAGTGGTTGAGCGTCAACCATGAACCAGGAGGTCATGGTTCAATCCCCAGTCAGGGCACATGCCTGGGTTGCGGGCTCGATCCTCACTGTGGGGCATGCAGAAGGCAGACGATCAATTATTCTCTCTCATCATTGATGTTTCTATCTCTCTCTCTCTCCCTTCATCTCTGAAAACAACAAACATATTTTTTAAAAAGAAACCCACACCTGAAACCTATATGTTCATGTTGATCAATGTCACCCCAATAAATTTAATAAATAAATATTAAGAAATGTTTAATTACAAATAAATAATTAAAATGGAATAGCCTGGAAATTACTTGACAAACAATGATTAGAAGCTTTTTAAAGCTGGAAAGAAGAAAATGGATTAGCTTAGAACCTTAAGATTTAAGGAGTAACAATGTAGTGAGTTCCCCAAGTTTTTTTAATCTCTCGTACCTGGGTCTAGGTGCTGAAGATTCCTATAACCCAGAACTGTCAAAAGGCATTTAAAGAAAAAACACAAATAAAGCCTGCTCTCTCTGGACAAAGGATAAGAAAAGGAAAAGCCTAAAAGGGAGTTAGTGGGGACCCCCAATGCCCACTCCATGACAGAGGCACTGGCAGGCAGTCCAATCCACCTGCAGCAGTTGTACAATCAGAGTATGGTTGGTGGCCTGGTCCACCTGGGGTACAAGATCAACTGAGCCCTGTGTCTACCTGCCCTCCACCTGGTGGTATAAAAAGATTCAGGTCCAACAGTTCTGTCCCTAATTCCCAACCCTCCAGCTACAGAGGATGGACCAGCAACACTAGGTAGCCCTGTCTATGACACCAAAGATGGATAGACATTGAGCAGGAGCCCCAGCAGTGGTAGAAGAATGAAGCTAGAAGGTAAGAATCACAGTGAAAGGGCTCTAGTAACTAAACCATCACTGAGACTAATGCCAATGAATGTATGGCAGAACCTATATCCCAAACCTAACAGAGCAATTACCTACTAAAACAGACTTGATGTCATCACATAATAACCAAAATGTCTAGGATACAGTTGAAAATCACTTACCATTCTGAAGAACCACAATTTGAATGAGAAAAGACAACTGACTCCAATATCTAGATAAATCAGATGTTGGAATTACCTGACAAGAATTTTAAAGCAGTGCCATAAAAAAATGCTTAAGCAAACACAAATTCTCTTACAACAAATCCTATATAATAAAACGCTAATATGCAAATAGACTGAACGGCAGAACAATGGGTCACTATGATGTGTGCTGACCACCAGGTGGCGTGTGCAGAACATGGCGGGCATTGGCCAAAATGGGATGGTGGAAAAGGTGAGCGGGGATGCCAGACCAAGGTGGGACACTGGTCGCTGTCATTGGGGCGAGCCTCTGGTGGTTACTAAAAATTCTTTGCTCCCACATGCCACAGTCCCACCTGGCACTCACATCTACTGCTGGTGCCAGCCCTGCTCGCACCCACAGCCAGCTCTGGTGCTGTCGCTTGCACCTGCTGCTGGTGCCTGGCACCGGTCCTGATCACTTGGTGTCATCAGCAGGTGCAAGTGGCGGCTGCTGACCCTGATCGCCCCTGAGGGCTTTTCCACCTCTCCCTGGCCCTGAGGGGCAATCAGGGCAGCAGCCATTGCTTGCAACTGCTGCTGGCACTGGCCCCAATCACTCTGCACAATCAGCTGGTGCTAGCGGGGCCGGTGCCGTCAGCATGTGGGAGTGGTGGCGGTGGGAGCGGGGCTGCTAGCAGACGTTACTGGGGGGCTGTGGTGAGAGGGGCCAGGCCCGGGCACAGAGGATGGGCCAAGACCTGCCCCTGTGCCTACTGCAGACTTGCGGCCCACAGTTCCTTTCAGGGTGCATGAATTCGTGCACTGGGCCCCTAGTGAAAAAATAAAAAGTATTAGCAAAAAAAATAGTAGTAATAAAAAAGAACCAAATAGAAATTACAAAACTGAAAAATGCAACTAAAAAAAAACAACCTTCCTAGATAGATTCAATAATAGAACAGAGATGACAGAGGATAGAAACAATGAACTTGAAGACAGATCAATAGAATTTACTCAATCTGAAAGACAGAAAATAGACTGAGAAAAATGACAGAGTCTCAGAGTTGCGTGGGAACATAGCAAAAGATAAAACATTCATATAATCAGGGTCCTAAAAGGAAAGAAGAGTGTGGAACTGAAAAAGTATTTGAAGAAATACTAACTCTACAACAAACTAGTTCATAATCAAATGTTTGGAAATTAAGTACAGAGAAAAAATCTTAAAAACAGCCAGAGAGAAAAAAACATTATCTGTGAAGGAACATCACTTTAAATGACAATGAATTTCTCATTTGAAACTATGGAGGCTCAACATTTTTCAAGTGCTGAAAGAAAAGAATTGTCACCCGCAAATCTTCTATTCAGTGAAACTAACCTTCAGGAACAAAGGGAAAATAAAGTCATTCTCAGACAAAAAAATACTAAGAGAATATGTTGCTTGCATATCTATCCTTAGAGGAAGCTCTCCAAACAGAAAGAAAATAACAGAAGGAGGCTGGGACATCCAGAAAGAAAAGACAAATAATGAAATGGGTAAAAATAGAAGTAAATACAATAGATTATCCTTTACCTCATGAGTTTCTTTAATCATATATTGTGGATGAAGCAGAATTTATGTCATCTGATATGGCATCCAATATATAGAGAAAACACTTAAGACAATTGTTTTTAAATGTATTTTTCAATTATAGTTGATATGTGATATTATATTAGTTTCAGATGTACAACATAATGATTAGACTTTTATATACCTTACAAACTGATCACTCTGATACATGTAGTTCCCATCTGACACCATCCATAGTTATCACAATATTATTGAGCATATTTCCTGTGCTGTACTTTACATCTCCATGACTGTTTTTATAACTGGAAATTTGTACTTAATCTCGTCACCCTTTTAACCCACCTACCCAACCCCCTCCCATCTGGTGACCACCAGTTTGTTCTCTGTATTTATGAGTTTGTTTACATTTTGTTTATTAATTTTATATTTTATATTCACAAATAAGTGAAATATTTTGGCATAAGACAATTATGTTTAAAAAATGAGGTTAGGAAAAGTATCTAAGTGGAAGTATGGTTTCTACACTTCAACTGAAGTGGTCGAACATTGACGCCTGTGGACTGTGACGTTATATATGTATATAGTCATACCTAGAACCATAAAAACTACACAAAGCAATATACTAAAAAATCATAAAGAAATCAAAACAAAACTCTTAAATTGCACTAATGGCCAACAGAAAGGCAAGGAAAAAGAAACACAGGTGAGAATCAAAGGTGACAAATAGAAAACAAATAATAAAATGAAAGATTTAAGCTCTAAATATCAATAAGTATTTTAAAAATTAATGCTTTCATTTCTGGTCAAGATGGCAGAATACATAAACACTAAGCTCACTTCCTATCAGAGCCACATCGAAATTACAACTAAACTACAAAACAATACCCACCTAAAGTCTAGTTGAACAAAAGTCCTATAACTAAAAATACATAGAAGAGCCCACATGGAGACTGGTAAGAGAGGTATAGATGCTGAACAGGGCAGACCCCACACCCACGTGTATTGGTTAAGAATAGGGAGAGGGCCCTGGCTGGTTTGACTCAGTGGATAGAGCATCGGCCTGCAGACTAAAGTGTCCCATGTTAGATTCCTGTCAAGGGCACATGCCTAGGCTGTGGGCTTGATCCCCAATAGGGGGTGTGCTGGAGGCAGCCGATCAATGATTCTCTCTCATCATTGATATTTCTCTCTCTCTCTCTCCCTCTCCCTTCCTCTCTGGAAAAAAACAAAAAGAATAGGGAGAGAGACCTCAGCTGCAGAGAAGGAGTGAGTGGTCTCAGCCCCACACTAGGCTCTCCACCCAGCCCAGGGTTCTAGTGCCAGGAAGAGAAGTCCCCATAACTTCTGGCTGTGAAAACCAGTGGTGATTATGGCTGAGTGAGACAGAGGGCTGCTAAAGTCCCAGGCATTCCTCTTAAAGGGCCCATGCATGGATTTTCTCACTGATGGACTCACTCTGAACTCCAGTGCAAGGGCAGCTGCTCAAAAATATGCTAGGGACATATGAGGAGGAACTGAATTGCCTAGCTTCAGGGCCAGGACTGGACAAGCAGCTTTCTTCCAGGCAGAAGTGCTGAAAGATGCCATTGTTCTCTTTTTGAGCCCTCTCCCCCACCTCACAGACTGCAAGTGCAGGTGGCCGCCAAGTCTGGGTCTCCATTAACCGGGCTAATAACCTTCACTTTGCCTTGATTCCCTGAGACCTTGCCCCACTCAACTTGTGGCCCTCCCAAGCCACTTACTAGTACAAATGGCCTGTCTCTGTTTAAGCTATGGATTTTCCTAAAAATCTCAGAAGTTCACAAACCCCCAAAAAGCAGTGTCTGGCCTTGGCATGCCCCATAACTCTTGCTAAGTGGCCCCAAGCCTGGCACTAGTGGCACCCAGTCTCAATTTGCAGCTTTGCCTCTCCCAGGTACCTCCAAACCCAGCACAAGCAACAACCATCTGCAGATCACTTTGTAGCCTCCTGGGGTGGGTGAAATGGGTGAATGTGGTCAAAAGGTACAAATTCCAATTATAAAATAAATTAGTACTGGAATGTACTGTACAGCACGGCCACTATCGTTAATAATACTGTGTTGTATATTTGAAAGTTGCTAAGAGTTCTCATTACAAGAAAAAAATTGTAAATATGTGAGGTGATGGATGTTAAGACTTATTGTGTTGATCATTTTATAATATACTAGAGGCCCGGTGCACACAAATTTGTGCACTCGGAGGCCCGGTGCACACAAATTTGTGCATTGATTAGAGTTACCTCAAGGAATATTTCTCTGACAGTGTGTGCGTAGCATGCAATGGAGTAAAGAGGGACGAATAGTGTGAGACCAATTAAGAGGCTATTAGAGTAGCCCAGGATTAAAAGTAATGAGAATATTAACCAGAGTGTTGGCAATGAAAGTAGATAAGAGGGGGCAGATGCAAGAAATATTGAGAAAGTGGAATCAAGAGCACTTGGAAATTGATTGTGTGTGAAGGTCAATGGAGAGAA
>NW_006289713.1:607861-611387 GCF_000327345.1 Myotis davidii | reverse complement strand
GGCTCTCCAGCCAGGTGCTGTAGCCATGTTCTCTCGCTAGGATCTCCAGCCAGGTTCGGTTTAGGTTCTCCAGCCAGGTTCGGTTTAGGTTCTCCAGCCAGGTTCGGTCGCCAGGTTCTGTAGCCAGGTTCTTCAGCCAGGTTCTGTCTAGGTTCTCCAACCAAGTTCTGTAGCCAGGTTCTGTCCAGGATCTTTTGCCATGTTCTCTCCAGCGAAGTTCTTCTGTCTCTAGGTTCTGTGTAGGTTCTGTCTTCTAAGTTCTGTAGCTAAGTTCTGTCCTCAAATCATTCTGTTGTACCTCTGAAACTAATATAATGTTAAATGTCAATTATATCTCAATAAAATAAGTAAAGGATGGAAAAATAAATCATGCAAACACTTTTTAAATAAAACAAGAATGGCAATATTAATATCAGATAAAGTAGACTTCAGATCAAATAAAATTACTAGGCACAAAGAGGGACATAATAAATCCAAAGCAAGTAAATAGAAGAAAAGAACATAGCAGAAATCAACAAAATTAAAACAAGGAAAACAATAGAAAAAAAATTAAACTAAAATATGGCTCTTTAAAAATATTTTTAAAACTTGATAAACCTCTAGCAGGATCAACAAAGATTCAAAGAGAGAAGACACACATCACTAATACTAGAATGAAATGGGATTTTTTACAATAGATTCTGCAGCCATTAAATACATAATAATGGAATACTGTGATAACTTTACACTAATAAATTCAACAACTTAGAATGGACTAAATTACTTGAAATTATAAAACTTAGCAAAATTAAATGGATAGATTAAATATGTCTATAACTATTACAGAATTTAAATTTGTGATTATAACCCTAACCGGTTTAGCTCAGTGGATAGAGCGTTGGCCTGCAGACTGAAGGACCCAGCTTTGATTCCTGTCAAGGGCATGTACCTTGGTTGCGGGCACATCCCCAGTAGGAGGTGTGCAGGAGGCAGCTGATAGATGTTTCCCTCTCATTGATGTTTCTAACTCTCTATCCTTCTCCCTTCCTCTCTGTAAAAAAAAAAATCAATAAAAATATATTTTTAAAAATTTGTGATTACAAAGCACCTGAAAAAGAAAATCCAGGCCCTGATGTTTCTATTAAAGAATTTTACCAAACATTCAAAAAAGGATCCAAGTGGTTTCAGACCACGCATGAACACCAATTCTACATATTCTCAGAAAACAAAAGAATTTTCTCATCTCATTTTATTGAGGCCAGTATTACCTTGATACCAAATCCTGAAAGAAAGAAAAAAACTACAGACCAATATCTGTCATGGACTTAGATATAATAATCCTTAATGAAATTCTAGAAAATTGAATCCAGCAATGTATAAAAAGAATAATACACAATGACCAAGTGGGGTTTATTCCAGGTATGCAAGATTGGTTCACAATTTGAAAATCAATCAATGTAATTCATCTCAACAGACTAAAAAAGAAAAATCATATGATATTAATTGATACAAATCAAGCATTTAACAAAATTGAACACCCATTTATGATGACAAGTCTTGGTACAGTAGGACTATAGGGGAACTTCTTCAATCTCATCAAACGCATCTACAAAAAACCTATAACTTATATCATGCTTAACAGTGAAAGACCAAATGCTTTCCCTCCAAGGTCAGAAACAAAATAAAAATTTCCATTCTGACCATACTTATTCAATATAGTACTTGTAGTTTTAGCTGCTATAATAAGGCAAGGAAAATAAATAAAAAGCATAAAAATTGGAATGGAAAAATTAAATGATCTCTATTTGCAGATGATATACTAGTAAAATCCCAAGGTAGTAAAAACAACTCCTAGAATAAGTGAGTTCAGTAAGGTTGCAAGGTGTAAGATCAACACATGAAAATCAGTTGCATTTATATATACTGATAATGAACAAGTGGAAACCAAAATGAAATACCATTTAAAATTGCTCTTAAAAAGTTAAATACTGCCCTAACCGGTTTGGCTTAGTGGATAGAGTGTCGGCCTGCGGACTGAAGGGTCCCAGGTTTGATTCCTCTCAAGGGCATGTACCTTGGTTGTGGGTACATCCCCAGTAGGAGGTGTGCAGGAAGCAGCTGATCGATGTTTCTAATTCTATTCCTCTCTGTAAAAAATCAATAAAATATATTTTTTAAAAAGTTAAATACTTGGGTACAAGCCTAACAAAACATGTACAGATCTATATGATGAAAATTACAAAATGCTGTTACATGTCAATTATATCGCAATTAAACAATATATAAACATGAACAAAATTATAAAGTGCTGATGATAGAAAATGAAGACCTAAGAACTTGGAGAAATATACTATGTTCATTGATTGGAAGACTCAACATAGTGAAGATGCCAAGTCTCCCTCAAATCGCCTGTAGGTTTCATGCAATTCCTACCAAATTCTCAGTAAGTTTTTTGTAGACATAGACAAGCTTGTTCTAAAATTTATATAGAAATATACAGGCCCTAGTTTGGTCAAAACAATTTTGGGAAAAAAAATACAAAACGGAGGTTCATTACATATGGTAATTAAGACAACGTGGCTGCCTGCAGAGGGATAAACAGATAGCAGAGCAGAATAGATTACACAAAAATATGTCCACACAAATATGCCCAATTAATATTTGACAAAGGAGCAAAGCAATTCAATGAAGGAGGAACAACTTTTTAAAAAATATATAGTTTTATTGATTTCAAAGAGGAAGGGAGAGGGAGATATAGATACATCAATGATGAGAGAGAATCATTGACTGGCTGCCTCCTGCACGCTCCCTACTGGGGACCGAGCCCACAACCTGGGCATGTACCCTAACTGGGAATCGAACTCTAACCTTCTGGTTCATAGGTCGGTACTTAACCACTGAGCAACACTGACCAAGCTGGGAGACAATTTTTTAATAAATGGTACTGAAACAATTTTATATTCATGGGCAAAAAAAAATTGAACCTTGATCTAAGCCTCATACCTTATACAAAAATTAATTCAAAATGGACCATGGACTTAAATGTAAAATGTAAACTTATAAAATGTCTAGAAATAAACATAGGAAGGAATGTTCAGAATCAAGGACTAAACAAAGAGTTCTGAGACAGACAGTGAAAGCATGGTCCATAAAAGGAGAGTTTGATAAACTGGACCTCATAAAAATTAAAAAAAAAAATGTTTGCCTATAAAACTCAGGACAAAAGGGAAAAATACAGACTAGGAGAAAAATCACACATCTGGTAAAGGACTTGTACCTAGAATGTATAAAGTACTCTCAAAACTCAACAGTAAAAATGCCCCAAACAATCCAATAAGAAAATGAGCAAAAACCTACACAGACATTTTACTGACAAGGATATACAGATGCAAGTAAGCACATCATCAGCTGTTAGAGAAATGCAAACCAAAATGACGCTGGATGTTATTGCACACTAACTGCTTACATGGCGAAACAAAAATGCTGGGGAGGATGTGGAGAAATGGACCACTCGCGCTTTGCTGGTGGGAAACTATACAATGGTCAG
>NW_006289713.1:606225-607848 GCF_000327345.1 Myotis davidii | reverse complement strand
AGTTTGGCAGTTCTTGTTACAACTCTAAGTGGACTGACTTACCATACAACTGAGCAATTGCACATTTGGGCATTTGTCTCAGAGAAATTGAAACTTATTTTCATGTAGGAACTTACCATATACATAAATGTTCGTAAAAGCTATATTCATAATATATGCAACTTGGAAACTTCCCAAATACCCTTACGTGGGTAAATAGTTCAACAAACTATGTGCATCCATCCCGTGGAATACTGCTCGCAATAAAAAGGCATGCTGTGTTGTTAATACACACAAAAGCTTGGAGAAACCTGTATGTTTGTTTGTTTGTTTTAAAAAAGCCAATTTCAATAGGATAACATTACATGATTCCATTTATATAACATGTTTGAAATGGTGTGATTATAGAGATTGAGAATAGAGATTGCCAGGAGGGATGAGAGAGGATGGGGAGGAAAGGGGAGGAATGTCCATAAAGAAGTAGGTGGGGGGAGTCTGGTGATGATGGCCCGGTTAAGCATCTTGACTGGGGTGATGGTTACACAAAGCTACATGTGTGATAAGTTGCATACAGCCTCTCTCTCTCTCTCTCTCTCACACACACACACACACACACACACACACACACGTGCATATGTAACTGGTGAAATCTAAATCAACCATGGATTGTACCAATGCCAGCTTCCTTGTGTTGATAGTGTAGGTAGTTATGTAAGATGCCAGCCTTGGGGGAAACTGGGTGAAGCATATACAGTTTCCTGTACATTTCTTTGCAACTTCCTGAATCTATAATTATTTCAAAGTAAACATTTTCTTAAAAGAAAACCGGAGACTTTGAGCCCATGCTGGACAACGTGGGGCTTCTCCTGAGACCCTGGGGTGCCTGCTCTGTGCTTTGTCTCCTGCCCTGGAGCGGGTTCTCTCCATTGGATCCTGTGCCCCCACCCCCCGCAGTGCTGGGCACCTGTGAGGTGCTCAGTAAATGTCTGCTGGCAAAGGGACAGAAAGAACAGGACATTGGGGCTCCTGGGGTGGCAGTGAGGAGAGACACGGGAAGCCCAGCCCCACCCCTTGCTGTGCACATCGGCCTTAGTGCTTTTCCCCTTCTCTGAGCAAGGGGTGGTAGAGACCTCACAGGACTCCACTGGCGCAAACAAATGACACCAAACAGGAGTCTGTTTGTGCCTTTGGCGTTTTGGGTAAAGGCAAGCAGGTGACAGGAGCACAGAGCTGAGGTGCTGTGGACGCACAGCGTCCCTTACCTGTTTTCCCAGAGGGTGTGTGGAGGAAAGGCTGTCGCTGTTGAAGTGCATGAGCCAAAGGTACAGAAATGCCTTGATGGGCAGTGACGGCATCTGGAGAGAAGGCAGGCTGATGCGGTGGGTCTGTCACCATGCGGACACGAGAGAAACCGGAGCCCTGGCACAAACATGTCTCAAGGCTTTGGCGGTGGATGACGTCTCCTGGGAAGGCAGCCTTCTGGCGCAGGCTGTGGGCTGGCAGGGAAGCGGGTTTTGTTTGTTTGTTTGTTTGTTTTGTTTTGTTTTGTTTTTGCATTCTCTCCATCCTCTTTCCTCCTCAACATGGCATACACCTCCTTCTCTCTCTTCTCCTAGTTACAAAACAAAAGCTAGAGTGTAGCAA
>NW_006289713.1:580925-606076 GCF_000327345.1 Myotis davidii | reverse complement strand
GAGTGTCTGAGTGGAAATTCTAATAAAATTCTGTATGCACTCATTATAAAGATTAGGATAAAAGAATGACGGCAAAAACGTACACTAAACATTGTTCCTAATAGTAAAATCCCCCCAATTTTTTTAAATTCAGAAATGAGAAACCAGGTACTTATTATCACTGCTCCTATTATCTTATATTGGCAGTTCTAGCCAGCTCAATAAAGAAATAAAAGGATTAGAGTCGTTATAAAAACATACAGAGAAAAGCTGGAAACAAGCAGTTAGACCTAATGAGAGAGCTTAGCAACCTTGCTATGTACCTAATCAGTACACAGAGTTGACATACCTTACCAGCAACAAGCTATTAGAAAAATAACTTTAAAAATTTAAGCAAAAACCAACCAAACAAACAAAAACACCAACCCTCGTAAGACACAGACAACAGTATGATGATTACCAGAGAGAAAGGGGGTGGAGGGAGGTAGAAGAGAGTAAAAGGGGATAAATGGTGATGGAAAAAGACATGACTGGGGGTGGTGAACACACAATACAATATACAGATGATATATTATATAATTGTACACCTGAAACCTATATAATTTTATTAACCAATGTCACCCTAATAAATTCAATTTAAAAAATGCATGGGATGTGCCCATTGTGAGAAAAAGAGAGAGTGTGAGAGAGAGAGAACTGTGTATTATAGGCTCTAAAGGCCTGGAGGAAGTTTCATAAGCTCTATCTTCCTTCTGACTTGTGTTTCTTATAGAATGTTTTACACACATATGTAGTATTAAAACAAGTCCCACCAAATCTGATCCTTGCCTACAGATGTCACAATGAATGGCATACAATGTCAAAAGGAGATACTTGACATTTGTGCAGGGTGCCTCCTGAAAACCTCAGAAAGCTCACAACCTTAAAGTTGGCCACCACCCAGCAAATTTTAAAAGAAAAAAGAAAAAAATTTAAACCCCATACACAACTACAACAAAAACTTCAAAGGGGTAAATTTAACCAGACATAAGCAAGATATGATGGAGAAAAATTTTATAGAAGGACATACTGAAACAAATAAATGGAGAGATACATGCTATTCATTGATGAAAAGATGATATCATGAAGACATTGAATTTTCCCATACAAACATATAAATACAATGCATTTCCAATTAAAATACCAAAGTAATTTGTGTGTGGTGAAACTTGAACATTGTTATTAGAAGTCAAATGGAAAAGTAAAAGGTTTCAAATAGACAAGAAAATTATAAAGAAGTAGGACTTGCTCTACAGGAAATGTAGGCTTGTTATAAAGCTATGGTAATTAAACCAGTGAAATACTAATGCTGCGGAGATAAGAACCAAATGAATACAATAGTGTGAATGGGTGAATGCAAATATAGAAACTTGACATGGCAGGTGACTCTAAAATGATGGGGAAAAGATAAACTATTCAATAAGTATTGTTGAAACTACTGGGTACACGTATAGGAAAAAAAGTCACTTCCCACACCTTTTCACATTATGCATAAAAATAAATTTCAGAAGGAATGAAGTTCTAAATGTAAAAGCTTCTAGAAAGATAATATAAGTGAATTTCTTTTTCTGGACAAAATTAGAAAACTGGACAAAATATATTAATAAACTACTTTCTGTCATTGAACAACAGATAGTGCAGGACTATGATATTTGAGAGAATGGAAACAAATGAAGGGGCTCCTACAATCACTTTGGCTTTCTGCTTGACGGCATCTTTTAGACTGTGTCACAGGGGAAGAAATTCAAACAATTGAGAAGACAGAGATAGAGTTCAGAGAGGCTACGGGGACAAGAATGAGCAGGGCATGGTAAAAGAGAAGAAGGAATTATGCTGAGAAAGATCTCCAGAAATATGCAGAGGTATCCCCTTGAGTCTTTAGTTGCAACTAAGCTGTGCATGTATAGGATGAAATTCCAAGAAACTATCAAGAAGCAATAAGGGAACAACTCCTAGAGTTCACAAAGAGGTGGGAGATGTTAGAACTCTAGCAGGTAGAGTGGAGAAAAATCATTGAACACTGAGGCCATTCATCAGATACCCCAGAAAAATCACATGGTAGTACTAGAGCCAAATCAGCTGTAGCATAAAGACTACTCTAATCCTACCTAACAAATCTTAAAAACATGCATCAAATGATCCATAGGTAACTTATGGCTGCCAAAACAAAAATTTCTTTAAAGGAAGACAGCAAAATCCAGTCACTAATGTCTAGCATCCAACAAAAAATTACTACACATGTGAAAATGTAACCTATCACCATGAAAAAAATGAGTCAATACATATACCAGAAATAACAGAGATGATAGAGTCGTCAGACAAAGAAACTTTAAACTTCTACAGCATATTTCTTAAAACTCAAGGATTTAAAGGTAACATAATATTTATGGAAGAGAAGAGCCAAATACAATTTATGGAGATGAAAAATATACCTTTAAAATAAAATGTCACTAAATAAGATTAATATTAGAATAAAAGCTGAAGAAAATAATTATCAGGAAACATAATGACATAGTATTTGAAGACATAGAATAGAAGCAAATTGAAACAGAAAGAAAAAAGACTTTAAAAAATGAACAGGCTCAGTGACTTGTAGAACAACATCAAGCAGTCTAACACACCTGTAAAAGGAGACATGGAAGTGGAGGGGAAATATCTTCTTAGGAAATAATGATCCAAAATGTTCCAGATTTTATTTGAATAATGTCCATCCATAGATGGGAGATCTCAAAAGCCCTAAACAGGATAAACACAAAGAAATCATATTTAAATGGCTGAAAACAGATATACTCTTTAAAAGCACATCATATACAGGATTACAAAGATAATAATTCATTCTGACTTCTTGTCAGAAACAATGCAACCAAGAGGAAAATGGAACAATGACTTTAAGTGCTGAAAGAAAAAAAAGAGAGTCAACTTGTAATTCTATCTCCAGCAAAGATAATCTTCAAAAATGTTTGTCTGAAAATGTCTTTATTTTACTTAAATGTTGAAAGTTACCTTTGCTGGATGCAGAATTACAGGTTGACCTTTTTTTTTCTTTCAGCATTTCAGAGAATGTGTCACTAGCAGACCTTTATCTACGAAATGATAAAGGAAGTTCTTCAAGATGAAGGAATATGACACCACATGGAAACTTAGATGAACACAAAGGAGGGAAGAAAAGTGGAAATGGTAAATATGTTGATAAATGTAAGCCCTTCCTTTCCTTTTCAAAAAATTCTTTTAAAATATATTAGACTAAAGGCCCAGTGCACAAAATTCGTGCACTTGAGGTGGGGTGGGGGGGTCTCTCAGCCTGGCCTGTGCCCTCTCACAGTCCAGGAGCCTGCCATGGGGAGCATGCCTAAGCCATCAGTTAAACATCCTTAGCGCTGCCACAGAGGCGGGAGAGGCTCCCGCCACTGCTACTGCTCTTGCCAGCTATGAGCCCAGCTTCTAGCTGAGTGGTGCCCCGCGGAGGGAGCACACACCACCACCAGGGCGCAGCTCCTTCATTGAGCAACTGCTCCCTGGTGGTCAGTGAGCATCATAGTGATCAGTTGTTCCACTGTTTGGTCGATTTGCATATTAGCCTTTTATTATACAGGATTATTTAAAGAAAAGTAGTAATGATACATTTGAGGTTTGTACCATATATAGAAATAAACTATATGGTAACAATTTTTCAAAGAACATGAGGAGGTAACAGGAAGTATACTGTTGTACAGTTATTACATTGCACACAAAGTGGTATAATATTACTTGGAGGCAGATTGTGATAAGTTAAAGATGCACAAAGTAAACACTCGAGCAAGACTAAAAATGAAATGAAGAAGTATTCAGCCAACATAGAGGTGGAATAATAAAAAATAATTAATTTAAAAGAGGGCAGGAATGAGGAACAAAAGAACAATGAAGATGGAACAAAAAGAAAAAAACTCAGCAAGATTATAGATTTAAACCCAACGTATTAATAATTATTTTAAATGTAAATTGGTGTCAACACTCAGAGTCAGAGATTGTCAGTCTAGGTTAAAAAGCAAGATAAAATTATATACTATTTAAGAAAAATTTTTAATATAAAAGTACAGGTTGATTAAAAGTAAAAAGAAAAAAAATAGATTCTATACAAATACTTATAAGAAACCTGAAGTAGCTCATATCATACAACACAGACATCAGGACAGAGTATTATTGGAGATGAACAAGAACATTACATAATGATGAAAGGATCAATTCATCAAGAAGACATAAAAACCTAAACTTGTATGTACTTAATAACAGAGCCTTAAAATACATAAAGCATAAACTGACATAACTGAAAGGAATAATGAATAAAATCACAATCATAGTTGGAAATTTTCACACTTCTCTTTCACTGCTAAAATGAGTAGACAGGCCCTAGCCGGCTTGGCTCAGTGGATAAAGCGTCAGCCTGCGGACTGAAGGGTCCCAGGTTCGATTCCCGTCAAGGGCACATGCCTGGGTTGCAGGCTCGATTCCCAGTAGAGGGCATGCAGAAGGCAGCCAATTAATGATTCTCTCTCATTGTTGATATTTCTCCTCACTTCCTCTCTGAAATAAATAAAAATATATATTTATTAAAAAAAATAAAATCAGTAGACAGAATATAGTGGGAATATAAAGACTTGAAAAAATATTATCAACCAACTTGATATAACTGACGTTTATAGAACATTACACTTAACAATGGTAAAATGTACATTCTCTTCAAATGCCCATGGATCATTCACTAAAATAGACCATTTGCTAATTGTTACATAACACAAGTCTTAACACATTCAAAAAGATGGAAATCATAGAATACATTTTCCTATTACAAAATGTTAAACAAAAAATTAAGAATAGTGCTACGATATGACCCAGCAATCCTTCTTGTGGGTATCTACCTGAATTTTTTGAAGGTATCTATGTGTAAAGATATATGTACCCCCATATTCATTGCAGCATTATTCACAGTGGCCAAGATATGGGAACAACTGAAGTGTTTTTCAATAGATGATTGGATAAAAGCGATGTGGTACATATACAATGAAATACTGCTCAGCCATCAGAAAAGATGAAATACTGCCATTTACGACATGGACAGATCTTGAGAGTGTCATGCTAGGCAAAATAAGTCAGATGAAAAGTCAAGATCATATGACTTCACTCATACGTGGGATATAAAACTGAAAGCAACAAACAAGACAAACAAACAAACAAAAATTCATGACACAAACAGTATAGTGGTTACCAGAGGGGAAGGAGGATGGGAGGAGGTAGTAAAGGGTAAAGAGGGTCAAATATATGGTGACAGAAAGATACTTGACTTTGGGTGGTGAACACACAATGCAATATACAGACGATGAATTATACACTCAAAACTACATAATTTTATTAATGATGTTACCCCAATAAACTTATAAACATTTATGAAATAAATAAATAAAATACAATAATCAATAACAATAAGATATCTATTAAATACCCACTTTTGGAAATTAAATAATATGGTTTTAAATAATTCATGAATTAAGAAGGTCACAGAAAATTTAAAAATATCTTTACCTGAATAGTAATGGATATTTAGTAATGAACACACTAAATTGTTGGTACACAGCTAATGTGGAGTTGAGTGCATCTAAACAGTGCTTAAAGGAAAATGTAGAGCTTTCAATGCATATATTTAGAAAAGAAGAAAAGTCTAAAGTCAATGATGTAAGATCCCACCTTAAAAAGCTAGAAAAAGAAGAACAAATTAAACTTAAATAAAGTAGAAGGAAGGAAATAATATAAATTTTTGTAAATCAATGAAATTGAAAATAGACAAATAATTGAGAAAACCAATGAAATAAAAACATGATTCTTGCCCTAGCCAGTTTTGCTTAGTGGTTAGAGTGTCAGCCCATGGACTGAAGGGTCTCAAGTTCAATTCTGGTCAAGGGCCTGTGCGGGAGGCAACCAATCGATGTGTCTCTCTCACATCCATGTTTCTCTCTCTCTGTCTCTCCCCCACCCTTCCACTGTCTCTTAAAAAAAAAAAAAAAAAAAATCAATGCAGAAATGTCCTCAGGTGAGGATTAAACAAACAAACAAACAAACAAAAAATTTCAGTTAATTGGTCTTTATCAAAATGAAAAAAACTGCTCTGAGAGACATTTTAAAAATTAAAATTTCAGATATGAACTGAGAAAATATTCTTGAGACACATATTTTTCAAGGGACTTGTATAATATCTTACAAAGAACTTAGTAATATAGGCAAAAAAATTGAACAGACATTATTAGTCATTAGGGAAATGTAAATTAAAGCAATACCAGTAATCACCCATAAAAATAGGCTAAAAAAAAAACACAAACAAAATCTGATAATACCAAGTTTGGGAGGAGCAACTAGAACTCTTCCAGATTTTATAAGTGTAAATGGTTCAACTACTTTGCAAATAGTTCATCAAGTGTTATAATGCTAGATACACATTCACCATGTGACCCAGAGATTCTGCACCTAGATATTTGCCTAAGAAAAAGGAAAATGTATATCTACAACCAAGATTTGTACACAAATGTTCATAGCCCCAGACTGGAAATAACCCAAATGTGTAACAACAGGTAAATGGAAAAACAAATTGTGGCAAATCCGTACAATGGAGTACTATCCAGCTATAAAAAAGATTGATCTCCTGTGCGTGTGATGGCATGGTTGAATCTCAAAGGCATTATACAGGGCAAGAGAAGCCAGGAGAGTGTATTTTTATACTCCATTTATATGAACTTTTAAAAAGGCAAAAAGCAGACTTGTCATTGGTGGAGCCAGGGTACAAAGTCAGATTGTCTTGGGTGGGCTGAGGGAAAATTCTTGCGGAGTAGAAATGGAAATGTCCTTTATTTTATTTTTTTGGGGGGGTGGTGGGGGGGAATGGGGACATGGTTACATGGTTATAACCATGCATCAGACTTTCCACTTAAAATGGGTGCATTTTATTGTGTGTGAATTATGCCTCAATCAACTTGAATTAAGAAGAGAAAATATTTTTATGTTATTGGGATAGAGACTGATTTTTTGAATAAGATAGAAAAATTATAAATCACAAAGAAGGAGCATTGTTCTGCATTAAAATTCAAAACTTCTGCATATCAAAAGACACCACCATCAATGTCAATAAAACAGTCCAAAGACTGGGAGAAGATATTTGTGGCCCATACAACAACAAAACAGTTTAGTATCTGGAATATTCCACAAACTGTTATAAATCAGTAAGAAAAATAAATACAACTAATCTAATAGAAAACTGGTCAGGATATCATCAGGCAAATAAATCATAAGTGAGAAAAATTAGTCCACAAACCTGTGAAAAGATACCCAAGCTCACTAATAAACAAACAGGGTAATATAAATAAGAATGGCAAGTTGTGATCAGCTGATAATACCAACTGGTAGCAAACATGCAGGGAAATGGGAACATTTTTGTTGAACAATTTGGAGACGAATTTGCAAGAGCTGGGAAAGTTGACCATGGACTTCCCTGTCACCTGACAGTCTCTCATTTAGCTATAGACCCCGATTCCTCAGGGCCAGGCTCACAAGCAGACATTAACATGTGTTCAGCACAACATCGTTTACAGCCCCAAATTTCCACTATTTGAGCAATGAATAAATAAAATGCAAAATAGCCATATAATGTAATATACTCAGTAATTGAAATAATAACCTAAATCTTTATCAACATAAGATCATAAGAGCTAAATATACATATATATTTATTTATATTAAAATTTATATTAATTTAAATTATATGTGAGAGAGAGAGCGCTACAAAAAGAGATATACTGTCCTAAATGGGAGGTGCTTAGCAGGACCTGAGACGGGGTGCCCACTTTGTGGAGATAGAAGTGTTGGGGTGCACTGCTGAAACTGCCTGTGGATAAGGCGTCTCAGAGACCCTAATACTTCCCAACAGAGACCAAGTCGAGCTCTCTGTCAGCCACGCAGATCCTTTGAATGTGTGGGACGCTGCTGCCCGCCCGCCTCACCCGTGGCAATAAGATAGGAACAAGCACTGGGAAACGTTGTGATCCCGCACAACCTGAGCTGCAGAATGCGAGATGAGGGAGCCCACAGGGCCTCCCGCACTACCCACATCACAGCCTCGCCTGCGTTTTTCTTCTCCCCTACCAACCCACTTACTTGGGCTCCGCAGACTTGCTTTGAGGTTTGGCACTTTCACATTTTTAATATAAACCCAGATTCTTAAAGACATCGGCATCAAATCCTTTATAAAAATAATAAATAAGTAAGTAAATAAATAAATAACACAAAAACAGAAAAATCTACTTCCTAATTTTCGACCTGCCCTTTGTCTCCATAAAGGACACGCACATCAGAGTAGCCTGTAGGTTGTCACCTTTTTTCTAAAAGAGCAAAGAGCAATCTGCTTTCTCCTCCCATGCACTCCAACCTGCAGCTCGCACAGCAGCACCGGGCGGAGGCCTACTGGCCTTGCACCCCTGAACCCAGCCCCGCTGGAGACCGGGTGTACAAAGGTGGGAGGTGGACACGGCTGAGGTTTGTCTGTAACCATGACCCTGCCCGAATCCATCTTTGTCTTCTGTGGGGATTTAAAAAGCATCAGCATCACAGCTGGACAGGATCAGCAAAGTGAATAAAGGCCCTTTTTGTACCGGTCAGAACCACTTCCCTGCCAAATGTGTTCCTTTTGCCCTGGCAGATGCCCTCTCTGCCTGGCTCTGTGCCCTCCAGGCTGGCTGTGTGGAAGCATTAATGGGCTCCTTTGCCTCTGGCTTCCAGTTGGGTCCAGCCCCTGGGATTCTCCCACTCAAGACCGGAATGGGAGAGAAGAAGGAAAGAGGGCTGTCTGATGAGGAAGGATTTCTGAGGCGTTTGGTGAGGAAGTGGGCACGGGGAGAATGGAGAAGGCCATGGGGAAGGAGGGAGTCCACCAACGTTCTTCACGTACAAGTCCACATACAAGTTCTATGTCTACAAACAGAGTGGTTGGAAACACATGGTACACTTCTGCTGGGCTCTTGAGTCCCCTGGTGACTAATCAGTCCCTGGCAGGGTGTCTACTGATAGGCAGCTGCGGCCTGTTTCCCAGGGATCCTTGGGAGCAGCGCCGTCCGGCCGTCCGAGGACCTGTGAGCAGGCCCAGAAGTGAAGGATGCAGGCTGCCCCTATGGGAGAGTTTGGCCAACATTTTCCCCCTGATAACCAACAACGCAAACCAATTTACCCGTAAGTGTTACCTAAACACCTGCCATCTTTGCCCCTGCTGCTGCCCTGAGGGCTCCCGGCCTGCAGCCAGCACGAAACAGCAGTTAGAGGTACAGAGAGCCCACAGAGGATGATGCCTTCCATGGGAGGTGGTCGGTGTGGAGGTGACAGGAATGGGCCCGGAGTCTGGAGAGGTGGCGGGTAGTGATAATAGTGATACTGCCCAACAGACATTACCTGCGTCCCAGGCCCGTGCTGAGGGCTTCACCTGAGTTATCTCAGTCAGACCTCCCCTTGCAGGACAGGAAACTGAAGGTGAAAACAGGCAAGTGACCTGCCTATGATGACAGAGGGCGCAGCGTGGGTTGAGGGATGGGACAACACAGAGCACGTCAGGGGAGGGGCAGAGGCCAGTGAGGGTGGAGTGGAGACCTGGTGAGGGGTATGGAATGGCAGGGGGTGCCCTGTGGTGAGGGCTTCCAGGGCCAGGCTGAGGGGTCAGGGCTGGAGGGGGCGGTGGGGGGGGGGGAGAAGCCAGGAGGGCAGCCCTGAGGTGCTTCCGGGACAAGTGCCCTCCCCCCCACACCCCGCCTCCCATCAGCTCTTTTTCATTCACATAAAGCTGGGTTTGTTTCCATTTATCTGCTTGACTTTTCAGCCAGATGCTGTTAGAAAAACATATTGCTCTAATTTAATCCACATGTGCATCCCCAAGACAGTCTAAAAGGAAACTTCAGGTCCTGAGTCCCAGGCCCAAAGCCTCAGCCCTGTGGCCATGGCAAGGAAGGGCTCTGGCCTCAGGGCTGACCCTGATCCACGTTTTAGGCCCGTCCTGAAGACAGTCCGCACCCCACTGTATCCTGGGCAGGCCTGCTCCCTGCAACTGCTGGCAGCGGAAGGGACACAAAAAGGCCAGTGGGTGCCGGATGGGGTCAGTGCATGAGGCTCGGACTCCTCGACGCTCCTCCTACTACCTTGTCCAGGATCAAGATCTCAAAACTCTGAGGCAAGCACGAGTGGGATGAGGCAGTGGGGAAGGTGCTGTCTGCAGGGTCGAAGCCACAGGTAACCCAGGGCCAGAGCTCTTCACTGAGCACAAGACCCCATGAGATCTGGCCCGCCGCTTGGCTGCCCAGGAGGCGTGGTTTAAGAAACTTGTCTCACAGCCCCACCTTGCTGGCAAAAGCGAGCAGGGAACAGAGCCAGCGTGCTTGTTTCAACACCCTCTTCCAATTCTCTTCCTGTCACATAACTTATTGTGAATATACTCCTATTGGTTGGAGTAACTGATTGCCAAAGATTAGAAAACCCATCTTACATTTGTGTTTATTCACTATAAGGATTGGAGATGTAGCACCAAAAGACAGAGCCGAAATGCCTGATTTTGATTCAAGATCTAGGACCCTTTTGTTGGCTTATGAGTCAAGATCTTGGTGAATTAATCCATGCAGAAATGATGGTCCACCTTCCGCACCCTCACCACCTCCAGAGTGTCTTTCTCTACTCCAGGACTCACTGCCTGTTTGGTCTGAGCAAAGACACATTTAAGTGCCTGCACATGAGGAAACTGATGTCTGAGGCAGCCCTGGAGCATTCACACAATCACACAAGCAGCTTCATCTGGGACTCTCGGGGACCCCTCTCACCCTTACAGAGCCCTCAGCTGGCGAAGGCCAGGATTAGCCCTCAGAGCCCGTGTGGGTGGTGTCGCAAAGGATGCTGCTGGAAGGAAGGGATCTGGGCAGATCATAATCTCATGTTTGAATTGTACTAAAATGTATTTCTATCAGAAACAGCAAAGGAAATTAGAATAGTACCTGAGAGGTCAGCCCATTCACTGCCCACAGTGGGAGAACAGTCCCTGCTCATGCCTATGACTGGGCGGCCTTCTCAGCATCCTTTCTGCCAGAGGCAGAGCAGGGCTCCCTGGGGCTCATATGGAAAGCTCTGGAAGCTGCCAGGCCCCCTCAATCTGGATAGGGGTTCAGCTGTGCTGCCAGCATGCAGCTTCCAGGAGCTTCCTCCTGAGGCACGGCAGCACCCCCTTAGTGCCATTTCCATACGGGCAATGTCGGGAGGCCATTCTGGATTTTGCAAGGACAGGTGTCCAGGCCAGACTGGCTATTCTGGTTCTATGGGACGGTTCAGCCCAGCTCTTGGCCAATCCTTTGATGAACCCCAGGCAAAGAAGCTCCCAGGCAATCACAGCGGAGGCACTTAGCAAGAACCCAGAGCCGAGAGCAGGCAGGGGACACAGACGTCCAGAACGCTAGATTTGCACACGTAACACTGAGCCAACGCATGGATCCCACAGTGAAGGCCTAGGACTCCGCAGCTTTGAGCTCACCTCACAGGAGGTGGGGGTAGGAGGTCCCAGATGCAACCCCAGGTCCATCTGAAACCAGCCACTACACACCAGCTCCAGGAAGGAAACCCAGCCCACACGAACCTTAGGCAGCAGGACGTCCACATCACTTTCTCTCCTTAGTTGGGGCTGGGCCTAAATTTTGGTTTAGCAGATTGGTCTTTCCAAGTCCCAGTGATGAAATTGCCTTTCACCAGTAACGGAGTTGATAACAGCAACACAAATGTACGCCAGGTCCCTGGCTCACAGGCACCGAGGCCGCCCGTGTTCCTCTGATGGAAACTTTTTTATGGTTTGACAAGAATTTAATGTGATTCTTTTTTCCATGAAGAGCTGGGCCTCTAGACACAACGCTATACAGTTACCCTGTAATCTTGGGGCTCAATCAAAACATATTCCAACAACCTAGTCTAGAGCTACAAATGAATGTTTATTTTAAGACAATTTGCTATGGCTTTTATTTTTTTTAAAGGAGAGAGAAGAGAATTTCTTGGAGGGAGATTTCTCCCTGCCCCTAAGCAGTTCTCTTCACTCCAAAGGCTGTGTCATTTGCTCAGGTTGTAATTAGCCACAGAGCTGTTTGGGAGAAAGGAGCAGTGAAAGGGCATTTGACAAAGAGTTAACAGATGTCATTTTGGAGGTGGCTGGCCCGCTGCTCCGTTGTTTGTTGAGTGGAAGCTGATTTTGCTGCTGTTGTGAGCAGAGAGTAGTAATAATTATATGCGAGCTGCATTAGGCATAACAGATTGGATTATAACATTCTGTTCAGAATCAGCTCAGGCCGTTTCTCTCGAGTTACAATGGAGACGGCCCTAGATCCCAGTTTTGAAAGTCATCTTCAAGGATTCTTAAGACTCTCCAATGGAGAAATAGGTCGTGTTCTGCCCCAGCTAATTCTGCCACGTCCAGGGATGGCAGTCTGCTCCAGACCGAGCCCGGGCACACCTCAGCGAGCCAGCCTCACCGCACCACAGAGCTGCCTTTTTCCATTTGAAAAATGAAAGAATTAAATTCAAAACAAACAACTTCAATTTAACACCAAACTACAGGATAACCAATCTTAAAAATGTCACCGCGTAATGGATCTTAATACCCATAGAAAACACAAAAACAGCACCATTGTTCCCCAGCAATGCAGAGCAACCTCACAGAATTTCAGTGAAGGAGAAAGAAGGGAAAAACACCTTATTACTTCCAACCCCTGCGAGCCATTTTGGTCTCCAAAGGTTTTAGGCTGCCCGAGGCCGTGTGTCTGCAGTGTTTCGGGAAATGACTTGCCTTTGCACGAACGCTGCTCTGTTCTGCAGCGAGGCTGCCTGCCCCGGAGCGGTGCCGCTCCATTTCTGGTTAACTCTTCCTTCCCGGGCTTGCCGCTCGCAGGAGCAGTGTGGCCAGGCTGGCGGGGCAAGGCCCAGGGATGCCAAGGCCCGCAACCCGCCTCCTGCAGGGGCACCAGGACCCACCCAGCGAGGAGCAGCTTCTGGCCCCAGCAGGAAGGCCAGCTGCCCACAGCTCTCTGGAGAATCTGTTCTCAAACTGACTGTTATGAAACACACAACACACTGAAGCCAGAGGACAGCAGTGGGGCCCTGTGGACCAAGACTGGCCAATCCAGCCTCTCAGGGTCCCCCCTGGAGACAGCTTAAGTCTCTGCCACAGGCCCAAGCAGGGACAATCTCCTGGTTATCACGGTGGGAGCAGGGCCCAGCCTGCTACCTGGGCAGGACCTGGGCCTGAGGACACTGGGTCCCACCCGCCCATTCCAGCCCCACCCCCAGACAGAGACAGACGCGGACTAACAGCACCTCTGCATAGGGTCAGAAACACATCTGGGCTGCACGTCTGAGCGAGGAGACCACAGAAAACCTCTTAGCACGTAAGAGGTTAATACAATTCCTAAGTGTTCGGCAATCAGTGCAATTTAGTGCCATTTCGATTATTACACAATAAACGGACCATGTTGTCTGGAAGCAAATTTTTATGAGTATAGCTGAAGGGGCTGCAACTTATTTAGCTGCTGAAGCTCAAAAGGGAAGAGCATTTCCAAATGCTAACACCACGGATCATAAGTGCAGGTAGCAGAGAAAGGTTATTCTTAGGTCACTGCTCCTGCCACTCAACACCATGACCTTTCAAATGACTCTGTCATTAAAAGGAAATAAAGTTCACCAAAGTGTTCTTTAAACAGAATCATTTTAATAACAATGGTGTTGCGTTTCAGAGGGAAAGATTTAGGAATTTTGAGAAACACGTTATGTAAAGAACATCTTGTTAACATGGGCTGGGAATATGTAGCCTGTTTTGCCTATCTCAAATACACATTAAACACATGCACACATGTGCACACACATGCACATGCACAAAAAAACCAGGCAGTTCCTAGACACACAGGCCACTGCTGTACTTTACAGGTACTTAGGTGCAATGATTACAAACCACAGCAAATTTCTAATATAACAAGAGACTCATACATTTAAACTGGAAAATGGGAATGTGGGGAGAACTGCAACTCAGAGCCTGTGCAAAATTTCCCTGCACACTCATCTCCAAGAGGCACTTTCCCCTGCAGGCACCCCAGGTTCAGATCTGGGGAGGAGCAGAGGTTCACCCCAGACCCAGCAATGGAGGAAGGAAGTCATCCCAGATGTACTTCAGGGTTCGAGGTTAAAATGTGCACATGTGCGCATAGACTGCATATTTAAGGCTTGCAAAGGGCTCTCACATTCATGAGGTGTTGAGCAACCAAGCTGCCCTCTGAATGAGGCAAGGAAGGTGTTATTTGTATCCCCATTTTACAGATGATATAATTGAGGCTCCACCTATGAAGGAACAACTGTTTTGGCCCACACCAACAGCTGCTATATTTCAAGGACCTCTCTCAGAGGGGATGAAACCCCAGGAGAAAGAAGGTCTAGATGCCCTCCTTTGGGGGATTTGAACACTTGTAGCTAACCCTGATGCCTGATCCACAGTCCCAGAGGACCTCTCATCACACAAGGTCCCCGGGACCCAAGGAGCTTGACGTGGGCAGCATGGGGGACAGGGCAAAGCTGCAAAGGTCCACCCTGAGCCTCAGCCAGGGCCTGAGGAGTACGCGTGCTGCTGAGGGAGATGGATGGGGGCTGTGGGAGCACAGCCTCTGCCCCGTGGCAGGGAGGGAGAGTACCTCACGTCCAGGAGGCCGGACTGGATCCTAGAGCTGCCTTGGCCCGGCCAATAGCAGAGGGTGCAGAGAGGTTCCAGCTGGTAAGAGCCGGTAAGCATTTCCACTCCACCTCCCGCAGATCAGCATCCCGACTCCGGAAATCCTACCATTAGAAAAGCAGAGGCTCTCAAACACAGGAGCGCCTGTGGAAAAGACGCATTTCTGATTAAGGAGGTCTGGAGCGGGGCCCCGGGGCCCGTATGAACAGGCTTCTCAGGTGAGTCTCATAGCAGATGGTCAGAGACGCACACCTGAGAACCCCTGATTTGGGGTCACATTTCTTTGTGTGCAGCAACCTTCCCAGGTCTTTCAAAAACACCAGGCTCCTTGGAGGGACAGCGTATTCAGTTCCTAACGTGAGTTTATGAGATACTCCAACGACCCTCCAGTCTGTCTGTCCATTTGTCCGTCCATCCGTCCATCCATCACTCTACCCATCCACCGTCCTTCTCTTCAACAGATGCTTCTGGACACCTGTTCTGTGTCAGGCTACCTTCTAGGTGCTGGAGTGATAAAAGAGGACCCACATGCACAGGAAGGAACAGACCTTGAAAGGGGCTGGTGGATCAGAGACGGGACACCGCTACGGGAGACCCAGAGGTGGGTGAGTCACCATGGTTGTACACGTGGTTGGCCCTGGGCTCAGGGTCCCACAGGCAGGCCCTGCGTTGCTTAGACCACGATGAGAGGCATGGTTCGGGCCCCTAGGGCATTAATAATCTTCTCAGGAAGTAAAGTCCTTGCCCTCTCAGGTAGGAAAACGCATTTCATGATCATTGCGTGGTGAGAGAGAGCGGGAGGTTGACATAAAAGAAAAACGAGAATAGGAGGAGAATGGCTTCGGGAGCCACACAGAGACTGTGCAGACAATTCTGCATCTGAGGCCCCTTTACAGACCAGGCAAGACCTATTAGGAGCCCAGAAGCCACCAGGCTTGTCCCCATGCTCCAACTCTATTTTGAATTCTCTTTGAAACATTGTGTGTAATTGGCCATTCAAAACAACCACAGTACTTACAAAGCCATCACCCATGTGGTCCAGTGTCTCAGACAAAGAAACACAATCAAGTAACTGAAATGTAATTTCAAAGTGAGCCAAGTTCAATCCTGTTCTCCGACAGTCTGAAGAAGGTACATAGATCACAGCACTGAGACCCATCCCTTCTCTCCCGCTTCTCCCCTGGCATACTGCAGTTGCCCCATCTTTTCCACATTCCTTCTCTATATATATATTTTAAAAATATTTTTACTGATTTCAGAGAGGAAGGGAGAGGGACAGAGAGATAGAAACATCAATGATGAGAGAGAATCATTGATCAGCTGCCTCCTGCATGCCCCCTACTGGGGATCGAACTCGAAACCCAGGCATGTGCCCTTGACAGGAATCAAACCCGGGACCCTTCAGTCCACTGAGGGAGCCCATTTTCATTGGAATACCAATATGGAAACTATTTGGGGGCAAATGATGCTCTGTCCACTGAGCTAAACCAGCTAGGTCTCTCTCTCTCTCTTTAAATTTTTATTTTATTGTTGATATTATTACAGATGGCCCCCATATGCCCCCTATGTCCCCATCCACCAAGACCCCACCCTCCCCTCCCTCTGGCTGTAACCACATTGTTGTCTGTGTCCATGGACTATGCATGTATGTTCTTTGGCTATTCTCCTCACCTTCTTTCATCCCATCTGCCCCCACAACACACACACTTCCCCTCTGACATCTGTCAGTCTATACCATGTATCCATGCCTCTGTTTCTACTTTGTTTGTCAATTTATTTTGCTCCTTAGGTTCCATATATTAGTGAGATCATATGGTATTTGTCTTTCTCTTACTGACTTATTTCACTTAGTAGTATAATCTCTAGGTCCATCCATGCTATCACAAAAGGTAAGAGTTCCTTCCTTTTCATGCCCATGAACTATTCCACTGTGTAAATATATCACAGCTTTTTTATCCACTCAGCACTTGGGCTGCTTCCCTATCTTAGCTATTGTAAATAATGCCACTATGAACATAGGGGTACATATGTTCCTTCTGATTGGTGTTTTGGGATTCTTAGGATATATTCCCAGAAGCGGTATTGCTGGGTCAAAAGGCAGTTCCATTTTTAATTTTTTGAGGAAACTCCATACTGTTTACACCAGTCTGCATTCCCATCAACAGTGCACCAGGGTTCTCTTTTCTCCACAGCCCCGCCAACACTTGTTGTTTATGTTTTTATGGTAGCCATTCTGGCAGGTGTGAGGTGATATCTCATTGTGGTTTTAATTTGCATCTCATGATGATTAGTGAGTGACATTGAGCATTTTTCCATATGTCTATTGGCCATTTGTATGTCCACTTTGGAGAAGTGTCTATTCAGGTCCTTTGCCCATTTTTATTTTTTTAAATGTTGTTATTGATTTCAGAGAGAGGGAGAAAGAGAGAGAAGAAACATCAGTGATGAGAGAGAATCATTGATCGGCTGCCTCCTGCATGCCCCCTACTTGGGATCAAACCTGCAACCTGGGCCGGGAATCCAACCGTGACCTGCTGGTTCATGGGTCAACTCTCAACCATTGAGTCACACTGGCCGGGCCTTTGCGCATTGCTTAGTTGCATTATTTGTCTTCCTGGTGTTGAGTTGTGTAAGTTCTTCATATATTTTGGATATTAACCCCTTATCAGATTTATCATTGGCAAATATATTCTCCCATTCAGTGGGTTCACTTTTCATTTTGTTGGTGTTTTCTTTTGCAGAAGCTTTTTACTTTGATGTAGTCCCACTTGTTTATTTTTCCTTTGTTCCCTTGACTGAGGAGATATATTGACAAAAATATTGCTATGAGAGATGTCTGAGATTACTGCCTATGTCCTCTTCTAGGATTTTTATGGTTTCACGACTTAACTCTCTTGACCCTGCCCTTCTCTCCTCCTACCTTTCTTTCTGCTATAGAAATCCCCAGAGGATTGGCCTGGCTGGCCAGAGAGAGAAGTTGCTGGATGATCCTGGGTCCCTTAAACCCCTTTATCTGAAGAGGGGATTATACCATGACTTCTTTGGATTTGCGGTAAGAATCAAATGAAGTAATAAAGATAAAGCATGTAATAAAGGAATTGGTACATATTGAACAATTAATAAACAACTTTTCTCATACTAAAACCTAAATGTAAGGAAAAATCACTAAGATTTGTTTCACAAAAATTTATTTCACATAAAGTGATTCTATATATTATAAAAATAAATGTATAAATTTGGAGGAGTGTTTTCATAGTTTATGGCAAGGAGAATTGGAGAGTAATGTTACTATTTTGTAACATTTGCCCCCAAATAATTCCCGTATTGGTATTCTAATGAAAATGGGTTCCCAAAATTCTACATTTTTATCATGTGTCTTTGCTAGCATTTATGCTACATTCTGAACTAATAAATATCAAACGCTAAAAAATTACATATGCATAAAAGTGGGGAAAGGAATATGCATCTTATGTAAATCTCAGTGGAACATACTCAAACCTCTAGCCCTACTAGCTATCCAGCTCAAACCACACAATGGTTTTGGAATAGGGGAGAATTAATGACTATGAGACAATAAGGAGGCTGTTTGGGCACGTGATTAAAAAAAATCTTTAAATCAGGCTATCCTTATCATTGGATGCCTACTAATGAATATCATTCTCAATAAAGAACCTTCTGGCTCACCTATGTTCTTTCTGTTTGTTAAAATAGCATTCATCTTTTTCTGTAACACAAAGCTAATGCAAACCCAAAACAAAATAAAAAGGAGAGAATGTCAAAAGAACGAACTTTTATTTCTGCACTTTTTATTATTAGATGCTATTCCTAACTTGTTAAAATTGATCAAATAGAAAGCTGTGAAAAGAGAAAAAATTAAGCCAACTAGAAAAGTGTGACTTGGATTTAATATTTTATAATTGCCAAGGGACATACTGAGATCAATGAATTTTTGCCTGAGATGAACGTCAGAAAGAGATGTACTTCAGTCTTTTAGGGAACATTGGTCTATTTAATTCTTGTGTCTGATGCATGTGAAATAGGCCTGCCTTGGCCTTCGTTCTTTGCCAGGGGCATTGCCCACAGCGAACATTACCACTTTTAATAGGCCGCTGTCTGAGGAGTGGCAAGGGATCCGATAGCCCATCGACTCTAATGGATCTGCCTGTTTATTCACTTACACCTTTTTCCCAGCTAATTTCAGTTTTGCATGCTGCGTTGTTTCACTTTGAATTAAATGAATAGAAACAAAGGGGAAAGCCTGTGCCGTGAATAAACCATGATTATGTCCATGCCCCCATCTCGACAGGCTTCTCCACAGACCAGGAATACTATCTGAGAACAGATTCACCGTGGCATTTTCTCCACTTGTTGACAAAATTAACATTTCATACATGCTCAAATTTAGAGGAAAAATTGGATTATTCAAATCACTTTCCGTCTAATATGCTGTTGTTTGTAGTAGACCTGATGTCCGGCCTCAGGCGGCCAACGTCCTCGGATTTCAAACTCCGGCCGGTGACTCCTCCTGCCTGGAGCCACCCCAGCGCTCTCCGCCGGCCACAGAAGCAGGACAAGTGTCCAGATGCTTTGCTTTGTCTAATGAAAAACCAGAGAGACACATCTGAGTGCCCTTCAACGGAAATAACAGACGTCCGTGGTTTAAAAACATCCGCCCTCACGAACTCCCTCCTTCTGCCCATAGAGCTTGAACGTTCCGGAAGCCTTTTAGGCCGATTCCTGCCAAGGGACATGAGAGGCACACAAATGTCCAAATAAGAGAGAGGGGAAAGGGATAGCTTCCCCATATTTTCTGATCGAGAGCCATTTTCTGTTGTGAGGTTTTATCGGAAAGACGCTGACTGTGGAGAAGGTGGGCAGCAACCATCCCTGCCCCTCGGGGACTCCCACTGGTTCCTTGCGGTCCCAGCAGGTTCAAGGGGCTGTCACCTTCCCACCACAGTACAGCCAGCTTCGGTGGAGGGTGGTGGGTGCCTGAGCCCCAGAAAAGGCATCCTCCACTGTGAGGAGGGATGGGGTTCACCTCTAAACAGCTCATGCCCCAAAGGTAACTGCCCCAACGCTGGCACCATACTGTGTGGCTGAGTTGTCTCGTGGCAGAAAATCAATATTATCACCCAATCAGACGCTAAGATGATTTACAAAAAAATCTGGAAAATCTTGAGAATATTTAGACTTAGCTGAGAGAAATAGAATGTGACCTGTCATGAAACGGAATAAAACTAGGGCCCTT
Organism: Myotis davidii; assembly: GCF_000327345.1. Lineage (NCBI taxonomy): Eukaryota > Metazoa > Chordata > Mammalia > Chiroptera > Vespertilionidae > Myotis > Myotis davidii. Next base: position 586,019 of record NW_006289713.1, on the reverse strand, counting down.
AGAGTGTTAAACGGGATGGCGGCAGCTATCTCAATGAAATTCATTTTCGACAAAGCCATAGCCTCGGATTCTGGCCCTTGCACAATTAAAACGGGGTGATTTTTTCAGCCCGTGTCTCTCAGCTATGAGTTGTCACTGTAAGAAGAAAAGCCCTTCGCGTCCCAGCTGCGTCCAGCTTCACACAATGGCTTTTCTTTTCCCACCAGTTCTCTGACTCCTCAGTGCTGTCTTTCTTGGACTCACATTCCTTAGCCAGGCTTTCTTCCCTCCAAGCCCCAAATCACCCAAATAGTCTTTCCTTCAGTCCTCAGCATTTCTTCAGAAAATATGCATCTCCTTTCATCATATGCAAACACTGAATGGGGTGCTCCGTCCTTAGCATGCAGCCGAGTAAGGCGAGCTTCTATTTGCTAGAGAAATGGAGAAATGCGGTGTGTAGGGTCCCGGGCTCACCTCCCTGCACCGTCATTCAATCCTGCCGTTCAACCCAGAGTATAACGGCCTTATCTCTCTCATCAACACGGGTTAGCAAAACAGTGCTTCGGTCCACAATTCCTGCAGCACTGCCACAGGCGTATCTTCCCAGGGCAAGAAACGAAATGGGCACCGAATAATTATATTTCCCCTCGGTTCGTGTGTGTGGACCTGGATCCTCAGTCCCAGACCCAGCGTGCAGAGCAGATGGGGAACAACGGACTCTAGTTGGAAGTGATTTACTTCATTAGCTGGGATTACAAGTTTAACTTACAAACCAGAGGTCAAAATTTCTCATTAACAAGGGGGCCGTGAATCGCTGCAGGCTTTGGTTCAAGAGGAGACCACTCTTATTACTAACTACACATTTCAATCTGTCTTTGATGTTCTCCTTCTTCCCTCCGCCCTTTTATTTTTTGGCAGAGGAGCTGATTTTAATTGTGGCACTACAGCAAGCTCCCTCCGAGCCGGGAGCAGCCTCTTGTCTGCTGCCACCAAGTGAGCCCGGCTGCGGGAGTGGGTGCAGCCCATCGCTCAGGGCACATTTTAATGGCTCCCCTTTCCTACAAGGCTGGGTTTGTTTTCCACGTGATTCTGCTTAATTTCGCTGCAGGAAAGGGCATCAGTGTTCCTTGTGAGCTTCTGATCAGTCTGCCGCAGAGAGGTGAAATATGTTAAAACAGCGAAGGAGGCGTCCTTCTAACTTTCCAAATGCAAAGACGAAGCCCAGCACATTCTCCAGCCTCCAGAATAGAGGAAGGACTTAGACAGGGACCACTCTGCTAGAATAAGCGCTCTTTTGATAAATCAGCTTTGGTCCTTACAAAATATGCAAACAGCCTCTTCTCTTCAGAAGCACTGCCAGGGGTTAAAAGAAGCAACTCGAATGAGATCGCGTCTTTGCAGAGGGCATTGTACTTGGAACTCCAACCCAACACCACAGAACCCTTCTCCAAATAAGAACGCCAGGAACATACAGCAGCAGCTTGCGGGTTTGTGACACAAAAAATAGATGCTTCACATGCACTTTCTATTTCTAAAGAGCAAGAGCCACATGCAGGCCACGGTGACACAGTGACCATTTTAACTAAAACAGGACTTCAAATGCAGTCGCCGATGGAAATGATTACAATATCTAATTATTTAGAAGCATGGCAGTTATCGAAAATAACTAAATTGTCATTCCGGCCTGGCCCGGTTAGAAGGTCACATTCCAACCACATAAGTCTAAGTACTCCTTAGTCACTGTTACTGTGCGGGGACCTGGCTGTTAGCATTTGTTCTCCCGAAAAATGTTTTCTTAGTCGCCCCGTGGAGAGCCCACAGGTGCCGCAGAGGCGTGGATGAGTGCCCGGTGCCCAGAGGAGAGGCGGCTGCACTGCCCTCCATTCAGAGGGCAGAGTCCGCTGCCTGAGCCCGGACTGGCCCCATTGGCTGCCCCTGACTCGACCATGTTCTGGGAAAGACAGTTTGCTGTGGAGGCCGGTGCGTGGGGAACAGAACTCTGCACAGTGAGCACGACTAGCAGGGGTCTATGGGGCTCTGCCGGGACGCCTGGTTCCCATTCTGTGCCCCTCTGGTCCTTGGAGGGATGACTGTTTTTTTCCTAAAGTTCAGTTTTAGTCCCTTTATGTCTCCAGTTCCCTTTAACAAAAATACTGGTTACAACTCAAGGAATCTGACCTGGAGGTGAAGCGTGTTTCTCAGCTGGGGACCGTAAGCAACTCAGCCCTGGGAAACCACGTGGCTCCTGGTTGCAGGGGCCGGAGGTAGCCTGGCCATCTGGGCCAACGACCACTTCCTGCTGCCGGGCGGGCGGCACCCCTGCAGGCCAGGCAGGCACCTTGACCAGGCTGCTGGGGCCTCTCGCCCACCCGGGCTCCCGCCCCTCCGGCAGCCTTTCAGTTTCAACAGGGGGCTATCTTAACAACGAGACATCTTAGAAAGGTCATTATTGCTAGTCTAATTTAAAACAGGCACCACAATGAAGGGCTATCTTTGTGTGGGATTAATTTTAAAACCTCAGGATTTGATGTCAGTGGGAAAGAACCAGCGTGGGACTCCTACTGCTGCCTTCTCCTGCTCCTGGCCAGCGCCGGGGGCGCGTTTCTTAGGAGATGAAAAGTCTGACAAGCCCTTCAGTCAAGCTGAAAGCAGGCAGCGGTCCAACAACACCCACGGGCCTCCCGGGCATCCTGTGACCCCTCCGAAAAGTCACATTCACTTTGCTCTTGAGAAAGGAAAAATAATGCTGGAGGCTTTTTATTTTAAACCATGTGAAATAAGGAAATGCGAAGATGCGAAAATGAGGTGGAAAAAAAGTTGGAATTCATTTCCGTCCTTTGCAGTGGCTTAGAAGCCAAACTGGTTCATTTTGAAAGAGGGTAAAAATCTGATCCATTCACCACCAGGCAGAGACTACAAAATGCTTAAGGTGAAATATGTAAATATGTAAAATTATCTGTTGAAAACCATCTTCTTTTGTGCTTGAAAGAATTTTTTAAAGCATCTTTATTTCTAGTCTGCATTAATATGCTGTTGAACAGAAAAGTTACTTTCTGGCAAAACAACAAAAACCAAGGTGCTGAAAATAGTGATTCTAAAATGAAGTCCACACATAAAGGGAAGGACAAACAGGATTCTACCTTAATGCTCACTTGTGAGGCATTTTTAGTAGTAATTTAAAGAATACCATTAATATAAGAAATGCAAGTATCCGTTTTTCAAAAGCTGTATTTGTCACCCTGGCCGGGTGGCTCAGTTGGTTGGAGCATCGTCCCATAAACCAAAATGTTGCCTGTTGGCGTCCCAGTCAGGGCACATACCCAGGTTGCAGGTTTGATACCCGGTCTGAGCCCATATGGGAGGCAACCAATCGGTGTTTCTCTCTTTCTGCCTCCCCCCTCACCTCCCACTTCCTCTCTCTAAAAATCAATAAAAACACAGCCTTGGGTGATGTTTTTTTTTAAAAAAGACTATGTTTGTCTGGAAAATTGAAACAAAACCCACCTGCCAGGCACCACTAGATTTCTTTTGGAAGAGGGTCCTTCCCTCCACCCGTCCTGGGCCCAGCCCCCCACTGCCTTCCTTGATAGAACTGGGGACCCTCAGCAGTGTGTTTAGATACACACACCACAAAAAATGGACATAAACAGCCTACCTTATTTCAAATATTCTCAGGTTAATTTTTTAAAAATATGTAGAATGGCAGAATAAATGCATATGACTATATTATCAGTCACTTTGTTTGATTTCAATATATTTTATTGGAACAAAAATAGTTTTAGTCACATGACTTCCAATTTCAGAAATAGTTTGTGTGTGTCCCCCCCACCACCACCACCACCACCAATTCCATTTCTTTTAGGAGGGTGTTCAACCAACTAATGGGTTGTCTCATCAAACCAACATCTTCTGGTCGTTTTCCTATCTCCTCCTGGTGGGAGTATCCTCCCCGACTGGGCATCCAGCCCCATCAGCCAGGGATGGAGGCATTGAGATGGGTGTTCCTGAGACCAAATCAGCTGAGCTTCCAAGACAGGTACTTGGAACGCTCCGATCCTGGAGGGGCAGACGTGACATACACTTGAACCTGTATTTATGACAGTAGCATTGTCGGGGAAAAGTGAAGGCACTTAAAACTGAAACATTGTTCTTGGTTTTGCAAACCCTTGCGTGTTTTCTGAAAGATCAGACAATAGAAAGTGAAAATCTTTCTCAAAACAGTTTTCCAATCTACTTTTCTACTGTAAACTCTCATGTTCCTATCCCTTGTTTTCATGTTTGTTTAAATTTCTCATTTTTCCAACAAATCACCAAAAAATAAAAGTTTTAATAAAACACGTATTTTCTGGAGAGATTTTCTATGCCTCTCTGTGCGGTGGAAGGCAAGTCCGCAGGCCCACGGGGGTGGGCGGGGAGGTGTCTCCTTCCCCTGGACCTGGGCAGACCTACACCTGCCCAAGGACGGAGCTGTTGGCTGGGTCAGTGAGGTGGGGCTGAGCGAGGGTATAAAGCAGCCATGGGCAAACTACAGCCCGCGGGCCAGATCCGGCCCGTTTGAAATGAATAAAACTAAAAAAAAAAAAAGACCGTGCCCTTTTATGTAATGATGTTTACTTTGAATTTATATTAGTTCACACAAACACTCCATCCATGCTTTTGTTCCGGCCCTCCGGTCCAGTTTAAGAACCCATTGTGGCCCTTGATTCAAAAAGTTTGCCCACCCCTGGTGTAAAGTGTGATGTTCTGTTCATCACAGATTTTTTTGTGTGTTAATTCTTATTTTTTAAAATATTGCATTCAAATATTATTCGTCTTGATTACTAAGTTTTTTGATTCCTCCTTAAATTTTGCCCCTAAGGAAGTGCCCCACTCACCTCTTGGCGGTCCTGGACTTTCCCGTGGGGAATGCATGGTGCACTAGCCAGGCGGGCAGGAGCCCGGATCAGCAGCATGGCAGAGGAGCAGCTATCCTCCCAGCACCCTCCCTGAGAGGCCCAGAAGCAGTTTCTCTACTGGCCCTTTTCAATTCCAGCTCATTGGAATCTCTCTTCTTAAGCTTCATCCCTTCATAAAGATTTCTGAGTCAATGAAACTCCAACTTTAAGACCCAATCTG
>NW_006289713.1:577837-580899 GCF_000327345.1 Myotis davidii | reverse complement strand
GAAAGAGTCACTGAATTAAAATAGAGCTTTTCTTGTACATCACCCTAGGACAAAGTATTCTAAGTACCATCAGAAACCACATTCATAGTAAGTAAAGGTCTGCTATTCTGATGAAGGTCTTGAAAAGACAGGAGGAGATGTGTGATTAGCATCATTTTACCAGCCACCGCCATCACTTGCTGGATGCCATTCGTGGAGCTGAGGGTTTGTGGGGCCCCTGTCCTGAGTACACCGGATGTGCAAGGCCAATTTGCCATGCACAGGTGCAAACGCAAGGACACAGCGATATCACTGTATGCACTGTTGGGGCGTGCTTTTCTGTAACCCAAATATTGATGTCACTATTTGATAAGAAGCCGCTTTTGTTTGAGCTTGTATGTAAGTTGCCACTGACCAGCCAGTTGGTGGCTGCTTTGTGTGTAATGAAGCATGTCCCACTTCCCCGTTTGTACCCATGTGTTTTTCCAATTTCCAGCACCCAGAAGGGTCAAGTCCCTGGCTGAGGAGCTTGCCCCAAACAGGCCACTACATGTTTTAGTTTGCTTAGTTCCCAGCAACCCTGACAGCAGCCCGAGGTGGCACAGCCATGGGGCTAAGGTAGGATATGAAGTCAGATTGGACTCTAACGCCTGCCTGCCATGGAACCTTGGAGATAGCTGCGGTTTTTCTATTTTTTGAACATGTAGCTGGCTTAGCTCTGTGCAGGGACGCAGAGCCCAGGGCTGAAGGTTGGTCTGGCAGCTGCGATCATGACTTCCCACCACCTCCCATAAGCTGGAGGACTTGCAGCTGAGGGCCTCCGATGTGATCAGCAGAGGCAGGTAGCCCATCAACATGGCCGTGGGAGGAGGCAGGCCTCCTGCCTTGCTACTAGCGTTACCGGGGTCCTGGACAGCAAAGTGTGCCCAGGACCAGAGTCCGTTTCCTCTGGGTGAGGCTTTCAGAGGGGTCAGCAGCAAGAGCACTGATTTTTAATTCTGGGTCCTTATGCAAAATTATCAAGACTTCCTGTCGGAGCAGCAGGATAAACAGAGCTCCGGTTTAAAAGGAGGACAGGAGGGGTGTGGGGAAGAATCCTGGTGCCACAGCTGGAAACTTAAGCATCAGGAAAAGTCTCAGGGTGTCCTGTTCCCAGCCAGGCCAAGGACAAGGCAATCAGCAACCTAGCTCTTCCCCCTCCCTCCCTGGAGGCCCCTCCTGTGTGTCCAGGCTTCCTGGCTGTGTCTCTCTCCTCCTCCCTTCTCTCCCCTTGGCAAGCCCCAGCGGGTGTTTGCACAACGTGCTCCCCTCCAGCCTTCTCAGCCATTGTCTCAGCTTTTCACTTTGTATTATGCCAAGAGTCCCTAGTTGCACGCTTTCCCCAGCCAAACCTTTTTAAAAAATTTCATTTCTATAATGAGGTGCATTAACCTCTAATGGGGTACATTGACCCATTGTTTCCCCAAAACCTTGAGCATTATATAGAAGTCTCAAGTCCCACTGGACTCCTGGAATCCATGGCTGCTCCTCCACATTCCCAAAGGTAACCACTGAATCTGTCTATACTCTTTCTGATTTTTTTCAATGCTTTTGCACCGTACATGGGACTCCATTAAAACGATGTAGTATTAGTTGTTATTGATGTTTTGTGGGCTTTCTAAATATGAATTATACATATACTGTTCTGTAGATTGGTATTTTTACTCAACAATACATCTTAGAGATCTATTTGCACACATATAGGTCCAACACAGTTCTTAAAAATTGCTGTAGAAAACTACGCTGGGAAGATACCTCGACCTGTTCAGGCATTCCCTGGATGGGCAGTCCGTTCTGCCGTCACAGAGGCGCTGCGATGGTCCTCGGTGCACACAGGTGTTTCCTGAGGGTAGGGAAGCAGAGGGCTGCAGGGGCTGCCCACTTCTAGTTCTACTGGACACACCAGTACATGGTGCGACCGCATCCGCAAGCAGCTACTGGGGGCCTCACTAGTACCTGCCACTTTCAGACTTGTACATTTTTGCCCATTTGATGGGTGTGACAAATGGCACCTCACTTAATTTTCATTTCTCTTAAGATTTGAGAGGATTGAGCATCTTTTTAAAAATCTAATAAAATTACAACCCATTTTCCAGGCCTCCTTTGTGATTTTCCTGTCCGTGTTCTTTGTCCATTAAATAAAAAAATAATAAAAATAAAAAAAGAGTACTTCGCACTTTTGCATCATCATTTGCTTCCCTGCTTGAGCACACAGCAGGAGCAGAGACTCATGGGGTCTCCAGCCACCGGCTCGTTTTGTAGGTGGACACAGCAGCTTTAGGCTCTGACATGTTCCTTTAAAAGCGATCAAATATCACTCCGTGAAGCTTTCTCAGTATCCCCAGGGCCTTTGGGGATCGCTGATCCCAAAACTGGCAATGCCATGCGCTAGCATCGACCAGGATCCCCTTGAAGTCAAGAGGACCCCAGGACATGCTGCACCTCAGGCCCCACAGCTCTGCCCAATGGGCTTTTCGCATCCAGCAGGGGCTTCGCCCACAGGAGCAGTGCAGCACTGGTGAGCTCTTCCTAGCCCTGGCCTTAGCCCAAGGTTTGGGGTTCTGTGGGCTCCACCTGCAGGAGCCTTCCCCAGCTGAGTGCCTGCTGTGCACAAGTCCTAACCAAAGTGGCCCACATCACACCTTTGTGTAGCCCCACTATCAGACAGGTGGCAACACCAAGTTCCACCCTTACTCCAAACCTCCTAGGAGGGGCAGACTAGGATTTGAACTCATATCAGCCTGCCTGCAGCATCCGTGCTCTGCTGACCTCCCATGCTCAGGTGGCACTCCTGAGCTGGTCACAGAGCTAGGACCCCCACCCAGTGCCCTCTCCACGGCAGAAGCACCCGGTCCAACAGCTGAGCCACTGGGGACAGAATCCTGGGGAGCTCAATCTCTCAGTGAGGAGAACCCTCGCCTTCCCCCTCCCCACGGCCCCACCTCAGAGGATGCTGAGTGACAGGTGCACCTGGGAGAGCCATCCTGAGCTGAGAAGGCCTCAGTGGAGGGCCAGAGTCAGCCAGAGGGTCACCCACCGGTACC
>NW_006289713.1:572478-577795 GCF_000327345.1 Myotis davidii | reverse complement strand
GGGGGGAAAGAGACAGAAAAAGTGAGAAAGAGAGGGAGAGGGAGTGTTCCTGAAGGTAAACAGACCAAATCGTGGTCAAATTTCAATAAACCTTCCACTTAATATTAACATTTAATACTGAAAAATACTAATAATGACCCGATTCCCTCTTTTGAATTTCAGGCCTCAGATGGCCTCTCTCTCAAGGTGACGAGTCGGTGGTACCTACACTCGTTACTGCCTGATTAATTATGCTGCCTTTGTACAAGGGACCAGGGACTTCCACCAGCCCGGCTGCCATCCCCAGGCCTCTCTGCCTCATCAGGCTGGCCGCTGTCAGGGAGCCCGATGCGGGGGCAGCTGGCAAGCTGGGAGTGGTGGCTGGGTAGATGTAGCTGCCAGAAGTCAGAGGCCCTGGGATTAGGGGCCATTTCGGGGGCAGGGGGCCGGGGGGGTGGCAGGGAAGGCAATTTGAGTAGTCAAGGAGGGAGGAGTGAGTCAGGTCCAGAGGCTGCAGAGTAGAGGTTTCTGCTCTGTCCCCGGAGGGCCAGGCCCTCTTCCAGATCCTCTGAAACTGGGAGTAGTCCCTTCAGGGTGGGGCACTGAGTCTCAGAGGTGGTATTTAGAGCAAATGTTTCCCTTGGGACACATGGTCACTGTGGTGAAGAGGAGGTTCGTTTGCCAGTTACCCGGTCCCCTGGGTGCGCAGCCCTAATGGGCACCTGGGGTCAGGGGTCAGGGCAGCTCCAGGCTTTGAGACTGGGTGAAAAGCACCCTCCCTACGTGCTGGTTTGTTAACCTCCCAGGCACTTCCACCGTGGCCCTTTGTCCCGTGCCTTCTGCAATGTTGGAAACACAGTCACACTTAAAGATCTGCACGTGGTACACCTTTTCAAAGAAGAAAGGACTAGCTATCTTTGTAAATGTCAGTTCCCGCCCCTACCCTGAGCCTGCACAGTGTGGATCAATAGGCCAGGCACATGCCAGCCTGATGCCCTGCAGGCCCTGGCCTCAGCGGGTCTGGTTTTAAATTCTACTCTGTCATGGATGCTGTGTGCTGTGGCCAACTTACTCAACCTCTCTGAGCCTGTTTTCAAAGACAGCCCTGTGTGCCCGGGGTGCTGTGAAAGTTACATGAGAGCACACCGGGAGTCCCTGTTTTCGTCCCAGAGCCTCCTGACCTGGGCAGCTTGACCCAGCTGCCTTGGTGCTGCTTTGTCAGAACTGAGCACTCAAAACTGGAAGTGCTGGTTTTCATCTCTGACTTATGGGTGAATCCATCATCCCATCTCGAAGCTCCGAGCCTGGGAGAGTGTGCATTACAGGCAATTGTGTAAAACCTTGTTTCTAGGCCACAGCAGAGCATTCCACACCCCACAGCCCTGCCCCACCTGGTCTGCCCTCCCTGGAAGCTTCCCCGGCCTCCTCACAAGCCACCTGGCAGGCGTGGTCACAGGAGCACCTCCCCAGGGCAGGGATGGAGGGTGTAGGTGCCAGGAAGACCCAGACAGTTGCACATGGCCTAGGGAGTGGGGTGAGTGTGTGCAGAGCTGTGGCCTGGGAAGCCATGAAGAGTTGGCAGGGGTTCAAGGGCACAAGGAAATGGGGGTGGTGGCATCACTGATCAGAAACCAGGACTGGGGTTCAGTCAAGGGAGAAGACACAGCCTACTTGGGGTCATGTTTCTCAGCGGGGAGACTAGCCCCTCCTGGTCTGTACCTGTGAACCCGCCAAAATTGCCTCTGAAAAGACAGAGGGAAAAGAACAAACAGCAGAGCAGGGCTCTTAGTTGCTACCCCTTTGGAATCATAATATGTTCAGTACACTAGTAAGAACTTAAGGGATTTGCCCGAAGGCAAAACCCAACCACTATGGACTGAATTCCTCCCCCCACTCCCCTGCCCCACACCCCGCCCCACAACTCATCTGTTGAAACCCTAACCCCTAATGTATGTATGTGTTGCGGGGGTGGGGGGGGGCGGGGGTTGGATGGTAATTAGGGTTAGATGAAGTCGGGAGGGTGGAGTTCTCATAATGAGATTAACGCTGGTATCAGAAGAGACACCTGAGAGTTTGTTCCCTCTGTCATGTGAGGACACAGCAAGAAGGTGGCCTTGTGCAAGCCAGGAAAAGAGCTCTCGCCAGAACCCACCTGTGCTGGCACCCAGCATCCAGAGCTTTGAAAGAATAAATTTCTGTTTTCTAAGCCCTCCAATCTATGTTACTTTCTTATGGCGGCCAGACACCAACAAATGGGCTTCTCTTCTCTCCTCTCCTGCCTGGTTCTGAAGCCACACTGTTGACCAAGGTGACAGTGACTGGGTGAGTACCTTGCACTAGAGCCATCTCACAGACCAGTTCTTAATGAGTATGGAACCTTCTGGGAATTGTTAAGGAAATGATAGGACCCTGAGACCAGAGGATCACCCACAAGGACCAAAGCCTTCACGCACATTCCTAAGTGCAATCATATCACCTGCCAGTGCCGATGCGAAGTCCCAAAGATGGAGACTAAGGGGCGAGCAAGGGGTGGAGGAGACACCAACCTCCAACTTCATCTGGGGATTTCAACCCATCAGTAGAGCAGACGCAGCGCTTGAAATGTGTTCCCCAAGTCCCCTCACATTGCTTCACAAATGCCACCCCTAAGTCCCGGGGCTGCATGAGTATAGAAATGTGTCTTCAGAACACCTACTTCTCAGCTGCCTGAGATGCCAGGAAGAACACTTGATCAAGAGTCAAAAGACTTGACACCTATAGATCAGCCCCTCAATTTGTAAGCTGGGGCCTCAGGCCGTTATATAACCTCTATGTGCCTTAACTTTCCTTTAAAAAAAATTTTTTTAATTAATTTTTAGAGAAGAAGGGAGAGGGATAGAGAGACAGAAACATCAATTGGCTGCCTCCTGCATGCCCACTATGGGGATTGAGCTGCCTCCTGCATGCCCCCTATGGGGATTGAGCCCGAAAGCTGGGCATTACCCTGAGAAGGAATCAAACCAGTGACTTCTTGGTTCATGGGTTGACAATCATTGAGCTACACTAGCTGGGTCTTAATTTTCCATTTTTAAAGTGTATCAGTACCTCCTGTGTTAGGTTATTATAAGGATCAATGATATAACAAGTAATGGAGCTTTATAAAGGTTGGTACTTTTTTTCTTGTACCTCGGCCTCTGTAGCAGCCCATTTGCTCTTAATTTTATAGGTAATTCACAAAGTTCACTAACTGGAAAGAAAAAAGTCTTCCCCATTTTCTTTCTTTTTTTTTTTTTTTTAAAGGATATCAAAGTATTTTAGAAAGAGTATTGGTCTTAGGTCAGAAAAAAATGTCGACTAGCCTAGCACATAGCATGTGCTCAATAAATATTTGAAGAAAGACAGGAGCAAGTGAACTGTCAAGGAAGAGTGGGTCACTCTCTGGCCAGGCTCCTGTGCCTTTGCTGTAATGCATGCTCAGAGATTTGGGGTTCTCGCTCTGCATGTCTGTCTCTCTGGAGTTGTGAGTTCCACTAGGGCAGGCTCTGCCCAACACTGAGCCTGACTTCTGGCAAAGCTCAGCAAACATGGGTGAATGAAAGAAAACTTCTAGTTTCCTCCCTACACTCAGATTGCCACACTCAATAGCGTAATTTTCCAGGCTGGAAGGAAGGTCTGACCATTTGAGTATGGATGGCATTGAGGGTAAGACAGAGTATGGCTCTGCTTTAAGAAAATGATTGGCCTCAAAGGCATGGGGAACAGATATTTGATGAAATAAAAGTCAGAAAAACACATTTTCCATTAATTGCTATTGATAATGGCAAATTTGTATGGTCACATTAGAAATATTTATCTTTTTACTTCTTAACTATCTCTCTAATCATTGTTTGCATGGTATATCTTTTTCCATTTCTGCATTTTCTACCTTTTTATCTTTATGCTCAAGGTGTGTCTCAACATGTAGTTGGGTTTCACTTATTTATGTTCTCTGACAATATTTGTAGTTTGATGGCAGTGGTTAATTCATTTACATTTAATTTAATTACTTATATATTAGTGTTTCTACTTCTTTTTCTATTTGCCTCTCCTTTGCCTTCTTTTGGAACAATTATTTCCCCCTCTATTATTAGCTTGTTAGTTATTTTTTTTTTTTACTATTTCTTTAGTGGTTATACCCTAAATATTATGTTATAGGTTGAATTGTGTTCCCCCATCAAATTCATATGTTGAAGCCCTATCCCTCAGTGTTACTGTATTTGGAGATAGGGCCTTTATTGAAGTAAAGTTAAATGAGGTCATAAGGGTAGAGCAATGATTCAATAGGGTTAGTGTCCTTATAAGGGACACCAGAGTGTTCTCTCTCTCTCTCTCTCTCTCTCTCTCCACCCCACCCTCTGTCTCTGTCTCTCTCTGTCTCTCTCTGTCTCTAACATCGGAGGACCCAATTCAAAATGGCCTTGTGAAGATCAGGGAGAGAGCCTTCTCTAGAACCCAACCATGCTGAGACCCTGATCTCAGACTTTTAGCCTCCAGAACTATGAGAAAATAAATTTCTGTTCTTTAAGCCCCCAGTCTATGGTATTTTGTTATGGTAGACTAATAGATTATAACATGCATTTCAACTTATTAAAATCTAAAATAAATGAGTAATTTTACTAATTCTAGAACAATGCAAGGACCTTAACATATCTTAACTCTATTCATCCCCCTCCCACATTTTGTTCTATTATTGTTATACATTTTAGTTCTTACATATTTCTAAAAAATCTTTTCCATATGTATTTAAAACCCTACAATACATTATTTTTGTCAATATTCACTTAGGTTTACCTATTTACCCTCTCATTTCTGCATTTCTAAAGTTCCATCTGTGATAATTTTCCTTCTGTCTGAATTTCCTTTAGTATTTCTTTTAGTGCATATTTGCTAAGGACAAATGCTCTCATACTTTGTATATTTTAAAACCTTTATTATTGGTGAGTATTTTTATTGGTTAGAACTCTAGATTGGCTTTTCAATGTTGTAAAGATGTTATTTCATTTCTGACTTCCTTGATTTTGGTTGAAGAGTTAGCTGTTAGCCTGGCTGGTATGGCTCAATGGTTAAGCATCAAGCTATGAACCAGAAGGTCATGGTTCAATTCCCGGTCAGGGCACATCAAAAAAGGATCAACTGTCACAGTGATACAACTTTGACCCAAACCAGATTAAGATGATCTGCCTCTATATTACCTGCTTTATAAAAGCAAAAGATAATATCTACAGAAACATAGTGCCATCCATAGTATCACATTGGTTCCACATTTCATATACAACATGTACCATTTAATCAAAATTTACTAGGCAAACCAAGAGACAAT
>NW_006289713.1:570231-572307 GCF_000327345.1 Myotis davidii | reverse complement strand
AAATCAATAAAAATACTAGTATATATATATATTTTAAAAGAGTTAGCTGTAAGTCCTATGGTAGCTCCAGTGAAGGTAATCTGTCATTTTACTTGGCTAGTTTTAAGATTATCTTTTATTCTTTGGTTTTCAGTAGTTTTACTATGATGTGTGTAGGTTGACTTTCTTTATATTTCTATTTAGGGTCCTACAGGGCTTCTTGAATTTGTGAATTGGTGTCTTTCATCAATTTTGGAAATTCCTGGCCATTATCTATTCAAATATTGCTTCTGTTCCATTCTTTCTCTCCATTCTTCTGGGACTTCAATTACAATTGTGCTAAACCTTTCCCTATATCCAAAATATTCTTTCTGTATTCTTTTGTCTCCTTGTGCCTCAGACCAGATATTTTCTTCTAATGTGTCCTTCAATTCACTAATCCTCTCTTCATCTATATCTAATCTACTTTGACCTCATCTAATATGTTCTTAATTTTAATTATTATATTTTTTCAGTTCTAAAATTTCCATTATTTTTAAAAATATATATTTCTATTCTTTGTGGAATTTTCCACTTTGTCTTTTATCTCCTTGAATGTATCAATCAGAAGTTATTCTGAATAATTGGGTTGCCTGTGGGTCAGTTTCTATTATCTATTTCTTCTGTTGGTTTGGGTCATTTGGTCTTGTCTCTTGGTTTGCCTAGTAAATTTTGATTAAATGGTACATGTTGTATATGAAAAATTGTGGAACCAATGTGATACTATGGATGGCACTATGTTTCTGTAGATATTATCTTTTGCTTTTATAAAGCAGTTAATATAGAGGCAGATCATCTTAATCTGGTTTGGGTCAAAGTTGTATCACTGTGACAGTTGATCCTTTTTTGATTTGCCCTTACTGCTAGTATGCCCTTTCACAGGTCCTAACCAAAAACCTAGGATAGTACCAGGACCTCCCCGAGATTGCCAAAGCTTTGCTCAGCTTCTTAGCCTTTAAGTCACTGTTCTTAGAAGTAAATGCCATAATAATACTGTTAGGGATGGAATGTTTGTGTGTTCCCAAATTCATATGCTGAAGCCCTTACCCCCAATATGATGGTATGAGGAAATAAAGCCTTTGGGAGGTAATTAGGTTTAATGGGTCATGGGGGTGGAGCTTTCATGATAGTATTAGTGCTATTATAAGAAGAGGAAGCAATACCAAAGTTTCCTCTCTCTGTCATGTAAGAACACAGAGGAAAGGTGGCTATCTGCCAGTCAGGGAGAGAGCTCTCACCAAGAACCAACTCTGCCAACACCTTGATTTCAGACTTCCAGCCTCCATAACCGTGAGAAATAAATGTCTGTGGTTTAAGCCTCCAAGTCTATGTATTTTGTTATAACAACCCTAATGAGCTACGCTGGCAAGGGCTGGATAGTTTTGATTATGTCCCCATAGTGCTGTTTAACATAGTCTCCTGCACTTTGTATTTCCTGAAAGGTGATCATTGATCTAGATGAGGCTGGATCAGATTCAGGTTTGATTTGTGTGGGGGAGCAGGGGCATGAGGAGTGTCAAAACTACTTTGTAATTGGTGCTGAGTTTTTCCATTAGAAGGCACATCATGTCAGGTTCTCTTTTCATGGTGTTAGTAGCCATTGCTGATCATGTCTCGATCCATTAATTCATTAGGAATGCAAACTGATGATTTTTTTTTTAACCATCACTCTTCATTTATTAGTTGGAATCTACACTAATAAAAGACAAAGATGCTAATTGACCGTACCTTCGCTATGCCCCAAGCCATGCCCACCAGCCAATCAGAGCAACTATATACAAATTAACCCAACCAAGATGGCGACCAGCTGGTAGCCATGGAACTGAAGCAAGCAGGAGGCTTGGTTGCCTGGGTGATGGAGGAAGCCAAGCTTCCCGCCTGCCCTGAGCTGACTGTGGCCTCCGCCCATGGAAACAAAGTTTCAATTATAGAAGATAAATAAATCCCAGATACCTGCTTCCAGCCAGCCTCCATGGTCAGCCTGAAAAGCTGGGGGCTGTGGCCAGCCTGCCAAAAGCCATCCGCCCCTCACCCAGGATGGCCACAACCTCCTGGGGG
>NW_006289713.1:568450-569914 GCF_000327345.1 Myotis davidii | reverse complement strand
CTGGCCCCAGCCACAAGCCAGGCTAAGGGCTTCCAGTACAGCAGTGGTGGCGGGAGCCTCTCCTGCTCCCTCAGCAGCCCTAAGGTTGTCCGACTGCAGCTTAGGCCTGCTCCCCGCTGGCAAGTGGACATCCCCCGAGGGCTCCCGGGCCGCCAGCGGGATGTCTGACTGCCAGCTGAGGCCCAATCCCCCCCCCACCCCCAGGGAGCGGGCCTAAGCCACCAGGTGGTCATCCCCAAAGGGGTCCCAGACTGCGAGAGGGCACAGGCCAGGCTGAGGAACCCCCACCCCCCCAGTGCACTAATTTTTGTGCACCGGGCCTCTAGTACTTTTATAAAGAGAAATCTCCCCTCATCTGCCATATAAAACTCATTTAGTCATGCTTTCTCTCAAGTTAGAAACCTCTGCAGGAGGATGAACAACTTTAGGAAAACCTTCATCTATTCTTTATTTTCTAGCCAAGAATTAACTGGAAGATGGTGGGCCTGAAGGCTGCAGAGATCGTGCTTGGTTCTTTCCCCGCCATCCACAGAGGACCTGCCGGCCCTGGGAATTCCTTAAGAAGCATTGTTCCAGGGCTTTGCTCTCAAGGCCTGCCCTTTCTCTTTGAAAACATTTTCTCCTGTAATTAAGGGAGTTTCTAATTTGGGGAAGAGATAAAAACTCGTCAAAATTTATATATATATTTCATAAAAATCCTGAAGCTGCAAAGATCTGGCTCCAGGGAAATCTGGAATTGAGGAAGGATGCTAATCAGAGCAAAATTTAAGACAATAGTTTATAATCTTTCATTCCCAGCACCGAAAATATCCCAAGGAAATGCCAAGTAAAAAAGTAAAATCAATGATTGATTTTGCATTTTGAGAAACTGACCAAGTTCCTTGAGCAAAGGCTGATTGCAAGTCTGACTCAAGGTTGAGCAGACAAAAGAATCCTGCAGGGAGGGCATCCCCGGGGTCTTAGCATGCGGAGACTTTGAAAAGCCAGACCCTGGCAATCAGCAACCTCACTCCACCGCTGAGGCTTCGCCCTGGTTCCTGGGTCCTGCTAGCAGGGCCTGGGTGCAGGCTGGCGCCGGCCGGGAGGGAGAGTGGCCGCTGTCTTACTGTCGGCAGAGGTTCTTCCTCACTCATTTCTTGAGGCCGGGACTCTCGGGGCTCCCCCAGACCCGAGGACTCGGACCCCAGAAAAACCCTGGCTCCTGTCGGGCAGCTCCTAGGCTCTCCCTGTGGTGCCCACTTATGTGCGCCCGGGGGCAGTCTGCTGGCACCTCGGTGCCCCCAGCTGTAAAGTCACCCGGTTGGACTGGGGCCTTGGTTGGCTGAATCAACCAGGAAGCTTTCCCAACGCCCTCCGTCAGGGCGGCCTGGGGACCCACCGATCGGAACGCGGGCGGCGCGAAGAGACCCGGAGCTGGCCCGGCCCGGGCGGCGGGGCGGGGCGGGCGCACCCGGCGGGGCGGGC
>NW_006289713.1:562482-568186 GCF_000327345.1 Myotis davidii | reverse complement strand
TGGGGTGGGACCCAGGCCTGGCCCTGCGCCCACGGGGAGCCCGGCGGCCAACGCAGACCGGGCTGGGGCCGGGGCTGGGGGCAGCATCTCCTGCTCCGTCCTGGCCAGTATCTGGGCACGAGGGAGGCCCCTGCCCCGCTGATGGCGGACAAGGCACTGCCTTCCCTAGAGGCCTCCTCCCTGCAGAATAGGGGCCCTTTCCTGCGGGGGGAAGGTGGGCACCATTAAGTCTGGACGGAAGGGGCCACACGCTAACCTGACACGCTCAGGGAGGCCTGCAGGCGGTCTTGCACACTCAGAGACCTAAAGGAACCACAAAGGATGGTCTGCAATTAAACGTTAACTAAAAGCAGTTATGGTGGGTGGTCACCTCCTAGGTATCTTGTCTGACAAGGTCAACCTTTACCTTAACTGAGCTTATTGTCTTTACATCAGTGATAACTATCCTGGAAATGTCAGGGTAACTTGTAACTTCCCCTTTTCCGGACCCTTCAGGGCACAACCACATGCCCTGGGCGCCAGGACAGAGACTCAAAGATTCCTTCCTTGTTACTGTTATCATGTTAATTGTTGACTGTTAACTATCCTGCACCCACCTAAGTAAAAGAAGTGTGTGTCTATCATTTTACTCTTTATCCAATCCCAGAGGTCCCCCCCACCCCAATTGCTTTCTCTCGTCTCTGTAATATATCGCCTATGGATTTTATATAACCCACCTATGTCTCCTCCTTTGATTGTAATGCACAAAAATAGGTTTAAAAATAAATAAATAAATAAATAACAAAACTGTCATTCTCTGGAACATTATCCCAATACATTGAGATTTTGCTTCCTGGCAATAGCTGACAGTTTGGCTCAAATAAACTCACAAAAATTCTTTACAGGTTTGAACATTTTTACGTTACCAGGTCTCTGCCCCTCCCTAAGACCACAGTGAAGCACAGGATGGGATATTAAGGTGTGAAAACAGAATCCTAGATGAAAACAGCCCTTTTTGTAAAGGCTTGCAGGTGACCAAGAGCACATGTCCACCACTGGCTCAAATCTCAGCTCATCTGCTCAAAAACTCCAGGATTGTGCCAGGCGAGGAATGCTGATCAGGAAGTATGACCGCCTGGAAGGTATGCACAGAAACCAAGGGCATCTGAGAGCTAGTGCAGCTTCACTGCCAGGCCTGGTTTAGTCGGAAACCAGCCTGGAGACCAGGCAAGAGCGTGAACTGGAGCTCTGCCTTGGTCGCCCAGTGTTCTCATTCATGAAAAGAGCCAGCCAGCCCCACCTTCAGAATACAGAGAGGACAAAAGGAGACGTGACAACTGGTGGCCACCTGGGGAGCCCCATACATGAGGCAAGTTTTCTTAGCATCTGGTAAAGCATGTGCACCTGCCCGATTGCTGGGAAGGAGACAATCCCAAAGGAGACAATCTCTCCAAAGGGAGAGAACTTAGATAAGAACTTTATTTTTCCTTCTATAGAAATACAATCCAATACTGGGGAAATGTAAAAATTAAGGAGTCGTTAGAAGCCATTCATTGGGTTTTAATTTTCTCTTTCTATCAAAGAAATGGATGAGGGTAGACAGGAATGCTGGGTGCTCTACACTCAAGGGAGTTAAGAGCATTGATTATAGAATCACATCCTATATAATCCTATATAATAAAGAGGTAATATGCAAATTAACCCTCATGCCCTCACAAGATGGCTGCCTATGACCAGGCCGGCAGGGGGGTTAGTGAGGGACTACCAAACGACTGAACAGCAGACTGCACTGGGCAACCAGGCCGGTGGGGGAGCAGTGAGGGGTGACCAGGCCAGTGTGGGTGGGGGAGTGCAGCTGGGGGTGACCAGGTCAGCAGGGGGGGCTGTTGGGCGCAATTAGGCTGGCAGGGGGTTCAGTAAGGGGTGACCAGGCCAGTAGGGAGTCACAGAGCTGGTGTATACGGAAAGGATATCTGACTGCTGGTTTAGGCCCGATCCCAAGTCGGACATCCCCTGAGAGGTCCCGGATTGGAGAAGGTGCAGGCTGGGCTGAGGGGATCCTCCCTCCCCGCCAAATGAATTTCATTCACTGGCCTCTAGTATATCTGAATTAGAGTCCTGTCTCTACTGTTTAAAACATTGTCACCTTAGATAAGTGATTTAGCCTCTCTGAGCCTCAGTGTTTTCATCTGCAAAATGGAGAAAATAATAGCAGCAATTATGGGGTGGCTGAGAAGATTAAATGAGATAATGACTATAAAGTGCTTGGCATGGGGCCCAGCACAGTGTAATAGAGAATAAATGCTAGCTAGTGCTTTTCTGTTATTCACGATGGTTCCTATTCTTTCCTCCCTTACCAACATTCTATTGTAAAATGTTTTAAATATAAAGAAAAATGGAAAGAATTGTACAGTGAACACCCAGGCTTGTTCCACCTACATTCTACAACGAACATTTTACTATACTTGCTTTATCACATATCTATTCATCTATCCATCTAGCAACCCATCTGTTCTGGTTACTAGTGTAATAATACTCCCTCTCCCCCAAAAAACTTAACCACCATTTTGTTATGTTCATGGATTCTGTGAGTTAGGAATTCAGACAGGACATAGAGGACTTGGCTTGTTATTGCTCTATGATGTCTGGGGCCTCAGCTGGAAAGACCTGGTGGCTGGGGGCTGGAATTCCAGGATAGTAGACTTAATATAGTCAAACGGGCATTGCCTCTATAACCTAATTTTGGAAGTTACATAGCATCACTTCTTATTGATGGATGCAGTCATAAATTTACAGGAGAATTAGACTCCAATTCTTGATGGTGAAGTGGCAAGGTCACTTTATAGGAGACTAGAGGCCCGATGCCCGAAATTTGTGCAAGGGGCTCGGCCTCTGCTGCCTCTGCCTCCTCTGCCTCGGCCCCCAGCCTCAGTGGCTTTGTCCAGTCTAATTAGCATGTTATGCTTTTATTATTATAGATGATATGGGACAAGAGCTCTTGTTGTGACCACCTTTGGAAATGACCACATTTGCTTCTTTGGCATAACCATTTGGCAAAATGTTCACTCTAAGAGCTCCCCCAAATCTCTTTCCATTAAAGCATCAGGCTCAAGCTCAATGTCCAAAATTTCTTCATATGAATCAAGTCCAGGGATGAATAAGGTCCCTCAGGTATAGTTCCTTAGGCACTCTATTTGAAAACCCGTGAACTAAATAGACACATTATCTGCCCCTCTCCTTTAGACCCTTACATAAAAGAACAGGATAGGAATAATATAACCACAAAAGGTACTCCTATTCAGAAAGGGAGAAAATTGGAGGCACTAGACCAGTGATGGC
Source organism: Myotis davidii (assembly GCF_000327345.1). Lineage (NCBI taxonomy): Eukaryota > Metazoa > Chordata > Mammalia > Chiroptera > Vespertilionidae > Myotis > Myotis davidii. Next base: position 564,868 of record NW_006289713.1, on the reverse strand, counting down.
GGACCTATGACACGCGTGTCAGAGGTGACACGCGAACTCATTTTTTTGGTTGATTTTTCTTGGTTAAATGGAATTTAAATATATAAAATAAATATCAAAAATAAAAGCCTTTGTTTTACTATGGTTGCAAATATCAAAAAATTTCTATATGTGACACGGCACCAGAGTTAAGTTAGGGTTTTTCAAAATGCTGACACGCGGAGCTCAAAAGGTTCGCCATCACTGCACTAGACCATAACAATTCTGAAATCCAGCTGGGTACAATCGCCATTTCATTGGGTGTTGCTTTCCATGGCTCTTAGTTCTACCCTTTGGGATCTTGGCCCTGTCTTCTGAGTCACCCTTCCTTTCCCATAAGAAATGACCTGCATTTGCAACTAAGTAGCTTTCTGAACCTGCTTCCTACCCATGAAAGTGTGGGCAGCCAAAGGCTTCTTCACTTTGAATTGCCTCTTTCACTTTCATTCCAATCTCATTCAATTCGTTTAAAACCTTTGTGGGTTTCTTCTGTACCAGTTTCAATCCTCTTCCATTAAACAAAAGTCACACTCACAAATCTCTTCAAAATAAGCTCTCTTCTACTTTGGGCTCTCCATGAGGTTACTGTGGAACAAGGCCTTTAAAATCATCAGAAATTCTATTATTTAATGCAGAGGGTCTACAAGGCATGCTGTCAATATCCTTAAAAGGCTCTCTGGTTGAAAGGGTCTACAAGGCACCACCTAAAAATTTGCAGATGTCTTAGGAGAGTTTGAATGTTGGGCACTTGCCTTCACCTTTATCCTGCGATGTTTTCCTGGTAGTGCCTTTGATTTTTATCTTTGCCCTGGAGCTCTTTCTAACTTGGAGAATCAACTACTGGGAGAAATTTGGAATGAGAAATTGTTTTTGAATCCAGCTACTCCTGACTTGCAAATTCTTCTAAATTTAATTCTTGAAACTGATTCTTTTCCTTCTTTAGTTCATCTCTCTCTCTCCTATCCTTACTAGAGACCTGGTGCATGAAATTCGTGCACTGGGGGGGGGGGCGGTCCCTCAGCCCAGCCTGCCCCCTCTCACAGTCTGGGAGCCCTCAAGGGATGTCTTACTGACAGCAGGCACCGTGTGTGTGTGTGTGTGTGTGTGTGCGCGCGCTCACTGGGGGCCTGCCCCCAGCCGCACCACGGACGCTCAGAGCAGGTGCCCCATGTGTGTGTGTATGTGTGCGTGTGTGTGTGTGTGTGTCTGCTGGGGGCAGCCGTGCCACGGATGCTTAGAGCAGGCACCCCTGCATATTGTTCTCTCAGGCTGGGCAGTGCCTGGCCCCTCCTCCTGAGCTGATTGTGACTGTTATGGAGTCCCAACCTAATTTGCATATTACCTCTTTATTATATAGGATAGATGGTACACAGCCAAAGGAAACCAGGTGATATTTTCAATGTTCTCCTTGGAAATCTCCTCAGGCTGGGGGTGACTTGATGCCTAGGAGCTGCAAATAGCTGGAGGTTCTTTCACTCACATGTCTGGGCTGGGATGACTTGAAGACTGAAACAACTAGATGAAGTGACTGCATGCGGCCTTTCAATTGAGTTGCTTTCATTACAGCATGGTGGCCTCAGAGAGTTTAACATCTTACTGGTGGCTCAGGGCTCTAAGCACAAGTGTTCCTGTGAACAAGGTAAAAGTGTCATGAGCTTTTCTGACCCAGCCTGTAACACAGACAGTATCATTTACACTGAACTCTATTGGTGGAAGCTCTTACAAGCAACCAGATTTAAGGAGAAGGGGATTCAACTCTTATGTCTAGAAAGGAGAGTGGCACAGTCGCCCTCTGTTGCCATGGTTATACAAGAGCAGGTGGGAAGGGAGATGTTGCTGTTAAATACAATCTGCCTCACTATCTATATTTCGATATATTTCAAAATAAATTATAGACACTGTTATATTCCTATGCCCAAAATGTGTGAGATGCCCCCAAATCCTTACCAAAATTTGGAACCACCCATCATTTATATTTTCATCATTCTGGTTTGTGTGTAGTGGTATTCATTTGCATTTCTAACTAATGATGTTGCCTACTTTTGAAAAAATCCTATATAATAAAGAGCTAATGTGCTAATTAGACCGAATGGTGGAACGACCTTCCAGAATGACCAGTGGATGGGGGGCGGGGCCATGGGGCAGGGCTGCGAGGGCCAAGCCCCTTGCAACATGAATTTCATGCATCGGGCCTCTCCTCTCTCTCTCTCTCTCTCTCTCTCTCTCCCCGCTCCCTCCCAAAACTCACACAAGAAGTAATTTTGATAGAAAACACAGGTTTATAATAAAAATATTTTAAGATGATCTTTTTTTCTAAATCAGACTAATTCCTAATAAGTAAAGGCAATCAATAGTTTTCTATTGTCTT
>NW_006289713.1:558607-562459 GCF_000327345.1 Myotis davidii | reverse complement strand
CAAAACAAATGAATTTTTAGGTGTAATGTTCATCTGCTGGGTACAACGTCTGCTTTAAAGCTGACAGAGCAGACACATTCATAGACGGAATATTATATATACACACATCAGATTGATTTCAGAGAAGAAGGGAGAGGGAGGGAGAGATAGAGACATCAGTGATGAGAGAGAATCATTGATCGGCTACCTCCTGCATGCTCCCACAGTGGAGATTGAGCCCACAACCGGGCATATGCCCTGACCCGGAATTGAACGGTGACCTCCTGGCTTATAGGTCAACCACTGAGCCATGCTGGCCAGGCATGTTGACTACTTTTTAATGTGCTTATTGAATGTATCTTCCTTTGTGAAGTGTCATTTCAAATCTATTGCCCATTTTTTGGACTTTTGTTATTGAGTTAGTAAGGGTTATATGCTTTACGGATGTTTCCTCCCAACATTTGACTTATCTTTTTATTTTTTACTGGCATCTTTTGATGAGCAGATGGTTTTAATTTTGATGAACTCTGCCTTATCAATTTTTTCCTTCATGGTTATTGCTCCCTATGTCATATATTAGATATCCATCTACTCACAGTTGGGAAGATATTCTCCTAGAATATCTCCTTTAAAAGCTTTATAGCTTTAGCATTTTTTTTTTAGGTCTAAACTTGTATTAGCCATGTTTAATTAATTTTTTAGTGTGGTTTGAGGCAAGGGTTGGGGAAGGTTTTTCCTGTATCACTTAGCTAAGCTGGAACTTCATTGCCCTTCCCTGTATAGTTCTAGGTTAGGGATGAGCACAAGAGAAATTTGTATCATACATGGGAGGTGGAAGTAAAGAAGGCACCATCTTTAAGCTCCAATGACCCACACAGGGCAGACACATTGTCACTTAGCTGCCGGATCACCTCGTTGTTGCTGGGCAGCAACCAGGCACACAGCTCCCCCAGCTGTGCCAAAACGCCTCCTTCCACTCTCTGAGTGCCGGGCTAGGGAGTGCCACTCCATGGGGAAGGCACCAGCTGCTTCTGCAGGGTGCCCATGTCATTATAGCTGGGGTGGTGAGAGACAGGAGTGGGTTGCTGTTTGCCCTGGCTGTCCCTCGCCTCATGTTTATCTTTCCTTCCTGCCTACCTGCTTCTGTTAGACCCAACACTTAAGCAAAACAACAGCTTGACACAGACTATCTAACAAGCTCTCATAATTGGTAATAATAAAACCTATAATAGATAATGAATTCCTATAATAAAACCCTTTCTGTGTCACTCACAGTGGCTCTGCTCTGCTCCAACCCTGCCTGCTACAGAAGTTGAGGTTCATCTAGTTTATTCCCATATGGATACCCAGTTGTCACAGCACCATTTGTTAAAACGGTCCGTTCCCCCATTAGATTGCTTTAGCATCTTTGTCAAAAATCGAGTGGCTGTATTCGTGAGTATCTGCTCTGGGTTATCCATTTTCATCATTGATCTATTTTTTATCCTTTTGCCAGTACCACACTGCCTTGATTACTATAATTTTATAGTAAATCATAATATTCTCATTCCCTTTTTAGTGCAGAAAATACTGCTGACTTCCAATATAGCTGTTGTATTTTTAGTGTGTGGTGATTTAGCAAATACAAAATACTGAGAGAATTTGTGAACACCTTAAAATGCCTTGGGTCTTACTAATCAGAATGACAAGTAGGTATCTGAGAGTCAGTCACCTGTGCACGGTGGGACATTGGTGGGGACCCCAGGGCCCTGTAAGGACCACGTGATGCCATGTATCCTCAACAGGAGGAGGCTGCATTTTTCTGCTCCTGGGATTACTGTAGCCATGAATTCAGGTGAAATTTCCACAGGAATGGATTTCTTTTTTGTTGTTGTTTGTGTGTTAAGCCTCACTGAAGAATATATATATATTTCATTGATTTTGTGGAAGAGAGAGAGAGGAAGAGAGAGAGAGGGGAACATTGGTGTGAGAGAGACACATCAATTGGTTGTCTCCCGCATGCCACTAACCTACAACCCAGGTACATGCCCTTGACTGGGAATGAAACCCAAGGCTCTTCAGTGCTTGGGCCGGTATTCTAACCACTGAGCAACACCAACCAGGGTGGGAGTGGATGTCTTTTTACCAAGAAGATAATCAGTCTGAGTTTTCCAATTTGTCCAGAATGACGTTTCCTCCAGGACTGAGCAAGATGCACAGGGTGGGAAAGATATTATCTGGAACTTAGTCTTTCCTGAGACATTGCATTAGATATCTCATGAAGATTGTTATGGGTTGAATTGTGTCCCTCTGCCCCCAAAATTCATGTTTTTGTCTGAACCCCCAGAACCTCAGAATGTGACCTTGTTTGGAAATAGGGTCATTGCAGATGCAATTAGATCAATTAAGATGCTGTCATACTACACTAGTGGGCCCTATCTAATATGACTGTGTCCTTATAAAAGGGGAAATTTGGCCCCAGCTACAGACATGAAAAGAGGGAAGATGACATGAAGACATAGGGAGGACACCATCTACAAGCCAGAGCGTGTGGGCTGTAAGAAGCAGCAGAGGGGCCTGGACCACATCCTCCCTTCCCAGCTCCCAGCGGGAGGCAGCTCTGCCACACCTTGATCTCAGACATCCAGCCTCCAGAGCTGCAAGACAACACATGCTGCTGTTTAAGGCACTCAGTTCGTGGTGCTCTGTTAGAACCTAGGAAACCAACACGAGGACCAAAGCCTTTACCCTCAGCTGCTCATGAACAACAGGCCCCACTTTTCCTCTGGGAGTCTGCCCTTTCCTACTTCAGGGGCTCCAGTGAAGAGCTCATTCCAGTGCCTACTCCCCAGCCAAGTGTCGGCCCAACACACACACCCCCTGCTAGGAATCTGAGTTTTGAGTGGAGAGACCCAGGTCAGAAAACGGTGCGTGCTGAGCCATTGTGATGGCAGTCCCCGCAATCCTGCCTACATCCCCCAATCCTCCAAACGCCTTGGTCCCGACCTAGCTGTGGCTGACTGTCAAGCTTTTATTTGATTCTTTGGTGATGTCCCACGTCCTTTCAATTATGAAAATTACTAGGGGCCCCGTGCACAAATTTGTGCACCTTGAAAGGAACTGTGGGCCACGAGGCTGTGGTGAGCACACAGGGGCGGGTCTCAGCCCATCCTCTGCACCCCGCCGGGCCCTCCAGCTGGCCAACTGTGGCCCCCTGGTCCCCTGTCTGCCAGCAGCCCCTCTCCCGCCACCGCTGCATCCACCACAGGTGACACTCTCTTTGCTGTCCAGGTTTTAGGCTGGTCAGGTGAGCCTCCAGATGGATGGAATGGTAGATAATTGGTACTTTTTATCACTAGAGTTTAAAGTTGTTTTGGCAAGCAGCCCAGAACAGCTAATACACTCTTGTTTTCGGTTGATGCTAGGAGTCCATTTGAAATGTTCCGAAATTGCCTTGGACCTTAGCTACAACAAGGCCAACTCTGAGAGGTCCTTGGCCTTTAGAATCTTTTTTTAAATTTTTAACAAATTTCATTTCTTAGAGAAATTTTTGGTTTACTGAAAAATTGAGTAGAAAGTATAAAGGTCTCATATAATTTTTACTCCCACTCAATTCCCCTTATTTAAACATCTTGCATCACTGTGGTACAGTTGTTACAATTTATAAGCCAATATTGATACATTATTAACTAATAGTTACATAGTTTACATTAGGGTGCAGTCTTGGTGCTGTACATTCTGTGCTTTTACATGTATCCACCCTTACAGTATAATATAGAATAGTTCCACTCCCCTAAAAACTCCTGTGTTCCCCCTCCTCATCCCTCTCCCCCTGAAAATGCCTAATCTTTTCACTCTCTCCAAAGTTTTACCCTTTTCAAAATGTCAAATAAT
>NW_006289713.1:556817-558536 GCF_000327345.1 Myotis davidii | reverse complement strand
ACACTTCAAGGTCTGACTCCACCAGACCCAGGGCCATTTCTTTTTTTGTTTTTTTAAATATATTTTATTGATTTTCTACAGAGAGGAAGGGAGGGAGATAGAGAGTTAGAAACATCGATCAGCTGCCTCCTGCACATCTCCCACTGGGGATGTGCCCGCAACCCAGGTACATGCCCCTGACCGGAATCGAACCTGGGACCCTTCAGTCCGCAGGCTGACGCTCTATCCACTGAGCCAAACCGGTTTCGGCTAGCTTATTTCTTTGTAGTGTTGAGTAATATTCCATTGTCTCGTACCACAGTCTATCCACTCACCTACTAAAGTACAGGTTGGTTGCTTCCAAGCCTTGGCAATTATGAATAAGGCTGCTGTAAACATTCATGTGGAAGTTACTGTGGAGACATAAGTTTGCAACTCATTTGGGTAAATACCAAGGAGCATAGTGGCTTCATGTGGAAAATAAAAGTCTATTTTATTTTGTAAGAAACTGCCAAATCGACTTCCAAAGTGGATGTACTATTTTGCGTTCCCACCAGAGCTCCTGTTGCTCTCCATCAAGCATGTCGAACTCGCGGCCCACGGGCTGCATGCAGCCCGCAATGGATATTTTTGCGGCCCAGCCAATATAATGGTTATGTAAGAAACGTTTTCATAAAAATGTCATAACCTAATTTTTACAATATCCTGTTATACATAATTATTGATAACAAACTACGACGTTTACTAATGACTAATTATTATAATTGTGTTGCATTCATTTCCCTTACACACCTTATGCACAGGTGCACCATTTCTCCCCACTAATACTAGCAGCAAATATTTTAGCAGCCAATTGTCATGTCATCAGTCTTGGACTGACTTGTTTGGTGTGCGCAACAGGAAGTATTTCACTTTCAGAAAACAAGAAAAATAGGTTTATTTGTGTTACGCTTATTAATTTGTGCAGTTATTCAGTGTCTGGTAAGTTAATGTTCAAGAAAAATATTAATTTTTATTAAAATATTCTATTATTTTATGTTAACGATGACTCATTTACTTCAGCCTTTTGGATTCAGCATGTCTCTATCGAAATAAACATACGTTTCTATGAAAATTGAAGCTTTTGGTGTTTTGCGGCCCACATAAACTTCAACCTTGTTTATTTGGCCCGTGTTAGCCTTTGGGTTTGACATGCTTGCTCTACGTCCTCACCAGCATTTGGCATTGTTAGTGTTTTAGATGTCAGCCATTCTAACAGGTGTGTAGCAGGATCTCGTTGTTGGCTTAGTTTGCATTTCCCTGGTGGACATGTTTTTATTTCATTCTTTGCTATTTTTTGGTGATGTGTCTGTTAAGGTCTTTCATCCATTTTTAAATTGGCTTATTTTCTTATTGCTGATTTAAAAGAGTTCTTTATATAGTTTGGCCCTGACCGGTTTGGCACAGTGGATAGAGCGTCGGCCTGCGGACTCAAGAGTCCCAGGTTCAATTCCGGTCAAGGGCATGTACCTCGGTTGCGGGCACATCCCCAGTTGGGGATGTGCAGGAGGCAGCTGATCGGTGTTTCTCTCTCATCGATGTTTCTAACTCTCTATCCCTCTCCCTTCCTCTTTGTAATAAAAATAAAAGAGTTCTTTATATAGTTTGGAGACCCCTAAGGATATGCTACGTCTCCTTCATGTTTCCAGATTCCTTTCCAGCCACGAGGGGCTTACTCTTATTGAGAAGAGGGGGGTGGGC
>NW_006289713.1:538148-556771 GCF_000327345.1 Myotis davidii | reverse complement strand
CGAAGGTCACTTCTGCCCCCTCCTCAGTGTCCTCCCACCTGACAGGAAAGGCAGGAGAAGAGAAGGGGAATCCGTTCTGCTACTCGAGGGAACAGAGGGTGAGCAAGATTCTGGAAGTGCTACTTTTTGGTTAAATGTTTTCTGCTGCAGTGTTGTTTCTTTGCATCTGACTCCAAGGAGGGTCTGCATACAGGTCACACTGCTGTATGGCTGCACCACGGTGCTGCTCGGAGGTGGGGCCCAGGAACGGGGTGCTGTGGAGTCTGGCAACGGAGACTGGGTTTTGTAAGCACAGTGCGTAGGGCTTGAGCGAAGACCTCCTGGGCTGGGGCTGGATCTTCTGCTTTCCACGTCAGCTCCAACCCTACGCAGGGAAAATCACCCTCCATTTGGAATATCCTGAGAAGCAGCGCTGAAAAGTTGGGTGAGCAGCTGGGGGAAGGATGAAAGGAGGGTGAGGGGAGGAGTCGGGACGACTGCGGGGCTCCTGGATTGGGCGGCCCATTCCAAAGGGGAGGAGAGTCCGGGTCTCTGTTGAAATGTGTAAAGTTAAAGTACCTTGGGGATGTCTGGAAAGTAATGTGTTTCTTTTAAGGACCCAACAAATGAGAGCAAGGGCTTCCTGTTTCCTGGAGGTGCCCAGGATTCCAGCGGGTAAGGGGCAAGCATGGAGGCAAGGGGCCCAGCAAAGACCCGCCTCCTTCTCCACCCTTAGTGTTAAAATCCCTTTGATGGTCTAGGGGCCTTGGGCCAACGGAAGGAAAGGGTTCATGAAAAACCATTCTAAGAACGGAAAATAACTCACTTATTCTCAGCTAGACCGCGTTTGCTCAAGTCTTGGAAAAGGCGAGGAAAAAAAACACCAAACACTTGAGAGCAGAAATCCATGGCAACAAGCAACTTCTGTTTATGGATAGCATCCCCGGGAAATTAAGTGTCTGGCTGCTGGAGAGCAGAAGTGAACGTGAAGTCATACATATCCATCTTGTTCCTCCGTCTGAGCACACAGAAGTCCATACCTGCCCCATACAGTCATGAGAATTAACCTTGTGTTTTTGTTTGATGTGACAGCTGCCATGTTGTCCCAGGAGTTTTGAATAAAGATGATAACAAACCACTCTGATTGCTGACCTGGGTTGCAAACTGGTTTGTGTCGCATGGATTACCCAGAAGAAGGGAGTGGGTGTGAGTAGGTGTATGTTCTAATTCCCAATTTAAATTCCTGTCACTTTTTCATTTAATCTGTTGAATGTCCACCTTTGATTCTCTTTTTAAATTTTCTAATTGTTTTCAAACATACATAAAAGTAAAGTGATCCATATATACTCAGTTATCTCTAAATATTTCATACATATTTTTGAATCTCTCAGGTTGCTCTGTTTCCAGTTCTTGGGTTGTCAGTTCTGTGTGTTGCAGCAGATTCTCCTTCATGGGGGTTTGTAAGTTATTACTGTGAACTCAGCTCCAGCAGGGGTCCTTGTCTTGGAGTCTCATGTGCCTTGAGGTACAAAAGCAACATAACTGAGGCCCCTGCGGTGGTGACACCCCCACCCTCTTCTCGCCTTTGGAGCTCCTCATGCCCTTTTTTGCCTCAGGGCTTTTGCACGTGATGTGTTTCTGCCTGGAAACTTCTCCCCGTGATGTTCATGTGTGTCTTCTCCTCGACATTTGGATCCTAACTCAAAACCACCTTGTGAGAGGTGCTTTTCCTGACCACCAACTCTATCCCACCCCCCTGCCACTTTTCATACTATTAACATTTATTATTTTCTTTAAAGGAGCCACTGTTCTCTGACATTGTTTTGTGTGTGTGTTTTTATTGCTTTACTAGAGGCCCAGCCTTCCGCCGTGTGAGGAGGCACCCCGTGGGCCAATTCACAAAATATGACACTTTTCTTTCCAACAGGAATTGAGATTGGGTTGACTACTCTCTCTCTCTCTTTCTCTAGATAGATAGATAGATAGATAGATAGATAGATAGATAGATAGACAGACAGATAGATAGATAGATAGATAGATAGATAGATAGATAGATAGATTATCCCACCTTGCCTGAATGTGCATCTCACGAGGACAGACCAGGCTTGTCTCATCATTGGAATAAAATGAGGTTATTCGAGGACCCACGTATTTACTTGACTACACAGGTCAGTTATTCCAGAATCCTGAGGCTCTCACACACTGCTTTACCTTTCTTAATATAAGACTCAGAATAGAATTGGTTAGAAAACGAACTGACCCCCAGTCAGACATTCGGCATCTACAGACACAGACCCCCGAGCCCTCTGTCAGAAGCCGTTAACCCTCTGTGACTCCTGTTTCTCCCGAGTCCGCCCACGCGTGCAGGAGCCGCAGAACTCTCTGCAGAAGAGTTAAACAGCGACGTTAAGTGCAAATTGTACACTTTAAACATGCAGGCCATTATTCTAATCAGAGTCATTACTGATGCTGTGTGTGCCGAGACGAAGGTGGAACTGGGGAGGTGCCTGCCGCCTGCGGTGGGATCCACGGTCACAGCTCACCGCGACCGCCACACGCTCTTCAGGACCGGAGCCATGGGGGCCGCGCTGCGGGTTCGCACCTGGATCCCACGGCGGCACGGCATCTGCAAAACACGGCACTCATGTAAGCATCTTCGAAACACCTCCATGTACACATGTTAATAGAGGGAAAATAGTAAACAAAATCAGCAAAGTCGCTGCTCTTCAGGGAGTGAACAAAGGCAATGCAAACACAGAGGCAGGGGCATCGTCAGCGCCAGCAGTCAGGACGGCTCACCCCCAGCGGTGCCCGGACAACGCCTGGTGACGAAGGGCTCCATCCGGAAGGCAGTTCCGCGGACCCTGGCTCCAGGCGCGACCGGCTGCTGAGCCCCAGGACACGTTTTAGAGCCCTCCCGACAGCACACAAAACATCTCCCGCCTCCAGACTGACACGGCGTTTGGGAATTAAACCAACGGCCTCAAACTGTAATCCTTGAATGTACCACAACAGAAATATCTGGGAATACGCTGTGCTCGCATACTGGGGCCCGCTAGAATTTATACATCAACCCAATCATGACAACTGGAAAGGCCCGTCGACGTCAGCCCCCACCCATGAGCTAACGCTCTCTTGTTGTATAAATGAAAGGAGAGGGCAAGGACACTTGGTTTTGCTGCATTTCAAAGGCCACACCAGAAACTGCAGGTGCGCAGAGCCCCGCCGCCTCTGCCCCCGGAGAAAGAAGCTCCGGTGGGTTGAGCTCCTGTTTTTCTGGGCTGGACGCTGCCGCTGCAGCTGCTGCATTGCTTCTGCCTCCGCTGAGCCAGCTCTGGTTCCTGCACCTGCGGCAAAGAGAGAACATTGTCCTCCGAATTCTCTCCTGACGCCTGGCACACGCCTTCCTGACTTCCACAGCAGCCAAAGCTGCCGTGTGCTTGAGACCTTCCATGAGATTTTAGATCTTAGACTCTAAGATCTGAAGATGGCTTTCCCTTCTGGGCGACAGTGATGCTCTCATAAGAATTCTGTTAGCAGTTGCGCCACAGAGAGACCCCGGCAGGCCAACCACAGACCAAGCCTGATTTGCTTGCACACCTCGACTTTTCCCCTCCCCAGGCCTCCTCCACTCTTCCTGGGACCTAGGAGTCCAGGGGCCAAAGCACTCTGGTGAGTGGTAGGGAGACAGATCTCCTTGGGGAGTGGCACAACGAGGGGCCGCATGTCTAGGAAGATACAGCAGGCACTCGGCATGGGGACAGGGACAGCTGCTGCCTGGGTCCCGAGCAGGTGCCATTCCACTGCCAGGAGTGCTCAGGGCACCGAGGTGAGGCAGTGAGCAGGGGGAAGTGTGGGGGTGATGGGGTGCTCTGGGCATGCTCTGTGTAGCCTAGGAGGGCCAGTCCCAGTGAGATCGTCTGGCCGGAGAGGGGAGTGGAGGGTATAGAGAACCAGTGGGCACCAGGCTTGGCCTTAGGGATTCTCAAGGAAACCCCAGTGTTAGCAGCAGTCAGCCCAAAGGCCACGGCCCAGAAGGAAACATGATGCTATTGTATGGAAGACTCTGGGGAGGCAAGGCTGACACAAGTGTATTTCAGTGACACAATCCACACCCTGACCACAGACAAAGGCTGCCGGGAGCCGGTCCATCCTTGCTGTTTCAAGGGACCTGGCATATATGGCATACTGTTCTTAATATGTTTGCTCACCTTCTTGGCACTATGTGTTTCATCCAAGGTCACCTCTCCGAGAAAGGTTGTTTCCCCAGATAGAGATTTTCCCCTGAAGTTAGGGAGGGAATAAAACCCCTTCACTAAGTGCCAGGCGGGTAATTAATCTCTTTAACTACGAACAATCATGCTTAAGCTACATAATCTTTACTCTCTGAAATGGAGATAAGAAACACCCTAATCTTTGGAATAGAGATTGATAGGATTTGAATCAACTAGTATAAATACAGACGTAACAAGACAACAAGAGACAGAACTGAGAGACCGAACCTAGACACAGAGCTTAGAGAAGAACCTAGAGACGGAACATGGCAAAATATCCTGGACAGAAACTGGCAACAGAGCCTAGAGACAAAACCTGGCTACAGAATCTGGCTGAAGATCCTAGAGACAGAACCTGGCTACAGAATCTGGATAGAACATGGCAACAGAACCTGACTAGAACCTGGTGACTGAACCTGGCTGGAAAACCTGGACAGAACCTGGCTGGAGAACCTGGAGAGCCTAGCAAGAGAACATGGACACAGAACCTGGCTGGAGATCCTAACCAGAACTTCGCTGGAGATCCGGACCAGAACTTGGCTAGAAATCCTGGCTAGGCTGCTGATCAACTGAACGCTGTCTCCGTGTCATTCCTTCTTCGCCGACTCCGTCCACACCTTTGGGGACCCCTGGACCTGCTGGGGTTGGACCCCAGCAAAAGGCAGCAGACTGGTTCCTCAGAGCGGCAGTTCAGGAAACTAAGGTGGGGCTGCAGTGGGTACAGGATGCCGGCTTGCCTCCCAGGACCCTTCACCGCCACCCAGGGAGGTGGTGGGAAGCAGCCTGCCCCACACCTCTCCCCTGAAATGCTGAAGGCCAGTGTTCCGGGGACTCTGCGGCGGGGCTTCCGGGGCCTGCCCTCAAGAGCGCCAAGGCCTCGGATGCTGAGCGCTCTGCGCTGGCTCCAGCTCAATCGGAAGCAGCTCTGAGGACCACGTGGGCGTTAAGTGGGGCTCCAGGCCGGCCCGGTCCCCACCTCCTCAGTAAGAACTCTTCACCCTGCAGCTTTCTCAGACTTCACAACCCAAAGCTTAGCATTTGGGCCCAGCGGGCATAGTGAGCGTCGACCTATGAACCAAGAGGTCACGGTTCGATTCTCCATCAGGGCACATGCCCGGGTTGCGGCTTGGTCCCCATTGGGGGCCATGCACAAGGCAGCCGATCAATGATCCTCTCTCATCATTGATGTTTCTATCTATCTCTCCCTCTCCCTTCCTCTCTGGAATCAATAGAAATATATTTTAAAAATAAAAATAAAGCTCAGCATTTGAGGTCAAATCCAGTAATTAAAAAAAGAAAAAGAAAGAAACTTATCCCCACAGTTTCTATCTGCAAGTCTAAAACTTCCGGAGATGCTCTGTGTTCAGCCCCGAAGGATGCCGAGGGCAGCTCCGCCAACAGACATCCACAGAAACCAGGGCTCAGACAAAGGACAGGCCGCAGAGAGAAAGTCCACCGGCTCCTTCTCCACAGGCAGGTCATGGCCGGTTTCCACCTGGAATATCTTTGGCCCACGTCCAGATTAAATGCCAGTGAGAAAGCTCTACCTGCTCGCTCTTTCTGGGCAGACGGCAACGGTGTGAACGCTAATCATTTACAAAGGTCACGATCGGGAGCAAGCCCTGGAGCGGTCATTTAAAATTCGATTGATCCCTATTTGTAGTCAGGGAAAGAAAATGGGCACTTGGACTGTATTGTAATTATGAGGCTTCCAGGCAACCGTAAATAGATGTGCAATCCCGATCCCGGCAAATACCTGGGAGGAGAAATTATTACCCTGGTAGAGCAAGTTGCTAGGAAAGGTTGAAGATAAAATTGTGCATTAAAAAAATCAATCATCTTTTAGCTAATTCTCCCTGCTCGCCACCCATCAGGGTTATCACAATGATCAGATGTCTGCTGAATATATTAAGAGGGGGGTCTACTTGCTAAAAATGATCAGCAAGAAAGCAAAGGCCTCAAATGCAGTGGGGACTCTGGAGAACTGACATTTGGAGGGGGTGGGCTCCAGGGAACCCGAGCTGAGGGATGGGGAAGTGAGAGGAGCCAGGGCTACCAAGAGCGTCCACCCTCACGGCCAAGCTGTCTTCCATGGACACTTCGAACACCACCTGGAGGCCATGCAGCTGGTGTCTGGGCGAAACAGGCCGGGAGGAGGAAAGCCTGCTTGTCCTGTGAGAGGCAGCGGACTGGTGGGTGGCGGCACATCTGTGCAACTGGGCCTGGCACTTTGATATCTATAACCTTAATCCTCACCACAACCTGCACTATTAGTCCCCCCTTACCAATGGGGAAATGGAGGCGCAGTGAGGTTCAGAAATGTGGCCGAGGTCCCTAAGGGGTGAATGGCAGGGTGGGGCCCAGAGCCGGCTGGAGGAGGAGACCCACGTGTCAGTGCCTCATGCTGCACCCAGGGCAGGGCTGGCCGTGCCGCAGTCCAGCTCTGCCTTGCCTCTCCCACACCCTGGAGAATCGCTCTCTCCCTTTGCTTCCTTAGTTTCCTACCAGGCACTAGGCAAAGATGACTCTTGATGGACAGCAGACGTTCTCCAGGGGCTGGAGGCCTTCTGCCCCCTTCTGGGCCGAGGCTACCTGGCAGCCCTGCTCGGGATGACCTCTAACATCCGCTCCATCTCGGCAATCCCACATCCCAGGTGGACACTCCCAGGAGCTCCATGGCAGCCCCCAGTAGAATTGGCAGCACCTCTCACAAGTGTGATGCACATTAGCCCGGCCGGCATGGCTCAGTGTTTGAGCGTTGACCTATGAACCAAGAAGTGACAGTTTGATTCCTGCCTGGGTTGTGGGTTCCATCCCCAGTGTGGGGCGTGCAGGAGGCAATCAATCAATGATTCTCCCTCATCACTGATGTTTCTCTCTCTCCCTCTCCCTTCCTCTCTGAAATCAATAATAATAAAAAAAAAAGAGTGGTGCACATTCAATCAAGATACTCTTCTCTATGGAATCAGCAGTGCTGGGCGCTGAGGGCAGGGCACACCGGTCAGCCAGATGAGGGTGCTCTCAAAGGGCTCAAGGTTACACCCAAGTATGCTACCTCTCTCCCAGGAAATAACCAGAGTGCAGCCAGAGGTTGATGCACAAAGATGTTGATTATAGTGCTGTTCATTATGTGAAAAAAATGTGGAGAAAAATATCCAACATTTGGGATTGGTCAAGTCAACTATGGCATTGGGTAGAATATTAATGGCCATTACAGTGTTTTATATAAAGAGTTTCTAGTGATATGGAAACGTTTATGAAAAAAATCTAAACAACCACAACAACAAACACTAAGGTATAAAGTTATATAAAGAAAACCTTATAAAGGAGAAGCGTGGAGGTTGCTATGAGGATTAGAGGTGTGGTTCTGCTTTCCTGCACTTCGGCTCTTTTCAAATTGTCTAGTTAGAGATCATCCTTCCTTCTGGCCTGTAGTGTGGTTAGAGAGGTGACGGGGCCAGGCCGGGGCCAGCCCTGCCCCCGCAGCCTCAGGGACTCCAGTTCATCAGAAGGTGCCGTTTTTGTTTTTTTTTCACTGTGGTAAAATATGCATAACATAAAATGTACCATGTGAGCACTTCTTTTTAAAAAAAACTTTTAAAAAAATTTATTTCAGAGAGAGGAAGGGAGAGAGAGAGAGAGAGAGAGCTCAATTATGAGAATCATTGATCTGCTGCCTCCTGCACACCCCATACTGGGGATGCCAGACCTGAAACGAACCATGACCTCCTGGTTCATGGGTCGATGCTCAACCACTGAGCCACACCAGCCGGGAGGAACCATTTTAAGAGTACAATTCAATGGCGTTAGCACAGTCACATTGTTGTACAAACATTGCTGCTGTTCCCTTCCAGAACTTTATCATCCCCTACCAGACACTCTGTACCCATTAAACAATAATTCCCCTTTCTCCCTCCCACCCTCGGCCACATTCTACTTTCTGTCTCTATGGGTTTGCCTATTCCAGGTACCACAGAGAAGTGGAATCACACAATATTTGTCCTTTCGTGACTGGTTTATTTCACTTGGGATAATGTCTTCACGGTTCATCCAAGTTGGCACAGCCACCCCACCCTTCCCTTTATTGAGTCTTCATTGACTCGGGGTGGCCGGGGTTGTTCCTATTTAACAACTGAAGAAACAGGGGCTCATGAGGTGGAGCAGGGATTTTTCCAGGATTTCACTCTGAGTCCATCACCCACTGCAGGAGACCTGCTGAAAGTGGTCCAGTCAGGTGAGGAGCTGTGGTCTGGCCTCTTCACACCTATGCACGCACCCCACCCCCAAATCCAGAGAATAAATGGTGCATTCCCCTCAAAAGCTTTGCTGAGGTCACTAGACGGTGGCTCCCAGCCCACCCTTTCCCCCAGCTCTGCTCTGGCACCGACCCTCCCACCCTTCTCCCACCCATGGGCATGAGGTGAGCAAACTCCGTTGCCCACCCGTCGGCTCACTGCCCTCTCCACATTCCGCCCTCTCCCTGCAGCACCCCGAGGCTGACAACTCCAGTGCAGCCCTTGGGAGCCACCTTACTTCCTCCCTTCAAATCAGTCTCAGGAGGGACTTGGTGAGGTCGAGGCAGCAGGACCAACGGATCCCAGGAGCAGGTCTTCTCCCAACCAGGGAAGCATTCATGCTGGAAGCCCCATTCCCGTCTCGGTGGATTTATGAAAAACCTGCCTCTATTAAAGGTACATTTCCACCTCCCGTCACTGCAGTTCATTAGCTGATGGCGTCCTCTGAAGCAAGTGTGATACCTGTTAACAACACACACCTGATAAAACCCCAGACCTGTGAAGTGACGTTAGGCGATTGACAGGCTTCCACTCTAATGCCACACCTTCCCTCACTGCTGTGGTACGATAACCTTGGAAACGGTGTTCTGTCCTGTGCGCCCTTCTGCTCCTAGAGTGATGATAAGCCAGAGGCCAGTGCCTGCGACGCCTGACTTTGCTCAGCTCTCCCCGCACCCCAGCTCGGGCGACCACAGGCCTCTTCACTCCCTCCTGCCTTCGCTCTTGACTTCGTCAAGTCCTTGATTCACAAGAGCCACAGTGACCTTGTAAAAATGGAAAGCAGGTCATGTCATTCTCTGCTTCCAAAGCTCCAACAGCTTTACATGGTGACTAGCCTCACCTCACACTCCCCACGGCTTACATGCCCTCTGGGATGTGACCCAGCGGTCTCCTGGCTCCTCCTCCACCTACCCTCTCACCCACTGCCACAGACACACGGGTTCCCCATCTCCTTGAGCACTCACCCCAGGACCTTTGCCTGGCACACCCTCCCCCAGTTCTCTACTCATCACCCGTGAGCCAGGGCAGCTGTCACCTCATCAGAGAGGCCTCCCCTAATGGCCCAGCTGAAGGAGCCCTGTCCCCTCCCCCGTGCCAGGATGTGTGTACTGATGCTTACTATTACTACATGAAATCATGTCTTTTACATCACATGTTTACACTCCAAGAACAGAAGGTTTGTGTATTGATTACTGGTGTATCCCCAGGCACTATCACAGATTAGACACTCAACAATGTTTGTTGACTGACTGATGGAATAATCTTAAAAAAAAAAAAAAAGTCCTCCTTTTACTCCAGGTCTCCCTCAGCCTCTGTCCTGCAGTTTTCCCCTTGAAGGAGCGTCCTTCCCCACGCCACTTCTACCCCACCGCCAGGTCGCCTCTGCCCCTTTGTTCCACCACAGCTGTTCTCACCAAGGCCACGCGTGCCACCTCACCCACTCCAGGGCCTTGGCCATGCCCCAGGCCAACCTGCCTGACACCCGGGTACGCTCACCCCCACTGGTGACGAGACTCAGTGCTGTCCACCCCGTTCCTCTTCCTGGTTCCCACTCCAGCACGTGCCCGAGCTGGACACCTGGGAGCCTGGCCGATGCGGTCTGTGTCCTAGCTGCATCCCTGGCACAGCTGGTTCGGCATGGCATTGTGTCCTAGCTGCATCCCTGGCGCAGCTGGTTCGGCATGGCATTGTGAGCGGTCCTGTGCCCATGGCCTGGGTCCCACCTCAAATGCACACCTCAGCATCCCTCAGGCTTTTCCGTAGCCACTGAGCAGCGGGCGGAGGGATAAAGCCACTGGCTAATGTGACTTAATTCAGTGTCAACTTGACGGGTCATGGAATGCCAGATATTTGGACAAAATTAGTCTCACGTTTCTGTGAGGGTGTTTTGGATGAGAATGGCTTTGAATTGGGAGACTAAATAAAGCAGGTTTCTCTTCCCATGGGTGGGCCTCAGCCCATCAGTTGAAGATCTGAATAGAACAAAAAGGCTGAGTAAGAGACAACGCCTCCTGCCTGGCTGCCTTGAGCTGGGACTTGGGCTGGAATTTGGCTCACCCCCGGTCTCCAGCTTGCTGGCTGCACATCTTGGGACTTGTTAGCCTCCAAAATCATGTGAGCCAATTCCTTATAAAAATCCACACATACATACATACACACACACATCTCCTAATGCCTCTGTTTCTCCGGAGAATCCTAGCTAATGCAGGCAACCGTCAACCACTGGGAGACGGGAGCCGGTGAGAAAGCCCAGTGTTCTGTCCTTCAAGGAGCATTTCACATGGCTCCTCTGCCCAGTGCAGTCGCCAGCTCAGCCATGCACCTTCGCAGGCATCTGCCCTCCCCTCTGCTTCCCGTGCTCACTCCTGCACCCATAGCTGAGGCTCAGGCTGGCTTTCAGCAGACCCCACCTACCTGGGGGATTCTAGATGCCTCTTACCTCCCCCGGTCCCATGCCTCCCCCTCCCCCCAGAACACACCTGTGGGGAGCATGGGACTTGGTTGGAAAGTTTGTAAGAAGGAATCTCTGAAAGGTCAAGGGCCTCTAGCGGGACCTTGCAGAAGGCAGCAGACACCTTGACTTTTCCAAGCAAGTCTGAGCTCCTGGGTGTTTATGTTCAGTCTTCAGATTTCCTTGCTTAAAGAACACTGCAGATGCATGTGTCTTCTCAAGGATGCTTACCCTGCTGAGAGTGTCTAATAGTTACTTTTAGTTGAAGCTGTTGCTACAATAAAAGCCTAAGGAGGCAGGCGACTGCTTGGTTTGGTTTCTCAAGCCAAGCAGTCCCTTAGCCTTCTCTTTCACACAAACGTGTGTCAGAGTAATCGTGCATCACTCAGGGTCTGCCAGTCAGCTCCGGCGCATGCCCACTCAGTTCCCAGTCCGGTGGACTCTACCCCAATGTCTCTGACACTGTCTGTATTGGTTTCCTGTGGCTGCTATAGCAAATGACCACAAACTTGATGGCTTAAAACAACAGAAATATATTCGCTGACAGTTCTGGAGCCAGAAGTTAGAAATCAGTGTCCCCGAGCAGCTGGCAGGGCCGCCCTCCTGCCAGAGGCTCCAAGGAAGAACCTGCCCGTGCTTCCTCCAGTTTCTGGGGCTGCCGGCAGTGCTTGGCTTGTGGCTGCATCACTCCTATCTTTGTGTCCACAGTCACATTGCTTCCTCCTCTCTGTCTGTGTCAAATCTCCACCATCTCCCTCATAAGGATACGTGATTGCATTTAGGGACCCCCTGGATTAATCAAGGATGATCTCCCCATCTCAAAATCATTCACTTAATCATGTCTGCAAAATCCTCCCCCGCCCATATACAGTAATGTTCACAAGTTCCAGGGATTAGAATCTGGTATCTGTGGGGGTCATTATTCAGCCACCACAAGTCTCATCACTCCTCCCATGAACTATTGGGAAGGGCCTCCTGTCTGGCCGCTCTCTGGGCTATCACCAGAGAGCCTGGCGGAAAGGCCATTCCGCTCAGGCAGCTCATGCCCACAGTGTGCGGGTGGCTTTCTGCTTCTGCATGACCCAGAGCCCACCGCCTACCCGAGGCCTCAGCACTAACTCTCGCTGCAGCTCCAGGCTCAGATGCCTGGGACCAGGAAGGTTCCTAGCCCTGTGCACACGCAGGAGGGAGGCTCCAGCTGACTGCTGTCAGGTGGGAGTGTGGATACCATATTTTCAGAAAACCCAACATCCAGGTTTGGTTTAGTTTGGTTTTGACTGTGAAACCTCTCAGAATTTAAATGTTGGCAGCTAATTTAAAAAGAAAATGTAACACAGCACAGGCCACACAAAGCTGTCTGTGAGCTGCCCTTTGCCACCTCCACCCCGCAGCTGCCAGGCTGCTCCCTGGGGCCGAGCCTTCCCTCGCCCCATGGGGGGGGGGGGGGGGGGGGGGCGGGTGAGCCCCTGGCCACCCTGCCCCCCAGGCTCCTGGCCTGACTGACCCCAGCTCTCCAGTATTCTCAGGTCCTGCTTCTGATGGGCCTCCGGGCGTAGCTCATCCCCCTGCCGGGATGGGGCCTGCCCACAGGTCGGGCTCCCTTCAGCAGGGAGCACCCCAAGGATGAGAGCGAACCCCCTGGTGTCTGTTAGAGAACCCGGCACACAGGGGTGCTCGGCAGATTTTTGTGGAATTATGCCTATGCCTCACCCTTGAGAAAACAAACATTTTCAGAACATGGCCACAAAACCCCCAAATTTGGAAATACAAATATGGCTTAAAGTTGTTCCAAAATGAGTCCTGAAATTCAGACTTAAGGATTGTCTGGTCTCCTCCAGCAAAGGAAAAGCAGAAGCTGTGTGTGCTACAGGCAGATGGAGTAGCCATCGGTTCTCACTCGCAGGTCGACCTGCTCCCCTAGCGGGGATCCTGCCTCCACCTCACCCCCCAGGCCTGTATCCACGACCAGCCCGATGGCGTGCGGGCAGCGCTGTCATTCCTATGGGTGTGGATGACGTTCCTCTGCTGTGTGGACACCAACTGGACCTTACCTGGTGCTGTAGCTCCCAGCCCCTTACTAGGAAGGCGGCAGGTGTCACCACTTCAGTGAACCCAAGCTGCGGGGAGCTTATACTCTTGTGTTAATTATTGCTGCAAAGGAGTACCACAGAGTTTAGTGCTTCCTTCACCCCCAAAAGTCCATTAAAAGAGTTAATTTGACAATGACCAATGGCAAGTAGGGAAGCTAACATTTGAAATTAAAGTGTAAAATCAGAACATTGTCGCGGGGGGCGGGGGAGTTCGGGATAGGGTGGGGGTGGGGCATACATTGGACTTAAGGCGAAACAGTTGCTCCTGAAACAGAGTTCAGCAGCTTTGCGCTTCCCAACTGTTGGCCATCAACAGGCATTGCCTTTAGAATCAAGCAAAGGACGGCACGCTGAAGTGTGTGGAGAAGCTGTCACGCGTCCGCAGAGGCTCCCCAGGAGTCCGCAGTGCCGCTGGCCTCGGGGCTGAGGGGGCCCGTACTTTGCCCTCCGGGAACTTGTCACAGACTCGGGAAGCTGGGCCTGGAGGAAGCCGGAGGACGGCGGGTGGTCCACAGCCCCCAGGTGAGGCCTGTGGTGGTGGGCTCGGGAGGGTCTCATGTCCTGGCAGGAAACCTCTGGGGCTTCCTGCTGCCCTTCAATACAGCCTCCGCGTCACGGTGTGTGCCTGTGTTTCCACCTTTCGTTGTTTTGTAACTCACGTCACTGAAGCAAAGGACTTGCTGAGAAACCAGGTCCGTAGGTGCAGGGAGCGGCTTCCCCTGAGCGCCGATGCCCTGAGGGGGCGCGGGGTTGGGGGGGAGCCCGGCTGTGGCCCTTCCCGAGAAGCTCCTCCCCGCCCTGGTCTTCGAGGGCCATTGCAGGGCCTCGCTCCATCAGTGATGCTCCTGAAGGCTCGCAGGCTGACTCCTTGCTGAGAAACCAGGTCCGTAGGTGCAGGGAGCGGCTTCCCCTGAGCGCCGATGCCCTGAGGGGGCGCGGGGTTGGGGGGGAGCCCGGCTGTGGCCCTTCCCGAGAAGCTCCTCCCCGCCCTGGTCTTCGAGGGCCATTGCAGGGCCCAGCCCCGGGGCCTCGCTCCATCCGTGATGCTCCTGAAGGCTCGCAGGCTGACTCCGGCACCTCCCTAACCCTGAGAACGGCAGCGCCGAGTGCAGCTGTGAGCGTCCTGGCGCCAGCCTGGAAGGGACCTTCCCCAGGGAGAGGGTGCTGAGCAGATGTGGGGCTTCTGGGCTCCGGCAGGATTTAGACGTCACTGTGCGCCTCTCGGGGACCTGGAAAGCTCACTGCACAGGCAGCGCTGGTCTGCGAAGAAGGTGGCTCCACCCCATGGAGGTGAGGAGGTTCCCAAGGACTCCTGCGTTAGTTAGGAGGGGTCCAGCTCTGGGTCCCCTGGCTCTTCCTCCCGCCTGGTGCGTGCCTGACCGCTCACCACAGGGAAGGGGGACATTGTTTAAAAAATAAAAGGGAGGAGGAGCACGCCATTAAAGCTGATCAGGATGTCACTGCTCACAGCTGGCATTTTACAAGCAGTTTGGAGCAGCGGTGTGTTGTGGTGGTGAGTTCCTCATCGTATCCAGCAGCACTTGGACGGTGGGTGGGAAGGTGGCTGCATATTCCATTTCGTGGCTGCAAAGCCCTAGGCTGTGCGGCAGGAAGATGTAGCTGCTAGGTTCTCTGAGAGAAGGAAGGCTCACCATTCCCCGAGGCTGGCGGCCTCCGCCTGGACTGGCCTCACGCTCCCATCACCCAAGGCCTGATTGTTCGACCTCAAGGCCTCCTCTCCGTCCTTCTGGGCCAGACCCTGGCCAGCCCTTGCCTGGACGGTAAAAGGGCCTGTGCCATCGCCTGGCACAATACTGTAGGCAACACTGGCACAGTGCCCCGGTTGTTGCACAACTGGGTGGAGGAGGAGGGCTGGCAAAAGCCTCCTTTAGAAATGCAAAGCTGACCCTGTTTCCACTCTGCCCCAAATCCTTCCACCCTCCGCACCTGGGCCCTTCCTGCTCACCCCCCAGACTCATCTCCCTGCAGGAGAACCGAGAGAACCCTTGCAGCTCCTGCACACGCCGTGCACGCTCACATCCCCTGCTCTGCACTGGCTGCTCCCGGACTAGAAAGCTCTTCCCACCCCATTCAGTCTAACGAGTCCTATCATCCTGCAAAGCTCAGTGCCAGTGTCACCTCCCCTGTGACGCCTCGCTCTCCCGGCTGCTGCTTTGATACTAAACAGCGCGCTCTCTGCATCTCTGCAAACATGCATCCCGCCTGCCTGTCCCTCGTGAGCTTCTTAAAGGCAAGAGATGCTGTCTCTCTCATCTTTATGTTCTTGCTCTTTTTTTGCAATGACCGCAGTAAAGGGCAGGCGTTCAAGTGCCATCGAAGAACTGAGCTGGGTGTCTGGGAAGTCCTGCAGGAGGGAGGGGGAGGGCCCGGGCTGCCACCTGCCTGGATCTTCAGGGAAAGTCTCCAGTCAAAGAGGCGGAGGTAGCTTCTTCTGCCCGTGAGATTCCCGGTGGGCCAGTACCCACATCACCTCCCCTCTGTGTGGAGGGCAAGCGTGTGGAATGTAGAGTCCTGCAGACCTGCAGAGGCTCCCGCTGAGTCAGACCCCCTGGCGGGGCAGCTACGCATTGACCCCGCTGCTCCTCCCTGGCAGGAGGCTCCTAGCATCAGTACTGCAGTGAGAAGCGCCCAGGTACCATCCGAGGTGGAGTGACTGTACCTGCCCCGGCGCTGGCTCTCCTCTCTCTCACCCACGCTCTGGCCTTCCGTGGAAGTGTGTGTGTTGTGCTCCCTGCCTGCAAGGCCTTCTCCTCCTGGCAAGCTCGGCTCTTCCCCCAGCAGCCCTCACACGTGTCCCTCCTCTGTGACCTCAGTCCCGACTCCCCTCCTCTGTGCAGGCTCCGGAGCACACGCCACTCTGCGTGTGAATGGTTTGCTTCTTGGTTCTTTCCTCCATCCGCACAGGGTCCCAGGACAGGGATGGGCTGGGGCAGTGTTTTGCATGCAGCAAGTGCTCAGCGTGTGCTGTGGGCACAAAATCAGATGTTCAGAATGATGGCAAGAGCATTCTAGAAAACAGCTACCCTGGTCCATGCTGTTCCCAGGAAGAGCAGTTATTAAATTCTTCCCTTTTTCTAAAGAGCCAGTTTTTAAATCTTTTGCCTAAATCTCTGCAAGTGAGCATGTATATATAGTTATTGCAAATGCTGAGGGTGAGCAGAACGGTTTACCTTGTGTAAGATATTCATTAACCGCAGACGGATAACGGGGTTCTTGAAACAGGCTCCTCGGCAGAGACAACCAATTTCCCCGGGGGGAGCCCCACCCCTCTTTCTTTATGGGAAAGCTACACCTTGACCACCCTCCTTTCAACCAGCGAGACTTTGCTGCCTTTTTTATTCTTGTTTAACTATAATAGGTAATTTTTACTAAGTGGTTGGAGAGGAAGCCACTGAAACTCATTTCCAGAGAGTCCCGCGCAGGTGGGGAGGGGCGACATGCTGCTTAAAGGCACTGCTGCCTCTGTGGCTGGTCCAGTCTGATCAACTCCAAATACATTTCAAGTGTTTTGATTTTTTTCAAAGGCACATGATACATCTAAACCTCGGGAAGCGGGGGTCTCTGTTACAAAAGAATGTCTCAATCAAAATTACCTGCACCCCGTTTCTCCCTGAGAGGGGGGTGGGGTGGGGGGCTGGGAGATGAGCTCCTTTGAGGTCCGGGTGTCACAGGCCTCCCTCCCTCGGGCCAGGGCACAACCAGCCAGCAGACGAGACACCTGCAGCTCAGATGAAGCCATGAGTCTCCCACTCCACACCCTCTCTCTCCAGATGAAGGACACGGATTCATGGAGAGGACACCCACATTTCAGGCCATTTTTCAGACACTGACAGGAAGTAAATTAGGAAATCATGTAAGTACAATCCACGAGTCATCCCTCCCTATTGATCACATGTAATTTACATCTTACAAAGATGTGAATTCTTGCATTCTCACTCCACAAGGAAAATCTCAATGATTTATTCATTTCAAATGAAAAATAGAAGGTAGATGAGAAGAATGACTTCACAGACCCGTCGTTCTCGGGGCACTGGTGCGAGGCTCGTGCGCACACCGCCCGCAGGGCTCCGCGTGCAGGTCCCTCTAATTAACAAGGTGAATCAGGCGCAGCTCTCTAATTAGTGAGCATGACAGGCCGGCGGAAGCAGGCGGGCTGCCTGGCACACACCGCTGGCCGGCAAAGGCACAGCGCGTTCCAAGGGAAACATGCAGATTTCTTCTAAACGACCGTTAAAAGTAAGACGGGCGAGGAAAAGAACGCCTAATTTTAATTCTCACATTTCATGTGTATCCTGCATCGGTTCTTGGTAAGAAGGGGCTTGTGTCAGCTCTTTGTACAACTTCTCCAGGCAAAGCATTGCTTAAAACATGGCAGTTTTGCTTGAAATAAGAATCCATGTCTTCATGTGGGACTTATGATCAATGTGTGTGTTTTAGCCCAGAAAGGACTACATGCCATTTTTCTTTTCTCCTAATTCTGCCTAAAAATGGAGGTGAGGGACAGGAAGCGCCCTCCGGACACTTCCTGGGAGGTGCTCAGTCCCTCCCGAGGGACTGCAGGGAGTCCCAAAGGGCACGAGTAGCCGCCCAGCCCCACTCCACCCCGGGAAGGTGCTTGGAGGGCACTGCCTGCAGCTCCCCCTGCATCAGCCCCTGCATCAGCCCCGCTTTGTGGACGCAGCCCTAGTCGCCCCTGGGACCACGGTGTGTCAGTGGGGACACCACCACTTGCATCCCCCTCCTAGTCGATGGCTGCAGAGGACACAGCTCACTGGAAGCCACGGCCACCCCTGCAGCCTGGTGGCTGGCCTTCCCTGAGGACGGAGGGACCTCTGCGTCCTTCCATTCCAATAGCTTTCAGTGCAGCTCACAAGGTGTTTTCTTTCAGGAACTAGTTGTTGGTGGATGTTAGGGAGCCTTGTGAATGGAGAACCCAGAAGCAGTACACATCTGTCACACCAGCGCTGTGCAAGCACCACGCGGGGCGAGTCCTCTGGGGCAGGAGTAACCTCGACAAAACCACTCCTCTGTGGTTGGAGAAACGGGGCATCAGGAGGCTGGGGAGTGCCTGGGTCTCTCCGCTAGAAAAGGCCTGGGAAGCAGTCAGTGAACTCTGCCGTCTCCTCTCCCCTCCTTCCTACCACCTTCCCCAGGTCTTGACCTGGAGCCAAATGATGTCACTTAAACACAGTGCCCTTCTCGGTGAAGGCCAGTCACAACTCTGAGGCCAGTGAGCAAGTCAACAGTTGTTTGCAATGGACAGTCACCCTGCCTCTCTCTGGAGAGAAGTGAGACTGGCAAGTTCGCTTATGTGGGACCCTTGTAAGGGATCCCTCCCCTTCCCACACCATCACTCTCCCTGAAAGACAGAACCGAGTAGAAGCTTGTTTCAAGGTAAATATCAGTGGAAAAGATCTGCAAAGTAGGCACGAAGAGGGGAGGGGGCGGTGCAAAGAAGAGGCCAAAGGGAAGCTGTCGCCAACTGGGCGGCTACGCCTGCTCCCCACCCCCA
>NW_006289713.1:509463-538078 GCF_000327345.1 Myotis davidii | reverse complement strand
CCTCTTCAACTCTTCATTCACAGTCGGATTTACCTAGATAGTCTCTCATATTAAGCCCACACTCAACACTGACGAGCTTCCAGCACACACTGGCCCAGAGGACAGCGGAGGCGAGGGCAGAGGGAAGGCAGGTGTGTCACTTTTCCCACCAGGTCTGCCTGTGGAGCCTTCAGAGCCCACTTCCTACACCCACTCTTCCAGGAAGCTTACCCTCATCCCCCTCATCCCCAGCCTCCATCCTCCAAATCCATAGGGATCTGAGGTCACTTCCTGGAGACATTTATCACATCAGGTCTGTACTGTACCGTTGTCCGTGCAGCAGAAGGAAACTGCTTTCAGCTGGTCAGACCCGGGCTCAGATTCTGCCCCTGACAATTTCTGGCCATGACATCCTAACGTACATCCTTGAGTTTCTGTTTCTTTACCTGAAAAAATTCAAAATAGCCCTCCTACCTTGAAGAGTTGTTCAGATGATTAAATTAAATTAGCCTATTATTTGGCTTCTTGGGGGTATTTGTCATACAGGGTGCTAAGGAATACTTTAACAAAAGTTATTTCCATTTGGGGGACTGTCTGGTACAATGAAAAGATGGTGGATGTATTTGAACTTCTCTTATGTCAGGTACCAACTGCAGGCAGGTCACTCATGAACTAGCTGTGTGACCTGGTGCAGGACACTAACCCCTCTGAGCATCAGTTTTCTAACCTATAATACGGGTTAACCATTCCCAACGCACAGGTGTGCTCTAATGAAGCAGTGGGTGTGCAAAGAAGAGGCCAAAGGGAAGCTGTGGCCAACTGGGCGGCTACGCCTGCTCCCCACCCCCATCTCTGCTGCAGCCTGTGCCAGAGCCCTCAGCACAGCAGCCACCCCTCAACGTTAGCCCGAAGCAAGAACGTTTTCTCCTTCGCCTGCCTGTGCCTGGACCTGACAAAGAATTTGAACGAGAGATTTGCTCTCAATAAATGGATATTTGTGGAAGGAATGAGAAGAGAAAAGGTGTGATGGATACATGTTCCTTTTGTAATTTTTATCCTTTTTGGCATTGGACAAGCCACTTGCCCTTCACGGTCTTAGCATTTTCAATCTGCAAAATGGGGA
Source organism: Myotis davidii (assembly GCF_000327345.1). NCBI lineage: Eukaryota > Metazoa > Chordata > Mammalia > Chiroptera > Vespertilionidae > Myotis > Myotis davidii. The sequence goes on along the minus strand of NW_006289713.1, from coordinate 536,976 downwards.
GGGGGGTGGGGGAATGTCACCTCATTGGATTGTTCCAGAATTAATACTTTAAAAAATGTAAGTCTAGAAAAAAGTACATCAAATTACGGAACTAGGACAATTTTTGAAATTTAGTTAATTATTTCAACTGGAGTATATATTATAGATAAAAGCATATATTACATTTATTATAATGCCATGTTTTTACTGGATCAAAATTTGATGGTCATTTTTTTGCTTGATATCAAACATTTCTACCTTTTTACCTGGGGAGGCAAGCCAGCTGAGGTAATTCACAACAGCTGTTTTTACATTAAACGTGTAAGTTTTTAAATTTCACTTAAAAATTTGCACAACATATTTTTGTGTGTGTGTGCAAATAGTTTAAAATGTCTGAATTTTCTTACTGGAATGTGGTCTCTTGGGGGCTGGGTTCCAAAGTAATACATCTTTAGGGATTTGCAAAGCATTGAAATAAAGAGATAACATTTACTTATGTTTGAAGCAAAATGGTAAACACCCACGGAAGTAAGTTATAATTTGCCTTTAGTAGTAACTTTTAGTGCTAACGCCTTCCATATACATAGCCTGAAATGTTTATCTGAAAAAGACAAAAAAAAAAAAAAAAAGACTAGGCAACACTTACTCGGCCCTGCAGAACGCGGCCCTGCTGAGAGAACCCACCAGCCAGAGATGCTCCTGGGCCTCACCAGCTTTGCCCAAGGGGAGCTCATAGTCCTAGTTGTTGGGGAAGGGCAACAAGAAGATTGCTCAGCAGTGGGACTGTGACCCTGGAGCGGACCTGGCAGTTGGAGGCCCCGCACCCCCTCCCCTGTGCCTGCCCTGCTCCCAGGAGCTGCTCCCAGAACAGAGCCCTGAGATAGGAACATGCAGCTGACCCCAGTTAAGGCCCCCTGGGTACGTGAACCCAGCTTCAGATTATGCCTGGGAAGCTCCCAAGAAGCTCGCGACCCAACATGAGGGCCTTGCTTTTCTGGCAGCAGGAAATATCCGGGACCAGGGCTAAGAAGTGAATCCTAATTAGCAGCTTTAACGCAGAGCCCCCTGGTGACAGGTCAGGCACAGGGTGGGCTAGTTTCCCAGGGCCTCCACTTAAAAATCCCACAAACTGGGTGGCTCAGACAACAGAAATTTATTTTCTCCCAGTTTGGAGGGTAGAAATTCGAAACCGAGGTGTCAGCAGGATTGGGTTGGGGAGGGCTGTGAGCCTGTTCCAGGCCTCGCTCCTGGATTCCGGTCGCCTCAAGCGTTGCTCGGCTTACAGATGGTGTTCTCTCTGCATCTTCAGTCGTCCTCCCTCTGTGCAGCCAGTTCCCTTTTCTAAAGATACCAGTCAAACGGGATCGTCTCGATCATCTGCAAAGACCCTATTTCCAAATAGGGTCACAGTGAAAGGTACCAGGGATTAGGACTTCAACATCCTTTTGGGACAGATTGAACCCCTAACACAGGGAGAACTGTTGAGTCTCTGGTGTAGAAATCAACCCTCCAAGACTGCAGCCAGGCAGGAAGCTGAAGTGTGTGACTGCCCTGCTCTTGCCAGGCCTCCCAGAGGCAGCCAGCAGCACCCTGCAAGGCAGGGGGTGCCCTTCAGCAGGGCGTTGCCCACATATGGAAAGTGCGTTCACCCCTTGGGGGCTGGGTTCATGAGGCAAGCTCTCAGGATGAGAGCTTTTTGGTAAAAAACCCGCCTGCCCATTTATCGGTAGAGAGACCACTCACAGGGAGGACCAAGCTTGGGTCAACATGGCCTGCACATTCTCCTCCTCCAGACGAAGATCAACTCTGGGGAGAGGTGGGTTATGTGTTTTGAGCAGCATAGCTTCTCCATCTCATAGGAGAGCCGGCCCACTCAGGGGTAAGGTGCCGCCAGGGTTCCCAGGGGGAGTGCCTGGAGGTGCCTCTCACAGCCTCTCTCCCTGCCAACCTTCAGTGGACTAGTCATGCTCCTTAGAGACACATCTCTTTTCAGATAAGCCCAGAAAGCTTCCTGTTGACAAGCTGACTCTGAAGAACTCAGTTTTGATCTAAGTCCTACAGATTTCATCACTTAGCTCTGAGGTGCCTCTCTACTCCCTCATTTCTAGTCTCATGGGGTGCCTCCCTGTGGTACCCATTAGATTCAGTTCCCCTTCTGGACAAGGTCTGCTGTTCCTCCCTCACCACAGGGCGGCCCAGACAAGCTCCCCGAGATCCACAGGGCAGGCTCTGGGGAGCTGGCAGCGTGGGGGAGGCCAGGAGGAGCAGGTCTTGAGAGCAGTGTGCACCAAGGTGGGGGAACAGGTGTGGCCAAGAAGCAAGTGCTGGAAGTATTCTCGGGTTTGGAGGGGACATTTGTAATTCCTGAAAAAGATCTGCAACTAGATCATTCTTCTTGTGCTGTGTGAAAGTTTCAAACAGATCACCGATATTAATTATACCTCAATAAAGCTGGAAGAGAAAATAAACTTGAAATATTAAAAGCAAGCAAAACAAAACAGATCATTGATTTTTCCAAATGACAAAACAACTAAATGTACAACGAAAAACAAGTCTTACGCTAGGATCAGTAATACACATCTCTATTGAAATGTAGTTATTTGATGGTAAGCAAATATTAATGGCATCAATCATGCTACAACTTCGAAAACCACTTTAAAATCCGCATGTAGAATGAGGAGTTGAGATCATGGAAATAAGTAACTAAACTATTTCTTACCAAATATGAAGAGATTCCTTTAATCTAGCCTCCACCTCAGTCTTTACTGTCTTGCTGAATATAATTAGCACCCGATTCCTGCCTTTAAGTTCAGACTACTTTCCTGTTTACGTCTCTGACACCTCTCTACAGCCTATTTGACTTGTCTGACACATTTTCCAGGTGCTAGGCGGACCCTCTATGGAAGAGAGATTTCTCACCCTTAATATTTGGGGACATTATAGATTTTTAGGAGGTCTGACATGTGATCAGAATCTCTGGCAAAAAAAAGGTGGAAAAGTCTTTAAAATAGAATTATCACTAGTTCTTACAATTTAGAAGAGTTCTTAAAGAAGAGTCCCCAAATAGGTAGATTTTAAAATATTTTAAATGTATCTGTGATGCTTGTGTATAACAGCCGCAACTGCACAGCAGGTAAAGGTGCCCTTCATCTTGCCCCATTGAAATGCAAATTCTCTGACCAACGTAAAGGATGCAGAGCTAAGGAGAAGCCATGGCAATTAGAAATAGGGATCTATATGACTTCACCTGTAAAGAGGACAACAAAGGACTCTGAAATAACAAACAGAAAGGCCTGGGGGTTCAGAAAATGGGGCATTTGAATCATGTAATCCTGGGTTTGAATCCCAGCTTCCCTCCTTCACCTCCATTACTGCTCCTTACTTACTGGTATTACCAATTCAGTTTCATCATCGGCAAAATGGGACTAAGTATAGTGTTGTTAAAGAAATTTAATGAGGCAGTGCCTCCAGAGTGCTTAGTACAGTGCCTGGTACATACTTAACTATTCTCAGTTCTTAGCTCAGCCAGCTGCCCATAAGCATACCAACTGTGGAGCCTGTCCTGCAGCCCTCCCCCGGCAGAGAAGCAGATTTGAAGCCCACCTACTGTTGAATAAAGCCCTTAGTCTAGCCCAGCCTACGGCCAGGACTGTAGCACACCCCGTCCAACAGTCCTACCTGAGCAGAGCGCCCCGCCCGCAGCTGTGTCCACACAGAGCCAAGCTTCCTCTGGCAGTTCCGCGTGACTCAGGTCCCCAGCCAATGAGCTGTGCCAGCCTCGGAGCCTGTTCTGCCACCCCACCGAGGCAGGGAAGTGGGTTCGTGGCCCTGCCTATAACTGGTTATAGCCTCCAGTCCTGCCCAGCAAGGAAAAACAACCAGAGCGCCTGGGAACTGCATAGCCCATCCTACATCCCTGCTTACAATGGCACTCAAGGTGAGACCCCAGCCAGTGGCTCTCCCCAACTGCAGAGCCAAGCCAGTGGCCCCATCTGGCCAGGAAGCTTGATGGGCAGTTCTACCTCATGTGGGTCCCTATCCATTGATCTTTAATGACTATAGATACCATTCTATGGTCTTACCTGAGCAGGTGAGAAAATTTGCAGTCCCACCCAACTGCCAAGTATAACATTCAGTCCCACCTGACTAGGAAACTTGACCAGAGAATATGGGCAACTGTGGAGCCCATCTTATAGCTGCACTTGGGTAGGGAACCAAGCAAGCTGTACTATCCAACTGTTCCCAGCCAGCAGCACCCCAGTGCCCAGAGTTTAGGCAATGGCCTCATTCAATTAGAGATCCCAACAGCAAGACCCACCTGACCAAGAACGCTACAGCCTGACCCATCCAGAATGCCAAACTGAGCTGACGAAAGGACTGTCTCTGCCAAAGCAAACTGTGAAGTCTAAAAGAGGAGACTGTTTACTCAAATGTGCAAACACCAACTCAAGGAATCAAGGATCTTGAATATCAGGTAAGTGTGACACCACCAAGGAAATTAATAATCCTTCAATAACTGGCCCTAAAGAAATTAACATGTATAAATTGTCTGACAAATAATTCAGAAGTGATCCTCTTGAAGAAGTTTAATGAACTATAAGAACACAAAAACAAATTACAACATTAGGAAAACAATGCGTGGCCAAAAGAGAAGTTCTACAAAGAAATAGAAAATACCAAACGGAAATCCTAGAGCTGAAGAATATAATGACTAAAGAATAAAGAGCTTCAACATCAGATTTAACCAAAAAGAAGAAAGAATCAGTGAACTAGAAGATAGATAATAGAAATTATCCAGTCAGAGGAGCAAAAATAAAAAAGGTGAAAAAAGCCTACATTCCATAGGACTAATGGGATGCCATAGAGGAACAGTATTTACATTATGGAAAGAGAAGAAAAAGAGAAAGAAACAGAAGTGTATTTAAAGGATTAATGGCTCAAAAATTCTCAAACTTGGAAAGAGAAAAGGACCTCTATATTAACGACAACAAAGGACCCCAAGTAAGTTGAACCTGAACGGGGCTACACTGAAATACATTATAGTTAAATTGTCAACAGTCAGACAAAGAGAGAAAATTAAAAGCATCAAGAGAAAAGTGACTCATCATATACAAGGAAATGCCCATAAGAGTATGGGCAGGTTTCGCAACAGAAACTTTGCAGGCCAGGAGAGAGTGGAATTCAAAATATTGAAAGAGAAAGCCTGTCAACCAAGAATATAATATCTGGCAAAGCTGTCCTTCAAAAATAAAGGAGAGAAAACGACTTGCTTGAACATAAAAAAGTGGAGGGAATTCATAAATGCTAAAGGGTGTTCTTTAAGTGGAAATAAAGGAAGCTAATTAACATTATAAACACATGAATGTATGCATAAAAGTCAATGGTAATGGTAAATACAGGGAGTCCTCCAAAAATGTATACAGACTTTTGACTGCCATTATTAACTATAGGCCTGGTGCATGAATTTGTGCACCGGTGGGGTCCTTCGGTGTGGCCTGCAGGGATTGGGCTGAAACCGGCAGTCCAACACCTCCTGCCACTCCCGCCTCCCACTTCCACTCATCCCAGTCCCACTGTGTCTGCTGCTGGCTTGTGCTCAGTCTCAATTGGGAAAGGCTTGCACCACCAATGCGGTGCTCGCCAGCCATGAGCTCTGCCTCTGGCGCCTGTTGGTCAGCTGAGTGGCGCTCCCCCTGTGGGAGCTCACTGACCACCAGGAGGCAGCTCCTGTGTTGAGCATCTGCCCCCTGGTGGTCAGTGCATGTAATAGCAACCGGTTGACTGGTCATTTGGTTGCTTAAGCTTTTATTTAGGCCTGATCCCTCAGTGCCTGCCCTGCCTCCCTGGGTCACGCACACCGCAGGGCCGATCTGGGGGTTGGGGTGCCGCCCCGGGTTGGGTTGCACACGGACACCCACCGCCCCAGCTCGCAGATAGCAGTCCCGGATGGCAGCAGGGCAGGCGGGATGGTGCTGTCCCGCCCTGCCTGCAGTATGCAAATTAGCCACCATCTTTGTTGGCAGTTAATTTGCATATCACGCTGATTAGCCAATGGGAGGCATAGCGAAGGTACAGCCAATTACCATGATTGTCTATTATTAGATAGGACTAGAAGCCCGATGCCTTCCTTCCCCTGGATGCCGGGACTCAGGCTTCCCTGCAGTCCCGGCTTCATCAGGAAGGTCATCTGGTCTAATTAGCAGATTACACTTCTATTATTATAGATATAGATTCCAAGGGTAAAATCTGAAAAGAAAGAAATATCAATTGAGTTATCAGTTGTTAAAGTGTGTATTCATTTTTCTAGGACACCCTGAATATATCCAAAGGCAGGCTCATAATTCACTTTCAACTGTAGTTTAAAAGTTACAAATAAATGTATTAAAATCACCATAACTACAATAATTTTTATTGGATACATGATATAAAAATATGTAAATTGTAACATCAATAACCTACAATGTGAATGGTTAAGTGAAAGCGTCAAGTTTATGTATGCTGTTGAAGTGAAGTTGTTATCAGCTTAAAATAGGATGTTGTAAAGTATTTTATTTAAGCCTCATGGTAACCACAAAGAGAAAACTTGAAGCAGATACACAGAAGATTATTATAAAGGAGCCAGAATATATAGCTACAAAAAGTCACCAAATCACAAAAGGAAACAGCAACATAGGCAAAGAACAAAGAATCTATTAAATAGTTAGAAAACAATTAACAAAATGGAAAATAGTAAGTCCTTACTTATCAATAGTTACTTTATTTTAAATGTATCTGGAGGCCACTATAATGCCCCCCAAAATCTTCATAGATTCTATGGCATTTAAAATTTTGTATATAAAATGTTGTATATTAGAATATTATGCTGAGCGAAATAAGCCAGTCAGAGAAAGACAAGTATCACATGATCTCACTCATATGTGGAATCTAACGAACCAAATAAACTGATAATCAAAAATAGACCCAGAGACATAGAAGCATGAACAGACTGATGAGTTTCAGAGGGAAGGCAAGGGAGAATGGGTGGGAAGAGATCAACCAATGAAGTTGTATGCATAGATCATGGCCCATGGCCTCAGACAATGGGGTGGTGAGAGCCTGGGAGTGGGGAGGAAGTGACACGTGGGGGGCGAAGGGGAGGAAGGAAGGAGCAGAAACCGCTGGAAGAAGTTGATGGGGGAAAAAGGAGGACCTATGTAATACTTTCAACAATAAAGTGTTGTGTTTTTTTTAATTTATGGTTTCTATACTGCTATTCACTAAAAACTAAGAGCAAATAAAAAAAACCTCAACATCCAAGAAATGAACATGATAGAATGGTGTGATCAAAGCTAAATGATGCTGCCCAACCCGGTTTGGCTCAGTGGATAGCGTGTCGGCCTGTGGACTGAAGGGTCCCGGGTTCAATTCCCATCAAGGACACATGCCCAGGGTTGCAGACTCCATCCCCAGTAGGGGGCGTGCAGGAGACAGCCAATCAATGATTCTCTCTCATCACTGATGTTTCTATCTCTCCCTTCTTCTCTGAAATCAAAAAAATACATTTAAAAAATAATAATAAAAAATGAAATCAAGCATTCAATTTTAAAAAAAGCTAAATGATGCTTAATCATAGCTTTTCACTCTGCCAATCTCCTTGAGACCTCTGGAATTTCAAACCCGGCCAGTTGCCAAGACCATCTTTAGATGAGGGCTGCCTAAAATGGATGTCTACATCACAAGTAGCTGACCACACCCCAGCCAACACCTCCTGCCACTCTAAGTTTTTCAGGGAACACATGCCCATGAAGGCAAGATAAGACAACTGTTCCCCAGAGGGCATCCTAACAGGCACAGAGACCCTGGGCAAGGACCATGCTCCAGGCTGTCACTCCGGAACCTGTAACAATAAAACTTTACTGTATCTGTGTTCCCAATGGAATATCAGTACAATCATTGTGTTTTTTTTCTCTTGTATATTAGAAAATAAGATAACTCCCAATGCAGTGCAGGCAACCAAAGCTAACTTTTATTAATCCGCTTAGTGAAACGGATCACCTGGTAAGCATGCTGCTTCATTGCTCTGAGTCACAGCTTCCTCGTCTGGAAAACTGAACTCAGCCTCCCACGGTTGTAGGAAAGCTCATGCAGAACTGTGCACCTCCCAGCCCCCCATCTACACAGCAGATCTCGGGGACGAGGACTCCAGTAGAGCTTGGCACATCGTGAAAACGGATAAATAAATGAAATAAATGTTAGCTAAATGTTCTAGTTGTCTTTTGCTGCCCAACAACTTACCCCCAAATGTAGGAGTTTCAAGACCACAGACATTCACTGTCTCACGCAGGTTTGAGGGTCAGGAATCTGGCAGTGGCTTAGCTGGGTGGTTCTTGCTCAGGGTCTCCCATGAGGTTGTAATCAACCTGTTAGCCAGTTTCTGTCATTACAGGGCTCCGCTGGGCTGGAGAACCCGCTCCCCAGGTCACTCAGTGCTTGGTATTCGGTGTCAGTTTCTCACTGCCTGGTGCAGCGGTTCTCAACCTGTGGGTCGCGACCCCTTTGGCGGTCGAACGACCCTTTCATAGGGGTCACCTAAGACCATCCTGCATATCAGATATTTACATTATGATTCATAACAGTAGCAACATTATAGTTATGAAGTAGCAATGAAAATAATTTTATGGTTGGGTCACAACATGAGGAATTGTGTTTAAAGGGCCAGAAGGTTGAGAACCACTGGCCTAGTGGCTGGCACATTCAGTTCCTCTCTGCGCAGTGCTCACCTTAGGACTGCGCATATCAGGGCCACTGGCTCTCCGCACAGCAAGCAAGGGAGCAAGCAAGAGAGTGCCCAAGGTGGAACCCGCAGTGTCTTTTATGACCATATCTATATTTTAATCTTCACCCGAGGATGTTTTTTCCATTGATTTTTTTAGAGAGAGTGAAGGAGGGTGGGGGGGAGGAGAGAGAAACACTGATGTAAGAGAGACACATTGATTTGTTGCCTTTTGCATGCGCCCTGACGGGGGCAGGGATCCAGCCAGCAACCCAGGTATCCACAATCCTTTGGTCACGAGCCAACGCTCTAACCACTGAGCAACCCCCCGGGGCTTATGACTTAATCTTGTAAGCAGCACAGCTTCATTTCTGCCATATGTTATTAGTCACAGAGTCCAGTCCTGGTACAATGTAGAAGGAGACGGCCCCTGGGTAGGCGTCCTGGGAGTGGGGATCTTTAAAGATCATCTCAGAGGCTGGCTACCATATTAAATGAATAAATAACGATTCCTTTAGAAAACCTGTTTGACTATTTATCTGGTTTCCATGAGGAAGGTTCCCCCTAAATACTTCTGGCCTCTTAGCCCACCCTTTACTACTCACCTCAGCTGCAGTGATGGATGACAGCCACTGGTCCCTGTTGCTTGACTGAATGCGGGTATTCTATTTAAATTCATGAGTTAAAATGCCCTCTTCCCTCTGAACTAGTCATGGCAGAAATCCTGGTTAAGTGAGTCTGCTGTGCAGACCCAAACTTGCCTTCAGATGGACAGCTCCACGGTTTAAACTGGCTGCAAGGCGTCAAAGATGCCCCTTGGCCAAGATGTCTGACCGCTCTTTTCAGAGGAGGTAATATTCATACCCAGCTATCACCTCTTTCTTTGGTTGGTTTTGAACTTGGGCAAGGAACAGGGCACCCTTTATCTGCAACTCAGACCCCAGCAAAAAGGAATGCCATACCAGAATGAGGAAATTTCATCTAATGGTAGTGGGATATTTAATATAATTACTATGTAATAGGATCAGTCATCAGTTTAGAAATTTTATTCATTGATTTTCCTCACTGAGAAGGAGGAAAATTTTAATATATGAATTAGGTTATCCTCCCCGCCCCCCCTCCCCTGGAAGTTTAAATCCTAATGCTCTGTAGGGGTGTTTATTCTCTACAGAATGCTAAATCAGAAGTTAGCCATGGAATTGTGATGTATTCAGGGTTTCAATTATTTGCACTCCAGTTGCAATGGAAGAGCCCGAAGTTGCTAAGGATTCGTCACTTCTGTTTTACATACCACTGGACTCCAGCTGAGCCTACTATGTGATCTGGTGTTTTAGTTCCTGTGAGATATGTAATTCTCCAATTATTAAGATACATTTCCCCACATTTTAATGTTTCTGGGATCAAGATGTCAAAAGAAACTTGCCAGTGCTTTCTTTTGTTATTATAGATACAATGCATTTAGATTTAGTGGTGTTTTTGAATCAAAGCAATGTAAATGGATGGCACCTGGGTTTATGGAAATCGTCCGGCTTAAACTCTGTAGGTGAAAGTTGTTCAGCAATAACATTTGCTATGCTTTCCCTGATGGCTTGTGATATGTAATTTGCATGTGCCTCCTGGCAATCTGGATTGGTTTTGATTTCTTGGAAGACCTGGGGAATACAAAACCAACAACATGGCTAGCCGGACAGGCCATTCTCGCTAACATGCATGGGGACTTCACCAGGGTCACATGAAGTCCTTTATTTCTTTATACCCTAAATTCCTGTTGTGGCTCTCTGAGGTGAGAGCCCTTCTGCTTGTGCCTCGGAGCTTGGACATTGACCTTGCTGTAGTTCTTTCTAGGTGAGGTAGGACCAGGACGCCCCAGGGAGGCAGTAGAGGAGGAAGTTGCTTAGAACATCTAAATGCTAGCAGCACAGCCTGGAGAAAGGGGACTTGACGAGACTGGTGAACTATGCTGTAATGCTGTCTAAGAAAAAGGGAAAGCAGCAGTGAGAGGTACTACCTGTGAAAAAGGATAGAAAATGACAGCAGCTTGCAGCCCTTAGGGTTACGTGGATGTTTGTATGTGAAAATTGGCGATGATGTAGAAGCAAGCAGCTAATATTCTCAAGTATACCAAGCACTTCTCTACCACCCGATACAAGAGAAAAAGTCGGTAAAGGAAAAGGTTTGGGGGGAAGAGTAGACTGACCCTGTAAGAATGGACTTCATGGCTTCCTGTTGTTGTCTAGGAAACAGGTTCCCCTCTTTTGAAAATATTTACATTCAAAAGAATTTCTGTATTGGATTTATCTATAAGCCCAGGCAGAGGCGAAGGTGAATACAACTTAGAGACACAGCATCTGCTATAAGCCAGAACATGACCCACAGCAAGGCGGAGGGTCCTTAGTGATAAAACTGCTGCCCAGACCAGGAAAGAGTCTGACCTCAGACCACACATTCTCCGAGCAGTTTACAGAAGCCTGGTTTGGAGGTCCGATGTAAGAATAGTTATTCTGTGAGCTTATACTGTTGCATGTCTAAAGTGATTCCATCTGCAGTCTCTGAAGCTTTATGTTAATTCCTGCATAATCATAAGCATGAGGAGAAAACCCACTCCATTTTGGGGTGTCACCCATCCCTAAGATAAAGGTGAACGCCTAACAGCCACATTTGTCCCACACGACCAGGCCAGGAATTAACAAGGGTCCAGATGAGCCAATCTGATGCTGAGAATGAGGAGCTAGTTCAGCCTGGACTATTTCCTCGAATGACAGAACAGAAACCTGGAACAAGGGTATGTCTCTCATAGCCCCTGAGGTGATGAGAGGAATGAAGCTGAAGAAGAAGTCGAAACAAAGGATTTGGAAAGAAGGAGAGAACGTGGGTACAAAGGTCCTGATGGATCCTGGTTCCAGTCCTTCCTGAGGCCCGAGCCTCAGCTGCGTGGCCCACCTCAGGACTCAGGTTAAATGGCCTTCAGCTGTACAATGGATGCAGTTCCCTCTGTTTACTTTTGCTAGCTTCTACTTGTTTATATTACTTGACAATAGAGTCTTAACAAAAATAAGACCATAGATTTAATATAACTTAATATACCTCAGCTTCCTCTTGTCTAACTATGAGCCACATAGTTCCCTGCCCCCACTTCTCCAGTCCAGACAAGCCAGAGGGATTAAGTAATAGGAGACATAGTGGGTCTTGTAGTAAAGAAAAAAACAACTTTTAACATAAAAGAAAATAGCCTTGGCTGGTATTGCTGAGTGATTAGAGTATCAGCCCATGCACTGAAGGGTCACAGGTTTGATTCCTGGTCAAGGGCACATACCTGGGTTTCGGGTTTGCTCCCCACTTCCGGTCAGGGTGCCTGTAGGAGGCAACCAGTCCATGTGTCTATCTCACATTGATGTTTCTCTCTCTCCCCCACCTCCCTCCCTTCCACTCTGTTTGAAAAGCATTGGAAAAAATATCCTCAGGTGAGGATTAACAACAAAAAAAGAAAAACAATATGAAAGAAAACAATTGTGACCTCTTTATTCCCTGCTAGCTACTAGTATATTCTCAGCTTTAGATCAGTGACTTACACATGGCAGCTGCTACTAAATATTTTTTCAACTGAATTTAAGTACGCCAACTGAATTTAATGTCTTAAACTAATGTCCAACACTAAGCATCATAATCCATGGGGTAACATTAGAGGCATTCCTAGTGAACGAGGAATGAGAAAATGTTAGATGTTTTTCCTGGTATATTTAATTCTGTCCCAGAAATACTAACCAGTACACTAAGGGGGAAAATATGAAGTAAAATGCTGTATAAAGTTCTGGGAAGATGGAATAGTACTTTTCCCTGTTGTTCCAGCTAAGTAACAACTAAAAACCCTTGAACATACAAAGACTCTAAAAAATGGAGAGAAAAAAGAGGACTGGCTAAGGACCTGGGGTCTCTACTACCATGTCATCCACAAGGAACAATGTGGGAGTGAGATCTCTGGACTTCCTTTTTGCCTTAAATATTTAAGACTCATAAGTAAAGAAGCTGCAACCCAGACACATCAAACTGCACAAGCAAACAAACAAATAAGGACCCAACAAAACTCTGCTCTTTCTAGCCACGGAACCAGGAAAGAGACTAGCAAGACAGAAGACATAAAATTCGTAGACAATAACTGTTCTACTCCAGCCAAATGTTACAGAAAGAACTGTGGCCTCACCTGCCATCAAAGGCTGATGGGGAGCCTAGACTTCCCCCCTCAGAGGATGTGGTGAGGAGCCACAAAACCCCAGTCAGGTGGTGTCACAGGGGCCTGAGATTTCTAGTCTTCACTCTCTCCACAGGGGTGGTGTTAGAGAAACCTGAAGAAGAGGCAGGACTTTCACCCCTGCCCAGTGGTAATGAGGCTACCCCACCCCTCACCCTGTGGAGAGTGATCATGAGACACTCTATCACTCCCAGCCAGGATGGTGTCAGCAGAGGCCCAGTGGGAGCCAGAACTCCCACCCCCCACCAGTGATAATGAGGAGCCTCTCTTCTGCAGGTGTCAGTAAAGGCCAGGCTAAATCTGGACTTCTACCACTGCCTGGCAATAATGAGACAGCACCTCCTTTCTGTTGCTGGAGCAGTGTCATGAGAAAGCAGCTAAAATATAGGGTTTAAATAAGATACAGAGGTTGGGACTGCTCCAGTGAGGTTGGGACAGATAATGGGGACCAGTATAGACTGATGAACAGGGCTAGATGCAGAGGTAGAGCAGCATTGAACAGACTGTCAAACTACAGTGGGAAGCCTGGGGAAGGTTTTGGGGGGGGAGGGTTAAGAGATCAACCAAAGGACTTATATTCATGCATATAAGATTAACCAATGGACACAAGACACCGGGGGGGAGGAGGAGGGGTTGAGGGAATGTTGGGGGGGGGGAGGAGACATATGTAATACTCTTTGTAATACTTTAAGAAATAAAAATTATTATAAAAAATAAGATCCAGATTCTCATAATACCCAAATTTCCAAGTTTCAATAAAAAATCACTAATCATACCAAGAGCCAAGAAAACCTCAACTTGAATGAAAAAGACAATCAATAGATGTCAACACCAAGATAACAAAGATGCTAGAATTACCCAACAAATATTTCAAAGCAATTATTATGAAATGTTTTAACAGGCAATTATGAACAAGCTTGAAACAAATGAAAAATTTCAACAAATAATAGAAGATATAAAGAAAAAGCAAATGGAAATTTCAAAACTAAAAAGTAGAATAATGGAAATAGCCTCAACATGGAGAGGACAACAGAGGAAAGACAAAAGAAAAACTCAGTATACTTGAAGTCAGAACAATAGAAATTACCCCATTTGACAACAGAGAGAAAAAAGACTTTTTTAAAAAAATGAATAGGACCTGGGACTATAACAAAAACATTTAACAATCATGTCATCAGAATTCCAGAGGGAAATGAGAATGAGAGTAGGGCCAAAAAGTATTCAAAGATATAATGGTTAAAAATTCCCCAGACTTGGGAAAGACATAGCCTATAGATTAAAGAAGCCTAGAAACTCCCAAATAGGACAAACCCCCCAAAAAATCCACAGAGTGACATCATAATAAAACTTCTTAAAACTAAAGGCAAAAATATATCTTCAAAGCAATGACAAAAGCAACTTTACTATTAGGGGAAACGCAATTTGAATGACTGCAGATTTCTCATCAGAAAATATGGAAGCCAGAAGGAAGTGGCACAACAATTTTCAAGTGCTGAAAAAAAGGACTGTACTAAGAATTCTCTATCCAGTAAAAATATTCTTTAGGAATAAAGTGGAAATCAGGACATTTTAAGATGAAGGAAAACTAAGAGAGTTTGTTGCCAGCAGACTACCCAAATATAATGGCTAAAGGAACTTCTCTAAACAGAAATGAAACTATAGAAGAAATTTTTGAACAATAGAAAGAATAAATATATGGTTAAATACAATATATTTGCCTTCAACCTGTTAAGTTTTCTAAATTCTATTTGACAGTTCAAGAAATTATAATATTGCATAATGTGGTTCTAAATGTATATACAGAAGATATTTAAGACAATTATATATCGGGGAGGGTAAGGACATAAAGGGAAATAGGTCTCTACACTTCACTCAAACTGGTAAAAACATCAATGCCAGTAGATTGTGATAAATTCTGTCTATATGATGTGATACGTTGAGCAACCACTAAGAAAGCTATACAAAGGAACACAGGGAAAAACTATAGATAAATTAAAATGGAATGCTAAAAAAAGAAATCCATAGGAAGGCAGGAAAATAAACAGAAAACAAAAATAAAATAGCAGACTTAAGCCCTAATATATCAATGATTGCATTTAATGTAAATAGCCTAGATACACCAATTAAAGACAGAGGTTGGCGAAGTGAATTGAAAAATATGATGCTGTCTATTAGAAATTTACTTCAAATGTGATGATTGGCTTAGTCCATTCAGGCTGCTATAACAAAATACCATAGACTGGGTGGCTTCTAAACAACAAACATTCATTTCTTATATCCTGGAGGCTGGGAAAGCCAAGACCAGTGCCTGATGAGAGCCTGTTTTCTGGTTCACAGGTGTCATCTTTCCACTGTGTCTTCACAGGGCAGAATGGGTAAAGGATCTTAGTTCTCTTTTACGTGGGCATTAATCCCATTCATGATGCAGAGTCCTCATGACCCAATGACCTCCCAAAAAACCCACCTCCAAATACCTCAGTTTAGGTTGTAATACATGGATTTTGAGGGGATACAAACATTCAGTCTATAGCAATGATGTAGGTAGGTTGAAAATGAAAGGATGGGAAAAGCTATATCATGCAAACATTACTCAAAAGAAAACAGGAGTGGTTATATTAATATCAGATAAAGTAGACTTCAGAGCAAAGAAAATGACCAGAGACAGAAAGTTTCATTACATAATGATAAAAGGGTCAATCCACCTAGATGGCATAGCAGTCCTGATTGTGTATGCAGCAAACAAGTGAGCTACAAAAATATGTAAGGCAAAAACTGATAGAAATGGAAGGAAAAATAGACAAATTCACAATTATAGTTGAAGACATCAACATCTCCCTCTAAAAAATTGATAGGAAAACTAGACAGAAAATCAGTAAGGATATGGGCAACAATATCATGAACCAATAGAACCTAATCAACATTTATAGAATATTATATTCTTTTCAAGTGTCCATGAAAAATATACCAAGATTGACCATGTCTTGTGCCATGAAACAAACTTTAACAAATAGAAAGGAATTGAAATAATATAGGGAGTATCTCTGATCACTATGGGATCAAAACAGAAATCAGTAATAGAAGGATAATGGGAAAATCTCCAAACACTTGAAACCAAACAACAAACTCCTAAATATTCCATGGATTAAAGGAGTCTCAAAAGAAATCAGAATCAACTAAAAAGAAACTGCTAGAAGCAGTAGCAAAATTCTACAAAGTAGCCAGTTACAAAATAAATGCATAAAAAGCATTAACAATATTCAATTAATATATGGTGGGGTATAAACCAATTCACAGTAACAAATAAAATATGTAGGAATATATTGAACAGCAAATGTACTGGAGTTAGGATAGGGAAAACCACAAAACTTCACTGAGGGTTAAATCTTGTAGATATAGACAAACTTACTCTAAAATTTATATGGAAAGGAATAAAGGAACTAAATTAGCTAAAACAAATCAAAAAAGAAGAAAATGGGAAGAATCAGTAATCAAGGCTGTGTGGTTTTCCTGTATTCTCAGATGAGCAGATTAGAATAAATCCATTAATTCTCAGATAAATCTACAAATACAAAAACAATTCCAATGAAATTCTTATGGAATTCACCTGGGGAGAATGCACCTGATTCAGCCAAGCACTTTTGTAAAAGAAGGCTAAGAGACTTACCAAATTAGATACTAACATGTATCAGAGAGTTTCAATAATTAAAGTATTTTACTGGGGCGGATTAGACAATAGAAAGAGAATAGAAAGTTAATAATCAGACCCATGCATAGACACAAATTTGGTATGCGTGATGTCTATTAAAAAGGTGCTTCACGCATTCTGACTGGTTTTCTAGTTGTTTGTGACAGGAGGGTAAAAGGAGCCCTGCATCTCCCCTGGGCCAGACACAGATATCCCTGGCTGCTTTCAGGGAGTGGACAATTAGGGGTCCAGGCATAACAGAGAGACAGATAAGAGGTGTGGTTTGGAACTGGAGCGCGGTGGAGTTCTGTTAAAAGTGCCAGATTTGGTGCCCTAGCCAGTGTGCTCAGTGGTGAAGGCATTGGACCTCGAACCAAAGGGTTGTGGGTTTGATTCCCAGTTAAGGGCGTGTACCTGGGTTTCTTCCCCTCTGCGCTCTCCTGCAATCGCATGTGGGAGGCAACCAATTGATGTGTTTCTCTCATGCTGATGTTTCTCTCTCTCTCCCCTCTACTCCCTTCCACTCTCTCTTAAAAAAAAATGGAAAATCTGGAGTGAGGATTAACAAACAATAAAAGATTAAAAGTGCCCAGATTTGTGTGGATTTTGCAAATGGATTAGATGTGTGGGTGAGAAAGTGAATTCCAGGATGACTGGCCTACCTGGAAGAATAGAGTCTGAGCTGGGCAAGCCTGGAGAAGGTCCCCGTTTTAGAGTGTTCAGGCCAATGCCTATTAGAAGCCAAGTGTAGATGCTGAGTAGGCAGAAAGTATAGAGCTTGCATATGCCTTTTCCATAATGAATTATACTATTTTTATATTATTTTATTTGAAAAAGTTGTTGAAACAGCCATTGATTATATTTCATTGAATTCACAACTTCAGAATCACCCAAACTTCTAAGTTAGCAGGTTTGCCCCATTAATAGTTCAGAAGACCTTGAGAAATGCCTGTGAGCGATGCAGTCGGTTAAGATGACTTCCCGGAGCCCTGGAGGATCCTCTGCAGGATTCACACCGCTGAGCACAGTGACAGGCCAAACCACCGCGAGGCAGGATCCAGCCCCCTATGTTTTCCTTTTTCTTCCTTAATCAGAGAACCCACAGGTGACAAAGATCTTTCCTCACTCTGCCTAGAAGGACCAAAGTGGCAGGGAAAAGAAGCAAGAGGGGGAAGGCAGACCCTGTGGGGATGGAGCAGGACAGGCAGCACAAGTTGCCCATCTGGGGAGAGACTGAATCAGCAGGTGCCATAAGCTAGGTCTCATTAGGAGGTACCAGCTCAGTGTACCCTAAGAGCTGGATCCCATTCTCCCAGGGCCAAGCTCATGATAGAAGCAGTGAGCTACCCACCTTCCAGGGAGCTTGGAAATGAGGCCACTGGGGTGATTGAGAGACTGAATGTGGGTCTCTCACCCATTGTCCAGGCACCAAAGAAGCCTCCCAAATCCTTGTGAGACCCTGAGAAGAAGGATGCTTTATTCCCACTCTCCAGCAAGGATGGGATCAAACTCCCCCCCAATACAGCATGTGAAAATTCAGAATTCAATTTATTTCTATTTAAAGGAAATCAAGGGAAACTTTATTTCTTATTCTCAGGGGTCTATAGACTAAGATGAATGTCCTTTGCAGAGGGTTCAGAGTCCCTTAGTTATTTATGGAGCAAAACTGGACAGGGTGAGTAGAAGAGATGTTCTACTTGGACTATGGTTTCATAACTCTCTAAAGACAGCTTCCTTCATGATACAAATAATACCTTCACCCCGGCCATGGGAAGTCTCTGGACTGGCTGTTGGCAACACAGGCTCCGTCATGACGGACATCAATCTGGAGGAAGAGGCAGATGAGACGACAAATGATTCTTGAGCTCCTTGTGGCTGAGAATACAAATCAGTTGGGTTTGTCACTATTCATCCCCAAAAGACCCTCCTATTGGTCAGTGGTCAATAACAAGGCACCGCCACCCAGAGGCAGGTGCCTAAACTGGAAGCCAAAGAGTTTCAAGGACATAAACAGCCTGGAGGGTATTACAGGATAATCCAGTGATGGCGAACCTGTGACACGTGTCAGAGGTGACACGCGAACTCATTTTTTTGGTTGATTTTTCTTTGTTAAATGGCATTTAAATTTATAAAATAAATACCAAAAATATAAGCTTTTGTTTTACTATGGTTGCAAATATCAAAAAATTTCTATATGTGACACAGCACCAGAGTTAAGTTAGGGTTTTTCAAAATGCTGACACGCTGAGCTCAAAAGGTTCGCCATCACTGGGATAATCCAATCCAAATCAGTGCTAGTTATAGCATCTCATACTGGGAACCCTGCTCTCTAATGGCCTTTATCACCAATAAATATTGCGAAATTAAAGGGAAATTCCAGGATCCCATTACAAAGAGTGAACGAGAATTAGGACCTAAAAGTCTTAGTCAGATTGTAAAAATATATGTAAACATATAAATAAAAATATTCAATATGGAAAAATTATGTGCTTTCAAAAACTAAGATCCCTTGGTCCAATACAGCAGACCAGTCAGATATGATTTTTGTTATCTTTGCATCATTCTGAGAGTCACATCTATAATAATAAAAGCATAATATGCTAATTAGACCGAACGTCCTTCCAGACGTCCTTCCATCCTCCAGACGAAGCTTGGGCTGTGAGGAAGCCCAGGTTCTGGGTGCCAGAGGGAAGCCAGTGCTGGAAGCTGGAGGAAGGAAGGCCTACTCTTGCAAAAATTTCGTGCATCGGGCCTCTAGTCTGGAAATAAAAGTGCACTAAATTTGTATGAATCAAGGAGACTTTATTAAGGAGATTATTTACAAAGAAGTGGGCAAGGTGTAGAGAAACCACAAAGAATGGGCAATGTCCCAGGGCCAGAAAGACAGGATCAGGGGCCGGAGCAAGGCTACTGTGAGCTGGAGGGAGAGGTCTATGTAAAAGCTGTGGCCTTTAGTGGGGACTCAGCCAGTCTGAGGCAACCTTGCAGGGAGTCAGCTGAGGGAATAAACACCGTGGCCTCACTCCTTCCTCCCTCTGATCTGCTGAGGTTCCCCATTGGCTAGATCCAACCAGATGCAGACAGAAAGGAACGCAGTTAGTGTAGAGTCAGCCTGCGGAACAAAGGTAAGGGTAGGCAAGTGGATGGCAAATGGAAGGCTTTTGACAAACTTTTCCTCCTGAAACCCCAGGGAAATGATGGTAGATGAATAGAAAAGGTTCATTCCCGTGCTATGAAGAGAATAGGAGAGGAATCATTGGTGGGCCAGAGATTTCCAAGAGGCTTGAAGGAAATGGACAGGTGTGAGGTAGCTGGGGACACAGGACAGAGAAAGCTGCAATTTGTACCTCGGTGGAAGGCCTCTAGTTATGAGTAGGAAACTGGCCACGAGCAGTTCTGGACTCAGAATTATCAAGCTTGACAACCACCAAGTGAGCAGTGGGGCTGGAAACTGAAAGGGTCTGTACTCTGAACAGTCTGCCATCTGCCTTCTCCACTCCAAATGTAAAAACGCCAGCAGCCTGGTATTCATTCTGCCCTGGGCATATGGGCATATCGTGGGTCTTTACGGTAAGAGGCTCTCTCAAAACTTCAGCCAGCTGAATGTGAAAGGCCCAATCTACATACATCGTTGTAAAACTTCAGAATACCAAGAGGAGAAAAATATTTGAAAAGACTCTTGAAAGAAAAAAGAAGTTAGCTTTAAAAAAAATCAGACTCACATTAGATTTCTCGTCAATAATAATAGGTGCTTGAGGACAGCAGATCTTCAAATTGCTGAGAGAAATTTATGTCTAGAATTCTAGACTCAGGCAAATCATCAATCAGGTTTGGAGAACAGAATAAAAGCACTTTTCAGCCATGCAAACACTCAGGAAGTTTCCCTCCATGTGCCGCTTCTGAAGTCATTTGAGGAGTTAGTCCTGTATAGGATTCCGCTGATAAAGAAAAGGTTGGGAGAGCGGGGGAGTCAGCTGCACAGCAGCCAGGAAGCCGCCCCGCCCTGCCTGGAGCCGGAAGACAGCAGGCTTCTGAAGGGAGGCCTCTAGGAGAAGACGGGAAGGATCCCACAGGAGAGTGTGACTGGGCTTTATAACAACGGAGAATGTGAAAGATGCACAGAATGCAAGGCCAAAAGAGAGGGTAGAAACTCCAGGCAAAACGAATCGCTGCACCATGAAGTCATGACAAAATATTGTAAAATTGGAGCAGAGTTGAGCAGAAGTCAGTGAACTTGAAAAAAGAATGGAATAAATTATAAGAAATGGAGAAAACAACCTGGAAGGTATTAGTAACATAATGAATAAAATATGTTTCTTCTTTCATCAAGAATAAAGGAAGGTAACCAGCAAAGGGGCCAGTGGGTGGGGGAGGGGAATACACAAGAAGGGTATGATCTAAATATAATGTAGCAGAAAACATGACATGACTGTGAACAATTACTCCAGTAGAAGAACAAATTCTTTTGAACATTATTCTGTGAATAGCATGAGAGTGGGGTCACTAGAATCATTGGGAAGGAGTGAAATCATAGCCTCTTCTCAGCTGTAAAGCAGACAATATTCACTCTATAATGTACATGTACTTACTGCCTAGAACTTTCTTTCCCCAGATAGCCACAGGGCTTATTCCCTTACCTCCTTCAGGAATTTACTCAAATATCACCTTTGTAGAGAGAACTTTCCTGAACATTCTATCTGAATTACAAAGCACACACTCTGTATACCCTTCCTTATAACCTTCCTAGCTTAATTTTTCTCCTAAGCATAACTACCATGCCAAACATCTTTCTTATTTATTTTCTGTGTCCCTAACGCTGGGAACAGGGTTCCATAAGGGCAGGGATTTCTCTTTACTCTTTTATTTCCTGCTGTTTCCCAGCACCAAGGACAGAGACCACTTCATGGTACACAAGCAATAAATATTTGTTGTATTAATAAATGTTGAATCGAGTCATAGGCAAGTCACAGGGTCACAACTGTATTTATGTGATAGATATTAAATGTCATTATGCCTGGCGATGCAAAAGCAAAGGCACATCTCACAGAAGCTGGAGTGGAAAACCAAAAACTGAAAGAGGGAGAAAAAAGGCTAAGAGTACTAATATCCTCATTTTTCCACTTGGATAATCAAGACACTGTCCACAGTTAATGAATAAGAAATATAGCTTCGCCCTGACCGGTTTGGCTCAGTGGATAGAGCCTGCGGACTGAAAGGTCCCAGGTTCGATTCCAGTCAAGAGCATGTACCTTGGTTGCGGGCTCATCCCCAGTGGGAGGTGTGCAGGAGGCAGCTGATTGATGTTTCTAACTCTCTCTCCCTTCCTCTCTGTAAAAAATCAATAAAATATATTTTAAAAAAAGAAATATAGCTTCAAGAAGGTTATCTAAATTTACATAGTTAACAATTAAAATAACTAAAAATAGTGATGTAACTATATGGATATAAGTGAGCCAGAGGAGGTAACAGACATATACATTAAATTAAATTTCACTTAACATAGCAAAAATCCATGAAATACTTCTAAAGTTTAGACATTCAGAAATGTAAGCATAAGCATAATATTTAGAGTATGGAGATAACCTCAGAAGACCTTATACCAGGAATGATTAAACATGATTGCTGTGAAATTGTAGTTTCAATAACAAGAGACATTGTATCAGACTACTACTTCTGTAGGTAATAATTATAAACCCTGGACAAAATATTCTTAAAACGAGTTAAGCCTGGCCAGTGTGGTTCAGTGGTTGAGCACTGGAATCATGGTTTGATTCCAGTCCAGGACACAGGCCCAGATTGCAGGCTTAATCCCCAGTTTGGGGCATGCAGGAGGCAGCCGGTGAATGCTTCTCTCTCGTCATTGATGTTTCTATCTCTCTCTCTCCCTCTCCCTATCTCTGAAATCAATACAAATATATATTTTTTAAAACTATTTAAAAGCAGTAGAAAGTGACCTGAAGCAGACATAAAACTGAGGGGATTCAATCCTTGAAAGAAGGGAATTACACTATGTGAGGTCTATGTTTTTACTAATTTTCCCCAAAGGCACTCCCTAGGCGGCACGGGCTGGAGCAGCTAGAACTAAAACAGAAATCATGAGTTGGCTTCAAGTGTTAGAATTCGAAGTAGAGAGAAGCTGAAAATTGGGGGGAGAAACGCCAGTTAAAAAAATTAGTCACAAAAGGAGAATCACCAAATTTGCGTGTAAACTCCCCTCAGATCTTTAGCAGATCCTGAACTGTGAATGTGCTGGGAAGCTCTAAGAAGCCTGCTGAAAAGAAATGTTGGAAGACTAGAAAAACTGAGCAGAGATTTCAGCTGTCTTCTGCTGCAAGGGAGAGATCGTTTAGCTTTGGACTCTTCTCAAGTCAGAGGGATTTGGTAAACACTCAGACTTTTCATTAAACCACAGAAGGGGCTATATTTTAGAAGACTGTATATCAGAATGAAGCATTTCCTCTAAGACCAAGGAGAAAACTGAAACACATTCACCCTAACAAAGTCTCATTTAAGAAAATGAAACAACCTCAAGTTTAAGGTAATTTGCCACTACTTAGAGTACTAAAAAAAAAAAAAAACCTCTTTGGAGAAGTAAAACAGAATCACAGAATCGAGGGTTTCTACACTATATCGTACAAAATGTTCAGCATATAATAAAAAAATTTTAGACAAAGAAACTGTACAATGTGACTAACAGTCATAAAGAAAAAAACCTGTTAAATAAAAATAGCTTTCAAGATGATCCAGATGTTGAAGTTAGTAAACAAGGACTTTAAAACAGTTGTTATAAAATATTCAAAGAATTAAAAGAAGTTTTAGCAGAAAATGAACACTGTGCAAATTTTAGAATTGAAAAGTACAATATCTGAAATGTACTGAATAAGCTTAACAATATATTAGATATTGCAGAAGAGAGGGTAAACATACTTTAAGATGGATCAATAGAAATTATCCAACATAAATAACAGAGATCAAAAGTTGGGGAGGGAGGGTACAGGGAACCAAAGTCTCTGTGAGCTCTGAGATAATAACAAGTGGTCTAACAATATGTGCAGTTAAAGTTTCAGAAGGCAAGTGTGAGGAGCAGAAAATATTTGAAAAATATATAAAAGCTCTAGCCAGCTTTGCTCAGTGGCTAGAGCATCGGCATGCAGACCAAAGGGTCCCAGATTCAATTCGAATCAAGAGCACGTATTTCAGTTGCAGGCTCGTCCCGGCCTGGGGCCCTGCTCAGGGCGAATGTAGGAGACAATCAATCAATGTGTTTTTCTCACATTGATGTTTCACTCTGTCTTTCCCTCTCTATTCCACTCTCTAAAAATCAATGGAAAACTATCCTCGGGTGAGGATTAAAAAAAAGAAAGAAAAAAGAAAAATATATAAGAAAAACCACTGATATCTCATAAGAAATAATGGAGACCAGTTGACAATGGATGACATCACTAAAGTTTTGAGAAAAAATGCTGTCAATACTGAATTGTATATTCAGTGAAAATATCCTCCAAAATGAGATGAAATGAAGATATTTTCAGATAAAGAAAACTAAAAGACTTTCATTACACTTATAATGCAAAAAATGCTAAAGGATGTCCTTTAGGCTAAAGGAAAATAAAACCAGATGGAAACTTGAACCTATAGTTAGAAATAAAAATACCAGAAATAGTAAATAACTTTGTAAACAATAGAAGATATTTTTCTGCTCATATTTACTTTAAAAACTAACTATTTAAGCAAAATAATAGCACTTCAAGGTAAGGCTTTAAAAGTATACAGAAATAAAAAATATAATAATAGTATGAAGGATGGGGTAAGAAAGTGGATGAATGAAATGATTCTATTTACAAGGTTATTTCATTTGTGAATCATGAAGTACGAACTGTGATGTTGGAAGGTATGAAGTGAGAAGTGCTAGGTGTGAAGAATTATGTGAACAGTGGTACAACATAATTTTAAATAGACTTTGATAAGTAGGAAATACATATTGCTAGCCTTAGAACAACACTAATATAATCAAAATAGGAGGAGCTGAAAAGCCAATCTAATCTAATAAAAGAGAAACACACAAATTGACTGCACCTCTGCTATGCCAAAGCCATGCCCACCAGCCAATCAGAGAGACTATATGCAAATTACCCCAACCAAGATGGCGGCCGGCAGCCACTGAGCTGGAGCAAGCAGGAGGCTTGGTTGCCCTGGTGATGGAGGAAGCCAAGCTTCCCACCTGCGCTGGCCAGCTGTGGCCTCCATTCAAGGCAACAAAGTTTCAATTATAAAAGATAAATAAATCCTAGATACCTGCTGCCAGCCAGCCTCCACTGGGCGCTTGGGGGGCTGGAGGCCAGGGCCAGCCTGCAAACAGCCATCAGCCCCTCACCCAGGCTGGCCAGGCATCCCAGCAGGACCCCCGCTCTGATCCAGGACACCCTTCAGGGAAAACCAGCTGGCCCCCACCCATGCATCAGGCCTCTATGTAGAAGCCTCTCCTGCCTCCTCAGCAGTGCTAAGGATGTCTGACTGCAGCTTAGGCCTGCTCCCCGTGGACATCCCCCGAGGGCTCCCAGGCTGCCAGAGGATGTCTGACTGCCAGCTTAGGCCCAATCCCCTGGGGAGTGGGCCTAAGCCAGCAGGTGGTCATCCCCCAAGGGGTCCCAGACTGCAAGAGGGCACAGGCCAGGCTGAGGTACCCACCCACCGAGTGCACAAATTTTTGTGCACCAGGCCTCTAGTAATAGAGAGGAAATGAAATCCAAAACACATTAAAATATTTCAAAAGAAGGCAGGATCAAAAGAATGAAGGTCAAAAGAAGAAAAATAAACCTATAACAGGACAGTAGACAAGCTCAACCATACTAATAATTGCATTAAATGTAAATGAAGGCTAGGGGTGAAGTCAAGATAGCAGAGTAGGTAAACTGAGCTCACTTCCTCCCATGATCATATCAGAATTACAACTAAATTATAGGACAACCACCACTGAGAACCACCTGAACTTTAGCTGAACAGAATTCCTCTAAATAAAAATGTAAAAAGGAAGCCACATTGAGACTGGTAGGCAGGTCAGAGATGCAGAACAGGCAGGTAGGTCCCACGCCCATAGTGTGGCAGTTAAGAATTAGGAGGGATATCTGCACTGTGAAAGGTAAAAAGAAGATAAAGATGGATAAAGCAAAAAATAAATAGAGTAAGAAAAGGAAAGAGGTAAATAAGAGAGATGAAAGAAACAAGAGAAAATATCAAAGCAATAAAGAAAATAATATTTGTGAAAAACAACAGAAAAAAACAACCAAGTGAAGTTCGTCTCAATAGAGTTTAGTGCCTGTTAGGTTTTCTCTTTGGATCCTGCTCTTATGTGTCTGAGGCTAACTGTTTGGTATGCTGACTTTGGGCCTCCCGGGAGCTACATTTGTGATGGCCAATGTCAAAAGCTGGCCAAGTTTGGCTCTTGGTACCCTATTCAAAGTAAACAATCAACAAAACAAAAAGGAAGCCCACTGTATGGGAGAACGTATTTGCCAATGATACATCTAATAAAGGGTTAACATGCGAAATATATAAGGAACTCATACAACTTAACTAAAGGAAGACAAACAATTCAATTAAAAAATGGGCAAAGGACCTAAATAGACACTTCTCCAAAGCAGACACTTCTCTTAAATAGACACTTATTTTACAGATGGCCAAGAGATATATGAAAAAAATGCTCAAAGTCATTGAACATCAGAGAGATGCAAATTAAAATGACCTCACAGCTATCAGAATGGCTACCAAACTAATAAATGACAAGTGATTGCAATGATGTGGAGAAAAGGGAACCCTAGTTCACTGCTGGCAGAAATGCAGAATGGTGCAACCATTATGAAAAAGAGTATGGCATTTCTTCAAAAAATTAAATATGGAGCTGCCATTTGACCCAGTGATCCCACTTCTAGGAATACATCCTAAGAAACCTGAAACACCAATCAGAAAGAATATATGAGGAGACTTTAAGGGAAATTTGGGTTGGGACAACATAAAATGGAACATCTGCATCATAAGTGTACCAGAGGGAGAAGAAAGTGCACAAAGGATAGAAAACCTGTTTGAATAAATAATAACAGAATACTTCCCTAACCTGGTGAAGAAAAAAGTCACACAAGTTCAGGAAGCACAGAGAAACCAAATCAAGATGAATACAATGAGATCCACACCAAGACACATAATAATTAAAATGGCAAACTTTAAATACAAAGAGAGAATCTTAAGGCCAGCAAGAGAAAGACAGTCAGTTAACTACTATAGACTGTCAGCTGATTTCTCAACAGAAACTTTACAGGCCAGATAGGAATGGCATGAAGTATTAAAAGTGATGAAAAGCAAGGATCTGAAACAAAGGCTACTCTATCCACAATGTTATCTTTAAAAATTGGAGGTGAAATAAAGAGCTTCCCAGATTTAAAAAAAAAAAAAAGGCTAAAGGCATTTATTAGCTCCAAAATAGCATTGCAAGAAATGCTAAAGGGACTGTTATAAGAAGGAGAAGAAATAGAGAGAGAAACGTAGGCATAAATGATAAAAATGGCAATAAATAAGTACCTCTCAATAATAACCTCAAATGGAAATGGATTAAATGCTCCAATCAAAAGACATAGGGTAGCTGAATGGATAAGAAGCCCTGGTACATTTACACAATTGAATACTATGCAGCTGTATAAAAGAAGGATCTCTTCCCCTTTGAAGCAGCATGCATGAACTTTGAGATTATTATGCTAAGCAAAATAACTCAGTCAGGGAAAGATAAATATGACATAATCTCAAAGAGACAACCAAAATGGGGAGACAAAGAAATCTAATGTTAAATATAATGAACAAAAA
>NW_006289713.1:496375-509431 GCF_000327345.1 Myotis davidii | reverse complement strand
TTTGAACCAAAGAACTTATATACATATATGCATAACCCATGGACTCAGACAATAGTGAGGTGAAGGCCTGGGTGGGAAAGCAGCTGGGTGGAGGGGGGCAAAGGGGAAAAATTGAGGACATCTCTAACATCCTCAATGATAAAAATTTTTAAAAATCAACATTTCTCCAATAAAGACATATAGACATATGAAAAGATGATCAACATCATTAATCATAATGGAAATGCAAATCAAAACCACAATGACCTCACACCTCTCAGAATGGCTACTATGTGGAAAAAATGGGAACCCTCATAAACTGTAAGACTGTAACTTGGTGCCGTCGTATGGTAAACAAAACAGTATGGAGCGTCCTCAAAACATTAAAAATTGAACTATATTAAGACCCAGCAATTCCACTTCTGGGTATTTATCCAAGGAATTCTAAAACACTAATTCAAAAAAGACATGTGCTCCCCTATGTTCATCACAGCATTATTTACAATAATCAAATATCCACAAGATGGAAGCAACCTAGGTGTCCATCAATAGATGAATGGATGAAGAAGATGTGGTGCTTATGTATAATGTAATATTACGAAGCCATACAAAAGAATGAAATCTTGCCATCTGCAATAGAATGGATGGACCTAGAGGGTATTATGCTAAGTGAAATGAGTCAGACAAAAAAAGACAAATACCATATGATTTCACTTATACTAGTATGTAGAATCTATAAAACAAACAAAGGAGCAGAACAGAAACAGATTCATAGATACAGAGAACATTTTGACAGTTGCCAAATAAGAGGGTGATTGGGGGAGTGGGGGTAGAAAGATAAAAAGGGTTAAGAAGTGCAAATTATTAGTTGTAAAAATAGTTACAAGGATGCAAAGTACAGCTTAGGAATACAGTTAATAATATTATGCCTGGCTTGTGTAGCTCTGGGGTTGAGCGTTGACCTATGACCCAGGAGGTCATGGCTCCATTCCTGGTCAGGGCACATGCCTGAGTTGCAGGCTGGATCCCCCGTAGGGGGAGTGCAGGAGGCAGCTGATCAATGATTCTCTCTCATCATTGATGTTTCTATCTCTCTCTACCTCTTTCTTCCTCCCTCTGAAATCAACAAACGTATTAAAATTAAAATAATAATAATATTATAATAATTATGTATGTTACAAGATGGGTACTATACTAATCAGGGTGATCACTTCACAAGACATATAAATGTCTAATCACTACATTGTGCACCTGAAACTAATATAATATTGTATGTCAACTATAATTGAAAATTAAATTTAAAAATGTAAATGGAGTGTACATTTCAATTAAATGACAGAGTTTCAAACTGCACATAAAAGCAATACTCAACTATATCTCAACTATATGCTACCAATGAAAGATTCACTTTAAATATAAAATAAAATGTGGTTGAAAGTAAAAGTGTAGGAAAATATATACCATGCAAGCATAAGAAAGCTGCTATGGTTATTTTAATATTGGAAAAGTAGACTTCAAAACAGTATTACTAGAGATAAAATACAATATTTCATAGTGATAAAGGAGAAACTCATCAGAAAAATATAATTATCCAAAATATGTATGCACCTAATTATAGAGCTTCAAAATTCATGAAGCCAAAAAATGACAGAAGTAAAAGAAGAAATTGACTACACAAATATTCATTTGAAATGGATCACAGACTTCAACTTATAAGATAAACAAAACTTATATAGATAAAATCTTTGTAACCTTGAAGTAGACTGTTACATTGTAATTTATAATAAGAAATATATATTTGGTCTGTGTCCCCACATCTGACACAGAGCTCCTAAAGCCCCTGGAAGTTCCTGTAATGAAAGCAATAAAAGTCTCTTGTTATGCTAATGAGGTGACTTTTGTAAATCTCAGGATGGGCATTGGTTGCCAGAAGAAGCAATTTTGTGATTACACTGTTGGAACTTTCAGTCCTTACCCCTGACCTCTGATCTGATCTGGGGAGGGTAGAGGGACTAGAGTTTGAATCAGTCCTCAATGGCCAATGATTTAATCAATTAATAAATCATGCCTAAGTAATGAAGCCCATAGATAGGGTTCAGCGAGCTCCCAGGTTGGGACCAGAGCACTCCCATGTGTCCCGTGCCAGGCCCACGTTCCATGTGGGCAGAAGCTCCTTTGTTCAGGACCTTGCCCTCTGAATCTCTTCATCTGGCTATTGATTCATATCCTTTCATATGGTTTCTAATCAACCAGTAATCTAGTGAGTAAATGGGTTTCCTGAGTTCTGTGAGCCACTCTAACAAATTAATTAAACCCAGTGGGGAGGTCATGGTAACATCTGATTTATAGCCAGTCAGCAGTACAGGTAACAATCTTGACTTTCAACTGGCATCTGAATTCTGCTCTAGCAAATTAATAGAACCCAAGGAGCGGGTCATGGGAATCTCTGATCCATACCCCGGGTAACAACCGGGGCTTGCAATTGGCATCTGAAGGGGAGGGCAGTTTGTGGAACAAGACTTCACCTACGGAATATGATGCTATTTGAGGGTAGACAGTGTCAGAATTGAGTTAAATTATAGAACACCCAGCTGGTGTTGGAGCATTGCTTGTTGGTATGGGAAACAACCCCTACGTTGGTTTTGGGGTGCACGACAAATACAGGCAAAGATTTATTAGACAGAGCACAAAAAAGCACTAACTGTACAAGAAAATAATCAATAACATGCACTTCATTAAAATTCAAAATCTCTGCTTGCTAACCAAAAGACTGAATCCTTTCCTCCTAAGATTGAGAACAAGACAAGGATGTCTGCTCTTACCACTTCTATTCAACATTGAACTGGAGGCCAGGAAAATTAGACAAGAAAAAGAAATAAAAGGTATCCAGGATGAAAGGCAGAAATAAAACTATATTTATTCTCAAACAACATAATCTTGTATATAGAAAATCCTATGGAATCCACACTTTTTTAAAAAGGAACACACTAATCAGTCAGTATAGCAAGTCAGCAGGATAGAACATCAACATACAAAAATCAATTGTACACTTATATGCTAACAAAGAGCATCTGAAATAAAATTGAGAAAGCAGAGCCCTGGCTGGTGTGGCTCAGTTGGTTGAGCATAGTCCCATGCACTGAAAGGTCGCCGGTTCGATTCCTGGTGAGGGAACGTGCCCACATTGTGGATTCAATCAATCCCAGTCAGGGTTCATATAGGAGGCATCTATGTTTCTTTCTCACATCAATGTTTCTCTCTCTCTCTCTCTCTCTCTCTCTCTCTCTCTCAAATCAATAAAAACATATATTTTTTTAATTAAGAAAGCAGTTCCATTCACAATAGTATCAAAAAGAAGAGAATATTTGAGAATAAATTAAACAAAAGAAGTGTAAAGCTTACACTCAAACTATAAAATATTGTTGGAAAAAATTAAAGAAGATCTAAACAAATGGAGAGACATTACAGCTTCATGAAATGGAAAACTCAATATTGTTAAGATGGCAATTTTGAACCAATTGATCTAAGACTCAATGCAATCCTTGTCAAAACTCCATTTGGTTTTTGGGGTGGGGGGTAGGGGCGCAGGGGCAAAAATAACAAGTTGATCTAAAATTCATGTGGGAATGCAAAAGATACATTATAGCTAAAACAATCTGGAAAAAGAAAAAGTTGGAGGACTTACACATCCCAATTTCATAACTTACTACAAAGCTATCAAAATCAAGGTAGTGTACTAATGGGATAAAGATAGACATTTAGGCTCTGGCCAGTGTAGCTTGGGTTGGTTGGAGCGTTGTCCCGTGCACCAACAGTAGAAGGTTTGATTTCCAGTCAGGGCACATACTAGTTTCAGGTTCAAGCCCCGGTCAGGGCACATGCAGGAGGCAACTGATCGATGTGCTCTCTCTCTCTCTCTCTCTCTCTTTTCCCTTTACTAAGAAAAAAAAAACAATTACAGAAAAGATAGACATTTAGATCAATGGAAGACAATCAAGAATCCAGGAATAAGCCTATACATTCACAACCAACTGATTTTTGAGGCGGGTACTGAGACAATTCAATGCAGGAGAGAACAATCTTTCAACAAATGGTGCTGGGGCGACTGGATACACACATGCAAAAGGATGTATTTGGACACTTTCCTCACACCATACACAACATTTAACTCACAATGGATCAAGACCTAAATGTGAAACTAAAACTACAAAACTCTTAGAAGAAATCAGAGGTGTAAATCCTAGTGACCTTGCTCAGGCGATGATTTCTTAGGTATGATATATATTAAAAGCGCAAGAGATAAAAGAAAAAATATGACAAATTGGACTTCATTACTCCCTCTAGTGGATCTAAAATATAACCATATTTATAACTATTTCATCTCTTTAAAAATAGTAAAAGAAATTTCTATAGCAATTGATCTTATCAGTAGCCATTTTAACAGTCACTATGATGTAGTGTTACAGTCACTAGGCTGTAACATTGACAAAAGGGGGCATGAGGGCATTTTGGGGGGTGACAGAAATGACCTGTATTTTGAGTGTGGTGGTAGTTACACAACTGTCCCAATTAATCAAAACCAATTTATTTGGAGATTATACTTGTGCTTTCCACCGTATGTAAATTTTACCTCAATAAAAATTTTACTTTCTAAAGCGATCACTCCAAGGAGTGGCAGTGCGGAGGGAAAGACGAGCCCAATGGTGTGCTTTTCATTATAAGCCCTTAGGTTCTCCTTAAAATTTATAAAAGTATGCGTATACATTACTTTAAATTCTTTAAGCTTTGAAAAATAAAACACACTCAGATTTGAAGCTTCTTATCATTGCTTCATGGAAGACAGAGATGAGAAGAAACCTCCTGTTTGGGGCACCGTGTACACCCAGTCAGAGCCCTGGCTGGGGGACCTCCAGGAGGTCTGGGGCAGGGTCTCCAGTCAGAAGACTGTTGAAAGCCGCAGTAGAAAGTTGTAACCATTTATTCCCTGTTGTGAGCTGCTGTACCAAACACATAATCTCTAAAAAAATGAAAGTCAGAATCTCAAAAGCTTCCATTTTTTAAAATGCTAAAGCTTATTTGCATATCAGAATTGCTTCAGGAGAGTAAGCAGAATTAGAAAATTTAGGAATTACATTTCGAAGGGAGAGAAAGAAGTAGGACAAATGTGTGAACATATAGAACACTCCCCTCTGTCACCAAAAAGCTAGCTTCAAGTTTAAATCAGCCACCCCAGCAACACTCATAAATAAAGAGTGAGACTTAAAATATCATGGCTGCTGAATTTTGATAAAACTATTATCACAAATGTATTTACTAACTCAATGGCAAATGGATCATATTCATTAAAAAATAGGCATCTGAACTGCATTACTCCCTCTAGTGGAGCTAAAATATAAGCATATTTATAACGATTTCATCTTTTTTTGGAACAATAGTAAAAGAAATTTCCATAGCAATCACTCTGATCAGCTGTTATTTTAATGGTCACTACAGTGACTTAATTTTGCTTTCCTGTATAGTATGCTTTTTTCCATTCCCTCTAAGAAAAGGTACTTAACATTTGTCTGAGTGATTAACCACTCATAAATCAGAAAATGATAGACATTTCAAACATTACTTATGAGGATAAAAATTTTCAAACTATTGAAGGTTGTATTATACTCAACATAATCATAAATATTTAAATAATTTCAGTCACTTTCTAGTAAAGCGGAACTTAAAGAGCCATTTCGATAGCCGTTTGCTCAGGTGTTACTGCAGTGTGGTCAAAATTGGGTTAGTGATCATTTTTAATAAGCAATAATTCAAGTTTCATATTTATTTATTTTTATAAAGTAAATTTCAAATATAATATAATCATTCATTAGACCCTCACATCTCAAATGCTGTTTAGAAGATTTTTGTGAACATATTGTCATGTCACAACTGCATTTTGCACTGGGGGTATATACAGTTTACCTCTGAACAATATGGAGCTTAGGGGTGCCCCTGTCTTCACCCTGTAGTTGAAAATCTACTTATAGATTTCAACTCCTCAAAAACTTTACTACTAATAGCCTTACCAATAACAAAAACCAGTCAATTAACACATATTTTGTATGTTATATATATTATATACTATATTCTAACAGTAAAGTAAGCTAAAGAACAGAAAATATTATTAAGAAAATTATAAACAGGACAAAATCTATTTATACTACAGGATGTATTTATTGAAAAAAAATCTGCATATAAGTAGACCTGCACAGTCAAACCCCTGTTGGTCAAGGGTCAACTGCATATAACACCTAAGTAACCAAATGACATGTTTTTGTTGGCATGACCTACATTTCTAGACCATTGAGCTACTGCAACTCAGCCACAGATGCCACAACTAGGAAACAGGTGCCTTAAAGGGAGCGAAGATGATGACATTCAGTTGAGCTGATCTCTGTAGCCTGATTCAAGCAAAATATTAATAACAAGACAGCAAGTCCTGTGCTTCCATGATTTGGGACAAGTTTTACTATTACAAATAACTGAATGGAGTTTCACATGTCTTTTCAAAATGAAGAATTTGAAATGGCAAGACTTCTTAGAACGCTGGGCCCTTACAGAAGTGAATTCGGGTAAAATATTGATGACAAGGTTTCATATGCCTAGGCTGTAACATTTAGCAAGAGATGAAGAGATACATTTCCCACCAAAATCTAATGCCACTGCCATCAACCCCATAGAGGCTCAGCTACCTAAAATGGAAATGAAAACATAATGTATGGAAATATTCTCTTAGAAAAACTCCTTAAGGCTTCACATGTATTAATGTATTAGTTTGCAAACATTAAGATCAAAGCCAAAGCAACAAATACATCCTAAAAAGTTTTTCATCAGATTTTTATTAACGATATACAAGTAGCAGGGCATAAAAAATTAATAGACTCAAGCCTTGAAATGTCAGATTCAATGATCTCTCACCATGCTCACCTCCTTTGCTTTGTGTTTCAGACTTGCTAGCTCTGGGTCTTCTTGCCTTGAGCGACTCCACATGGTTAAAAAAGGAGAAAGGTTAACAGATGGTTTAAGAGCCCTCATCTGTGCAGTAAGTTAAAAAGTAGCAGAGGAAGGAGAATAGGATCCAAGGTGTCAAACACACAGGCCTAAATTCATAGATGTGTAATTTCAAGCCTTTAGGCTTACCCAATAAACTGCTAAATATTCAGTTTTAAATAAAATCTACTGTAACTTTGAAAATAAACCCCACCTTACTTATAATATTGCTAACTTTTAAGTTTAAAAATAAGTTCCTATTCTGAGAGATAGAAACATCAACAATCAAGAGATCATTGATTGGCTGCCTCCTGCCTGCCCCCTACTGGGGACTGAGCCCACAGCCCAGGCATGCGCCCTGACTGAGAATCAAACCTCCTGGTTCATGGATCCACACTCAACCACGGAGTTACACCGGCCAGGCCTTTCTATTCTTTTTTAAGTTTTTTGTTGTTGTTAACCCTCACCCAAGGATAATTTTCCATTGATTTTTAGAGACAGTGGAAGGGCTGGAGGGAGGAAGAAAGAGAGAGAGAGAGAGAGAGAAAGAGAGAGAGAGAGAGAGAGAGAGAGAGAGAGAGAGAAACATTGATATGAGAGAGACACATGATTGGTGGGGATTGAACCTGCAATCCATGTATATGCCTTTGACCGGGAATTGAACCTGAGATCTTTTGGCCAACACTCTAACACAAGACAGAACATTTTTGGTAAGTGTTTTTTGTTTGTTTGTTTTTTGTCTTACCTAATATTCTTTATTTTTTAGGACTTTTTTTAAGTATTTAAGATGCTGTACACCAAGTCCTTCCACACTCATTAGGCCCTCTATATAATTTTGTGCCCCCAAATCTTTCCCCTCCCCCAGGAGGCCCAACTCATCTGATAGAGACAGAAATGAGCACAGTGCACATTTCCCATTTCCTGAACCCCAACATATCCTGCGGTGCCAAACTGTCAGTCCCATGTCTCTTGGACAATGAGATCAACCCTTAGTTGCTAACAGATCCTTGCACAGCTATCACAGAGATGCCAGCTACATGCGCTCTTTGGCGTGTGCTGTCATACTTAGGGCTGAAGAGCTATGTGAAGGAGAAAATGCAAATTAAAAATATTTTACTTGAAAAGACAAGAGACAACAAATGCTGGTGCAAATGTGGAGGGAAGGGGACCCTTGAGGACTGTTGGTGAGGGTGGCGCAGCCACTGTGGAAAACAGTGCGGAGGGCCTGCTTTTCCGCTTTGTGATCTGCATCAGATTCTCCCAGTTAGAGATCTGCCAGTGGATAACAGCTGCTTGTCCGTCACTCCCTCCTCCTCGTCATCACCAAAGCCTCCTTGCTCTGCTACATGAAACTGGTAGGAAGCGGAATGAATTTTAAAAAGAGGAGCATGGAGGAGAAATAAGAAGCAAGTCATCATCTGAACATGAGGAAGGGAAACAGTGTGTGTTAAAGATTGGGAGCAAGAAGAGAAGGCCTAAAACCGGGCCTTGGAGAGTGGGTCTGGAACCAGCTGGGGAATGAAATCCTATGGCTGAGCTGTGCCAAGAGCCCACTGAGGTTTGTGGTCATAGAATAAAGTAGAGCCAAGTTAGTGTGATAGTGGGCAAGCAGGAGGGACAAAGGAGTGGGGAGGATTCTTAGGAGAGAGTGCGGTTATGGACCCCACACTCACAGACAGTTGTATTTCTAGTTACCTAAAAGGGGATTTAAATCAAATGGGAAGAGTGATTGTCTCCAGGAAGTGGAATGTGGGTAGTCTTTGCTATTTATATTTTTCAGTATTTTATTAAGATTTTACAAAGAGTATATATTTCATTTTATAAACAGATAAAAACTATAAACTATTTTTTAAAAAAAAAAAACAGAATAAAAGGAAAGAAAGCAACTAACCCAATTTCCTGTAGAAAATCGCTGCCCTAAATTTGGAGGCTTCCTTGACTATTAATTTGGATATTAATGATAACCTTCTACATCGGGAAAAATACTAATGAATCACTTGGGGAAAATGAAGAGAAGCACTGCACTGAAAACACACACCAAAAACAAGTCTTCAAAGCGACTGAGAACATAACAGGATGTAACAGGACCTGTGTGTCCTCTTCGGAGATTTCAGCTGAAAGGGTCGGAGAGGAAGAATTCCCTACCAGATCTGTGGGAAAATATAGTGAAAGGTGGGGGATGCCTTCGAAAGGTGGTGATGACTGAGAAACCCGGGCAAGGGCTGCAGTCTGCTTCCTGCCGTGCGCAGCCCGCTCTGATCCGTGAAGGCTGGGACAGAGGCCCACAGCCCTGCAGCCACACAGCAGGCTGAGCGCACAGCTCTCATCTGGAGGGGATGGCGCGCCCAGCTGTCTGGACCCCGAAGGCCAGTGGGTGAGGGAGTCCTGCTTCATTTAAAAACCAAATCTATCTTCCCAAAGCACCTGTGTTTTGGGGACTTGACATCTACAGGTTGGGTCCAGTATGTCAAAAAGGACAAAATGGGAAAACGGGGGAAATGTCTGATCAGTGTCCACAGATATACCACATTTTCGTTTATTTTAACTCATCTCAGCTTTTCGTTGGAAGAAGACATGGGGACGGCCCTGGATTGAAGACTCCCAGCCTCCTCCTACTCTAAACTTAAATTACCATGAAATTAATTTAGTTTTACTATTAGTTTTCCTGTGAGTCCTGAGCCAAGGACATTCTTATGTAAAAGTCTTTGTAGACGTAACATTTTGTATGCCTAAATAACAGTGATATTGGGAAAATCTATTAATATTTTGTAAAATGACATGTGTGGTATGGATGGCATTTGGCTTTTTCTAGGGGAAAAGAACATAATTCTACAAAGTGTTAGAAATTCTACTGAGTGGACTGCAAAGGCATACAGATATGCTAATCCCAATTGGTTGAATTCTTAAAGAATGGCAAATGATAAGATAATTTCTAAAAAAATAATAAAAGAAGAAGAAAGAAAGAAAATGAATCTGGGGGGGAAAAAAAGAAAAGACAATTTCTGATATAATTGAAAATCGGAGGGGAGGTCTTAAGACTCTCTTAAAAAAACAACAACAACAAAACCCCAAACACTTACTTGAGTATTGCCTTTACTCAGAAAGAGTTGCCTCCTAATGCATCCACTAGCACAGACTGTAAACGCAGGCTCCCCCTGGGATTTTGTTATAATCGGGTTCAGTACGTTCCAGAATGATTGTTTCAGAGACTTGCCAACTTTATGAGGTTTGTAAAGTGAGGAGAATTCTGCTTTGCCTGACCTCATTTAAGAGCAGGAACACACATTCTTTTAGAGTTTGAAACCCTGAGAATTCACGCTTTAATCTTTCAAACTCCCACCTTCCCGGGCACCTCACTTTCATCAGTGCTTTTCTCATAGTCATGGCTCTTATAGTTTTATAATATTTTTTTAAAAGGCAATATTAGAAGAGTTTAAGGCATTGGTATCCGTTTTCCATTAAAGTGTCAAAACTCCAGATCCTGCACTATAGCCATGCCCACAGTTTCAATTTTAAACCCATTTCCCCCTTCTGACAGAACTTCACCCCTGGCACTATTCCCTTATAACTTTCATTTTTAATTAAAGAAGTTAAATTGGCAACAGAAAACACTTTGCTTTCACATCAGCTTCGTTAATAAAAGTGAAAGTTAAAAGCAACGTACCTGTGGATAAAATCTAGTTCCAAATTCCAGTTTCTCTTTTATCTCAAAAAGGCATTATGTTAAAGGTCCATGCTTTTGACAATCTTAAAATAAAAGAAACAAGGAGAGTTGAAAATATTTTAAAACCAACTATTTTGGCTGATTACTAGCTTGGAAACTAGAGTAGATATTTCTATTGGGCAAAGTTTCCACAATTCTGAAGATGCTTTGCCAAATGATACTTAGATGATTAATAAAGATAATTAAAAATTATCTTCCCTAAAAATTAGTTTGCCATCCCTTAATTAAAGCAAAAATTCCAAAGAAAGTGAAATAAATATAATTTGAAAGAATAAACAGAAAACAACAAAATGATAGGCCTGTAAAAATATATCAATAATTATATTAAATATAAGCAGTTTAAATACAACATTTAAAAATAGATATTGCAGAATGAATAAAAATGATCAATATGCTGTTTACAAGAGACTTACTTCAAATATAAAATATTGGTATGTTAGAGGCAGAAAAAGATATACCATGATAACACTAATCAAAAGAGGGCTGGAATGGCTATACTAACATTAGAAAAAGTAGATATTAGACCAAAAATTACCTGAGATAAAAAGAGACATTGTATAATGATTAAAGACCAACCTACTAAGAAAACGTAACAATCCCAAATTTGTATGCACCTAACAACAGAGCTTCAAAATACATGAAACAAAAACTGATAAAACTGAAAGGAAAAATAGACAAATCTACAATTATAATTGGGAACTTCAACACTTCTCTGTCTGTAATTGACAAATTTGTAAACTGAAAATCAGCAATAATATAGGAGAGCTAATCAACACCATCAACTGACTGAATCTAAATCTACATTTACAGAGTGCGTCACCTAAAGACAGTAGCAGCATACACATTCTTTTCGAGTATGCAGGGAACGTTCACCAATTTAGGCCATACCATGGGTCATAAAATGCATCTTAAATTTAAAACATTTAAATTTCTATAGATTATCATCTCTGACTGCAATTGTATTAAACTAGAAAGCAATACAGGCATACCTCAGAGATACTGTGGGTTTGACTCCAGAACACCACCAGAGTGAGTATCACAATAAAGTGAGGCACATAAATTTTCTGGTTTCCCAGTGCATATAAAGTTATATTTACACTCTACTGTCATCTATTAAGTGTGCAATAGCATTATGTCTAAAAACACAATTATTGCTAAAAATGCTAACCATCACCTCTGCTGTTACAATAGTAACACGAGATCATGGTCACAGAGCACCATAACAAATATAATATTAACTAGAGGCCTGCTGCACGAAAAGATTCGTGCAATAAGCCTTCCCTTCCCTTGGATGTCGGCATCGGTTTTCCTCCGGCACCCAGCACCCAGGCCTTCGTTCCTTCAGCGCCTTCGCTGCTCTGCTTCGTGCCTACATATGCAAACTAATCACCATGCTTGTTGGCAGTTAATTTGCATATCTCACTGATTAGCCAATGGGAGGCGTAGCGAAGGTACAGTCAATAACCCTGTTTGTCTATTATTAGATTAGATAATAAAATTTGAAATATTGTGAGAATTACCAAACAGTGACAGAAAGACATGAAGTGAGAAAATGCTCATGAAAAAGGAACACTGATAGTTTTTCTGGATGCAGGGTTGACACACCTTCAAATTGTAAAAAAAAGAAAAACCCTACACACTATCTATGAAGTGCAATAAAGCAAAGCACAGTAAAACAAGATATGCCTGTAATGAAAAAAATAACTGGAAAATTCCCTTCTCAAACCCTAAAATTAAACATGTGTCTAAATGGTGCTCTGCTTCGTGCCTACATATGCAAACTAATCACCATGCTTGTTGGCAGTTCATTTGCATATCTCACTGATTAGCCAATGAGAGGCGTAGCGAAGGTACAGTCAATAACCCTGTTTGTCTATTATTAGATTAGATAATAAAATTTGAAATATTGTGAGAATTACCAAACTGTGACAGAAAGACATGAAGTGAGAAAATGCTCATGAAAAAAGAGCACTGATAGTTTTCTGGATGCAGCGTTGACACACCTTCAATTTGTAAAAAAAAGAAAAACCCTACACAATATCTATGAAGTGCAATAAAGCAAAGCACAATAAAACAAGATATGCCTGTAATGAAAAAACATAACCGGAAAATTCCCTTCTCAAATCCTAGAAATTAAACATGTGTCTAAATGACCCATGGGTCAAAGAGAAAGTCAAAAGGAAAATAGAAAGTATTTTTAACTGGTCAAAAATGAAAACAATTTTTCAAAATTTGTGGGATACAAAAAGCTGTACTTAGAGGGGAAATTATAGCATTAAATACTTATACTAAAAAATAGGCTTATATACCACTAATATAATATATTC
>NW_006289713.1:475449-495962 GCF_000327345.1 Myotis davidii | reverse complement strand
CAGGGGCTGCCCTGACACTAGCATTCAGAAATACCAAAAAATTTATTGTAAATGTTTACCAAACATCTTAAATTTTTTAATTGTAAAAGTTATTGCATCTAAATAAAAAAAGATAGTATAGGTTGGTATTGTAACCATCATATGGGAAACTAAACTTCAAAGAGGCCCATGGCCTAATATTTCATTTTCCATTTAAAGAACTGCAGTATTGTCTGACCAGTGTTTCTCAGTGGTTAAGCATCGACCTATGACCCTGGAGGTCATGGTTTGATTCCCAGTCAGGGCACATGGCTGTGTTATAGGCTCGATCCACAGTGTGGGGCAGGCAGGAGGCAGCTGATTAATGATTCTCTCTCATCATTAATGTTTCTATCTCTCGCTCCTTCTCCCTTCCTCTCTGAAATTAATAAAAGTATATTTTAAAAAAATAAGCAAATGAAATATATATAATAAATAATAATATATAACATATAAATACATAAAAAGAATAGTAATACAACAATCAAGTCTGTTCAGCCTAAGCATGCAAGTTTCAATATTTGAAAATCAATGTGATCCACCATGTTAACCACCTAAGAAAGAAAAACCACATAATCACTATATAGAAATAAAATTTTCAATTGATATAGAAAAAGCATTGGACAAAATTCAACTCCCAGCAAATTAGGCATAGACGGGAACTTTTTAAGCTTGATAAAAGGCATCTACAAAAAATTTTTTTAAAACAACCATTATACTTAACTATGAGCGATTAAA
This sequence comes from Myotis davidii, assembly GCF_000327345.1. Taxonomy (NCBI): domain Eukaryota; kingdom Metazoa; phylum Chordata; class Mammalia; order Chiroptera; family Vespertilionidae; genus Myotis; species Myotis davidii. The sequence goes on along the minus strand of NW_006289713.1, from coordinate 495,206 downwards.
TGTTTTCCCCTACCATTAGGAAAACGGCAAGGATGTCCACTCTCACCACTTCTATTCAAAATTACACAGGAGATTCTAGGCAGGGTCATTAGATAAGAAAATAAGATAAAAGGCATTCATATTAGAAAGGAAGAAGTAAAATTTTCTCTATTTGTAGATGACATAATTTTATATCTAGAAAATCCTAAATAATCCACCAGAATACTATTAGAACTAATAAACATGTTAAGCAGGGTTATAAGACACAAGATTCAATTGCACTTTATACTCTAGCAGTGAACAATAAAAAATGAAATAATTATATTTATAATGCCATCAAAAAATACTTAGAAGAAAAATACTTAGAAATTGAACATAGTGCAAAACTTAAACTCTGAAAACAATAAAACATTGTTAAAAGAAATGTAAAAAGACCTAAATAAATGGAAAGCTATCCTATGTCCGTGGATTATAAAACAACATTTGAGTCTTATATATTAATGTTAATAAGTTTGATATTTAATATTTTAAGATGGCAACACTTCCCAAATTGGTCTACAGATTCAACACAATCCCCATCAAAATTCCAGCTGGATTCTTTGCAAGCACTGATAAGTTAATTCTAAAATTCATATGGAAATTCAAGGAACCCAGAAAAGACAAAACAATCTTGAAAAAGAAAAACAAAGTTGGATCAGTGATTGAGCATCAATCCATGAACCAGGAGGTCATGTTTTGATTCCTTATCAGGGGACATGCCAAGATTATAGGCTCCATCCCCAGTAGCGGGTGTGCAGGAGGCAGCTGCTTGATGATTCTCTCTCATCATTGATGTTTCTATCTCTCTCTCCTTCTCTCTTTCTCTCTCTAAAATCAATACAAACATTTTTATAGTAAAAACATAATGCAAGAATGGAAGAAAATATTTGCAAATCATTTATCTGATCAGAGACTCATACTTAGAATTAAAATGCCAATTTGAACATATGCATCTCCTTTTACTCTGGAAACCTCACTAAATTACAGTTAGATTTTTTCCTTTAAAAAAAGAAAGACATAGCCCTACCCAGTTTGGCTCAGTGGATAGAGCGTCGGCCTGCAGACTGAAGGGTCCCAGGTTCGATTCCAGTCAAGGGCAGATGCCTGGGGTTGCGGGCTCGAGCCCCAGTAGGGGGCATGCAGTAGGCAGCCTGTCAATGATTCTCTCTCATTATTGATGTTTATCTCTCTCTCTCCCTCTCTCTTCCTCTCTGAAATCAATAAAAATATTTTTTTAAAAAAGAGAGACATAAGGGGGGTAAGAGAGCAACCAAAGGACTTGTATGCATGCATATAAGCATAACCAATGGACATAAGACACTGGGGGATAGGGGAGGCTAGGGGACTGTCTTGGGCGGGGGGGAAAAATGGACACATATGTAATACCCTTTGTAATAAAAAATAAAATTAAAAAAAAAGAGACATAAACTCCCAAGAAGAAGAAGAACAGAACAGACAATAACGAACTTTTGAGAGGTGGAAAGCAGGTGGGAGAATAACTTAGACACAAGAAATCCAAATCCTAAACTGAGAATTGATCTAATTCACACTATGCTGTATTCAAACTCCTATCTATGCAAATCCCATCCAGTTTCCAAGAGTCTCCTCCTTTTGTACATTATCAATATTCCAGCCCACCCGCCATCCATTCTAAAATCCTACTTCAATAATAATAACAACAACAATACCTATGGAGTATTTATGAAGTGCCCCAATGTAATTCTGAGTCTTTATAAAATGAATAGACTTTGCATTTCCTGGCTCTCAATTTGTTTCTTATCCAGTACTAGAGGCCCGGTGCACAAAAATTCATGCAAGAGTAGGCCTTCCTTCCCCTAGCTGCCAGCACCAGCTTCACTCTGGCACCCGGGACCCAGGCTTCCCTCTGGGGAATGACGTCTGAAAGGACATCTGATCTAATTAGCATATTACCCCTTTATTATTATAGATTATTTCCCCAATTTCTTAAGAGTAAATTTCTATTTTAACCAGCTCTAAAATTTTTCACAGCACCAGACTCCAAATAGGTACCTAAATTGACTCAGTTCACAGACTAAACACCTACTGATCGTTATTAGTGCCGATTCACCAATGTTCAATTAGTAATAAAAGTAAAGGAAGCGTGTCTCTGTTGCCATTTTAGGTCTTGCCACCAAAAAATTTGCCAGTTGTCCCGAAGGACAGCAGGTGGCATCTCAGAGACCCATCTATCCATTTACTGCAGGGTGACCTGCCTAGTTTAGCATTTAGCAATCAGACTTCTAAATAGCAATATACCCCATGCTGAGTAGGCAACAGATGAAAAAAAAAAAAGATGCCTTTTACGGCACTTCATGATAATGGCTTTATTGCCAAAAGCCATATTAGCAGAAGATGGAAGATTCAATTTATAGAATCTCCTGAATGTCTGTCTGTTCAACAACAGCCTGTTCATGCCCAAGAAGAGATTGGTGCCTGTGGAAACCCTATTTGAAGGACAACCCACCATGCTACTTGCTCTGCCAAGTGAACAAATTCACATTCTTTTATTTTTCAAGCCAAAAGGGGGCAAAGCTAACCAAATGAATTTGCGCGTCCTCCTCTAAACCTCAGTCACATTGGAACATTGAGAATTGGAAGCGCCCCACTCACTGATGATCTAAAAGTCACTTAAGACAGTTCTGAGAAATGCCAGAAAAACTTCCTTCTTTTTGAGACAACAAAAGCAGATGGGAAACTGCTAAAATGGCTCAAGTATGTGGCACTTTTACAACATTTATGTGGCTCTTGGAAAAAATCAGCTTTAATTGACTTTTTGCTTCCTATGTCCTAGTTCTGTCAAAACCTCTTCTGCTTTTTTAGAGACTTAAATCAGAGAGCAAACCGTTCTGAGTAGACTTTACCTTTAATGACTATGATTCAGAAATTATGTTCTTCTCAGTCCTTGCCAAAAATACAAGGGAGGAAGGAAAAATTACAAGTAAAACCTATTTCTAAGATGGCATCGAAACAAAACCAAGAGAGGAATTACACTGGCAATAAATTTTGTCAGCTGGTCTAGCAGAGCTGCCTGCTCCCTGTGTGACCTGGTAATTTTTTTTATTGATTTCAGAGAGGAAGGGAGAGGGAGAGAGAAATAGAAACATCAATGATGAAAGTGAATCATTGATCGGCTACCTCCTGCATGCCCCCTACTGGGGATCCAGCCTGCAACCTGGGCATGTGCCAGTGACTGGAATCGAACCCGGGACCCTTCAGCCCACAGGCCAATGCTCTCTATCCATTGAGCAAACCAGCTAGGGCTGACCTGCTATTTTCATTAAACCCTTCCATTTCATATTATCTCTATATGAAGAATAAGGAAGTTAATAAACTTCTACCTCAAATACCAAATCAGAGCTGAAGGAGGCCTTGATATTTACCTTATTACCTGCCTTAATTTATACATGAGATACCTTCAAAGGCATGTTGTGAAAATAAATGCAACACTAACAGTTCTCCAACTCTTAGAAGGTGTGAGTAATGGATTTAAAAAACAAAGAAAGAAACAAAAAAATCTTTCATCTTTATTATGAACAAATTTGACCTTGGGTTCTGTCCCCTTGGAAATTTGGTCAAGGTGGATGTCAGCTTGTCCCCAGGGTTGGGGAAGGGAGGCAGAGAGAATGGCTGCCTGGAGTCAGTCAGGAGAGCTGAGTGTGCTTGGATTGGGTCTTGTAGGTCTAAAAGTCTGGCTAGAATTTAGAAAACCCCCAAGATGGGGCCTTAATAGAACAAAATCGCTATTGGAATTTTTTAAGGTGTGGGTATATTTTAGTCACTTTATCATTACGTTTTCCTCTTTGTTTAAGCTTGTAATTATAAAATAAACATTATTTAAGAAAAGAAAGCCTTATAACCACCACAAGTTCAAGAAATATAATTTACTAGTAACCCCAGAAATACCTCCATGTGCCTTGTCCCAGTGTCAACCTCCTCCTACTCCCCAAAGCAACCAATATCCTAGCTTTAAAAAAAAAAAAAGAATGAGCTATTATAGGCAAAAACCTCCTTATTAAATTGTCCTGTATATCATAGAAAGCAATTCAAGAACCAATTACTATGATCAGCTGGTCTAACCTTTACCTTTTCCATAATCATCTGAAATGGCCTTAAGGCTCAAGTCACTAAAACCAATTTTTTACTCAAATGGTTAATTTACCAAGTTATCAAAAACTTAACTTGCCAAACCGGTTTGGCTCAGTGGATGGAGCATCGGCCTGCAGACTGAAGGGTCCCAGGTTTGATTCCGGGCAAGGGCACATGCCCGGGTTTCGGGCTTGATCCCCATAAAGGGGGCCTGCAGGAGGCAGCCAATCAATGATTCTCTCTCATCATTGATGTTTCTATTTCTCTCTCTCCCTTCCTCTCTGAAATTAATAAAAACATTTTTAATGGAATATGTCTTTTAGGTCTTTTTTAATTTTACAGGTCCGTCTCCATCCCTTTCTTTTCATTGCAATTTATCTGTCAAAAACCTGGAACACTTGACCTGTAGAATTCTCACAGCCTGGTTTTGCTGATTGATACTCGGTGTAATTCAACACGTTCCTCTGTATTTCTTGCAAATTGCAGCTGGATCTAGCTTTCCTAATGCCGCAACCCTTTAATACAGTTCCTCATGTTGTGGTGACCCCCAACCATAAAATTATTTTTGTTGCTACTTCATAACTGTAATTTTGCTACTGTTATGAATCATAATGTAAATATCTGATATGCTATATGTGTTTTCCAATGGTCGCGACCCACAGGTTGAGAACTGCTGACTAGAGGCTGGGTGAGACCCAGGTGCAATCCCTTTGGTAATACCATAGTTGGTGTTGAGGTCTTTCATTAGGAGACACAAAATCTGATGATCTCTCTTTTTGTGATGTGAGCAGCTGACAATGGGATATCTAACTCCATTAAAATTCTGATATTCTAATTTGTCATTTCCTTTTTACTTATTAGTTGGTGTATTTTTATAAAAAGAGCTCTTTTCTTATGGCATAAGTTTTAGCTAAAGAGAACAAAAAGTGGTTACAGTTTGGTTGCTATTGGCTCAGATCACTAGAAACGGCAGGATAAATGCTTGAATCATTCCCTTTACTTACCCATTTCAAGCAAATAAACTGGATCCCTATCATCCTTTGAAGATGATCAATTGGGTCTGTATTTTAAAAATCATTATCCACTCATAGCTTTAGTTTAAACATGCAGAGTGTCCTCCCCCAAAATGTATACACTCTTTAACAGCTGAATCCATTACATTTTGAAAATGAAATGTATTTTAATAAACACTGCCTAGAATATGTTCTTATTGATTTTTAGAGAGAGAGTAAGAGAGAGGAATAGAGAGATAGAAACATCGATGACAGAGAAACATCATTGATTGGCTACCTCTTGCACTTCCTCCTGGGGATTGAGCCCAAAACCCAGGCATGTGCCCGGACTAGGAATCAAACCTCAACCTCTTAGTTCCTGGCTCAATGCTCAACCACTGAGCCACAGTGGCCAGGCAAAGTGTATATACATTTTTTTTGACACCCTCTATTTTAATGTTTTGATTCATTACAAATAGTTCCTTTATTGTAGCTCAAATGGTTCCAATAAAAGTCTTTAAATTAGCTCGTGGACAGACACAGAAAACATACTGATAGTTGCCCAAGGGAGGGAGGAATTGGGGAGCTGGGTGAAAAAGGTGAAGGGATTAAGAAACACAAATTGATAATTCCAAAATAGTCATGGGGATGTAAAGTACAGCATAGGGAATATAGTCAGTAATATTGTAATAACTATGTGTGGTATCAGGTGGGGGGAAACTTAGGAAAGTATATGATTGTCTAACTATGTTACACCTAAACTAATACAAAGTAATATTGAATGTAAACTGTAATTGAAACAATTTTTTAAAAGGATGTATGTAAAAAAATAATTAGTTCCTGAGTCCTTTTGACATGACCTTATAGTCTCTAGTTATAGTAACTTCCTCACTATTTGGTATGACAAGATGTTTCAATTCATCGTATACATTTTCTGTCCCAGACCTGGAATCAGCCATTTCTCCAAGAGCCCTGGTTTCTTTTGATGGGAATGATATGGTACGGCTATAATCTGGGCACCAGGGATGTTCACTGCTAGGCCCTTTCATTAATCAGAACTAGAAACATACATACACATACACAAACATACATATATAATATTAAAAAAATAGCTTAAGAGTTCATACTGATAACTCCTCATTTAAACTCAAGACTACTGTCTTTTTAACATAATCTCTTCTGTATTACATCTATGCCTTGGCACTCTGTTCTCTAAAACATGAGATAGTTAGAATATCTCATAATTATTCATTTACTTCATCCCACATTATATACACAATGATCTCAGGTCAACAATACCAATACTCCTACGACCAACTAATTACTAAGAACAGTTTAAAAAAACAACCTTGCATATATTCTCTCCTTTTGCCCCTATTTTTTTATGGTTGTACTACATACAGTGTAGTATATGATTGACAGTGTCAGATCATATAACCATTACATGCCATACACTCTTCCTTTTACCCTCATTTAGCTAAGATCTATAAATAATCAGATGTTTAAATGGTCACCAGCAGTCCTTATATTGGTGTCTTTCTAGTCATTTTGGTTGTCTGTAGCTCTTTCTCTAGTGCAGCGGTTCTCAACCTGTGGGTCACGACCCTTTTGGGGGTTGAACAACCCTTTCACAGGGGTGGCCTAAGACCATCCTGCATATCAGATATTTACATTACGATTCATAACAGAAGCAACATTACAGTTATGAAGTAGCAATGAAAATAATTTTATGGTTGGGTCACAACATGAGGAACTGTATTTAAAGGGCCAGAAGGTTGAGAACCACTGCTCTAGTAGATTTCTCAAGAAGTGTTCATGGAAACATTTTCTGAGTTCTTGCAGATATAACAGGAAACTTTATACTTGAGGCTCAGTTTTCCTGGATATAAAATCTTTGGCTCATATTTTCTTTCTTTGAGTATCTTAAACATAATAATCCATTTAGCTGACTTTCCCTTATAATTCATTTGCTCTTCTTCCTTGGATAGCCAAAAGGAATTTTCATTTTAATTCAGTTATTTTACCAGAATATTGTAATTACCAAAATATGTCTTGGCATTGGTAATTGTGGAATAATATCCAGTCTAGATCAATATTCTCAGTGACCTTTTTCAATATGTCTTTTCAAGAAACTTTTCTAAAATGATAGCTTTCAACATGTGTTCTCTTCCCTTGCTTTAGTCCTCCCACTGAGGTACTCTGATTACTTATACCTGGAACCATCGTTGCCTACCTTCAATATTTGTCAGTTCCTCTAGAATATATTTATCTTTTTATTTATTTTTATTTTTTAATATTTTCCTCCTTTTAACTATTTCAAGACATTGCCTGTCATTTTATTTGTGCTTGCATTCCTTCTAGTTTAGCCTTAATTTCTAAAGTGACTTTTACTTTTAAAAGGATTCTATCACCTTTTCCGTTTTTCTAATTTTGATTTGTTATTTTTCATGTCTTGTATAATTTTCTTAGTGTGCTTTCTTTTATTTTGAAATAGAAGTTATAGTTTGGATTTGTCTTGTGACCACATCTATGTGTGTTTTCATTGTCTGAAGGTATGTTATTCAGCCATTTAATCTCCCTTTTAATATAATTACTTAGAATGAAATTTGACCTGAATTATTTGCTTATTTTTATGTGGCTTGGGTAGCTTTCTTCTATTTGTTGGTGGAGAAACGGAACCAGATGTTAACCTGCAGAGTTAGACTGGACCTCAGTTCAGCAACCTCATCAGTTGAGTTCTGGCTAAGAAAGAATTCAGAGCCAAGATTCAAATACAAGCAAAAGTTTATTTAGAAAGTCACTGAAGTAGAAGAAGTGAGCTGTGTAAGAAGTGAGCCTGCTGAGCTGTGTGGGCTCAGGAAACAAGTTACAGAGGCAAAGAAGGGCCCCTGAAGCTTAGGAGAAAGAAAGCAAAGTACACTTGAAAAGAAGATTCGAGCAAGTGTGCTGTAGAGAGGACAAGAGCCACGCTGGGTTCTTGTCTGGGGGTTTTAAAGGAGGGGGTTTTAGGGAAGGTCTCAGGGAGGATTCAGTAGAATATTCATCAGCTTTCCAGGTGGGCCCCTCAGGGTCCTGGTCTCCACTGATTGGTGAGCACAGGCAGGGAGTCTTAGTCAGCACAGCTGGTCTCCATGTCAGCCATGGCATCGCCTCACCTGGTCTTGCTAGTCTTCTGGGCCTGGAGCTGCAACACAGCTGAGACCTAGATGTTATCTCTAATTTGACCAAGACTCTGTCTCTGTAGTCAACAACCCATGGCTCCGCTTCCGAGATCATTTGATGTGGGTCAGAACCTTATTGTCCTGAGGGATTAATGCTTAAGGGACTGGTCGCACAAGTGATGGTGGGAAAGGGCATGTAATAAGAATAGAGCCACAGCTGTCTAATAATTATTCACTTACCAACTACGGAGAAGAAGTTTTCTTACAGACCCCAGGAAACCGGAAGATGAAACAAGGCTGTAAAAAGATAAGATGCCTCAATGGGTCCATTACTCAGAAAAGAAATACATTTTGAGAACAGACCAAGGACAGGACACACTTTGATTTGGTTGCTGTGCCCGGACCCTGACCCCCTCCAGGAGTTTTTCTCAGGAACCCTGACCATTCTCTGGTCCAGGAACGGGCTGAGCTGTTTGAGGAGATTAGCTTCTTTGTTATCGAACTTTGAGCTTCTGAAGGCCGGACTGCAGACCCTACCCTTTCCTTTCCATGTTACACTTGCAGCTCACAGCTGCACCGAGTTATCTTCTCCCTCATGTGTACATAACCAGCCAAGTGGCAAGGAGGGTGGGGGGCGGGGGAAAGGGGTCACAATTTCCAGGGTGACCGACTGCTCTCCCCATACTGCTGGCATTATTGGAATAAATGCTCATATGTGATTCAACCCTGTCTCTGCTTAATTTGGCTCAAGTAGTGACAGGCAGCCTCAGACCCGTTGTGTCTGGTTTCACAAGGGCTTCTGTGGGGTTGTATGAGGCTATCCTCTGGCCCCCTTGCTCCTCCTCTAAGGAGGTCCACCACGTGACCAGCGCCCACAGGGGTGGGGGTGGGGGCTGGAGGATGGTCATCCTGGGGGTGAGGTGCTCATTTTCCCAGTTTTGCCCGTTGCTAGGCACCTGGGGCTTTCCGCCTGGTGACCTTTCCTACCTGGCCTTTCATCCTTGCTCTGCTCATCCTAACTGCCTATTACATACTGGCTTTGGTTTTGCCATTTAGAACTTTATTAGGTTGCGTTGGTGGTATAGTGGTGAGCATAGCTGCCTTCCACCCTAGAACTTTATTTTTATATGTAAATTTAGAGATGTCAGAAAATTCTGCCACAACTACTGCCACCATCTTCTCAGAATCCCTTATTACTATGTGTCTTTAATATGGTCAAACAGCTTATGAACACCAGATACCAGGAAGGGTCTACCTGATGCACTTGTGGTATCAACACAAGAAGTTGGGGTGAACCGAGAATCCCCAAAGATTATTATAATAGGTACCTAAAAATTGTCCTGCCAAATTTTATAAAAAACTCAGTATGTCTTTCATGCACATTTGCTTCAATACCTCTGTAAAAGGTGCACATTTATTTTTCCTTTATGCCTTAATTCCATTTCCTGTATGTAAAGGGTAATTTTTCAAAATATTAAAAAGGTATAATTTCTATTCCCTTGTGGTCATTCTCCACCAAATAAGCAAAGCCAGGATTCGATGTTCCAGGGCAGGAACCAGTGGCAGAGCCGGGAACAGATGATTCCCTGTTCAGCTCTCCATCTCAACCCTGGCCTTTGGAGGCCACAGAAAGAGCAGAAAGACCTCTCCATTCTCCAACTCCGAAGTTCCTCTGACATATCCATATTCCAAGCTGGGAAGACCAGGTCCTGAGGCAGAGAAGATTCACACTGTGACACAGGGGGATTCCCACTGGGAAGAAAGGAAGGGACCCATCTTGATCGGGTTCCCAAAGGATCAGAACCTGCGGCCTGAAACTGCAGAGCCTGTGACGGGGCCTCCCCGGCCCGAGGCGTAAAACAGGGACAGCCAGTTGAGTGCATTCATTCTCACGCTGGCTACCACCTCAGACACGCTGACAAGATTCCACGGCCCCACCTCAGCAGCTTGGTAAAATGTGTGTTCAGCTCCCACCCCCTGACTTAGGGTTTCCCTAGGACGCTAGCTCCCTACACTTCCAGGTTGCGCATGTGTGAGAGCTGAACCAGCACCCACCTGTCCTGGGTCCCAGCACCAGAGGCTCCAGGGCAGGAATCAGGGCTGCAGGGCAGGGCTGACAGGTGTCACCTGTGCAAAACTGGTGGCTGCTGCCATTGTGTCTGGAAGAGGCTATGTCCCTGGCAGTGTCCAGCCAACACAAGGACGTGCTCCGCATGGCAAATGTGAAAATTTAATCAGAGTTTACCGTTCATTCCAAGGTGATTAGCCACTTTCTATAAGAAGAGGAGGTGTCTACAGAGTTAGTGACAATTTTTTTAAATTTTTTTTATTGATTTTAGAGAAGAAGGAAGAGAGAGGTAAACATCATTGATCGGCTGCCTCCTGCATATCCCCTACTGCTGACTGAGCCTGCAACCCACGCATGTGCCTTTGACCAGAATCGAACCCGGGACTCTTCAGTCGCAGGCCAATGCTCTATCCACTGCGCCAAACCAGCTCGGGCGACACCAGCTAGATTTTTATTCATTTCCCTGCGGTAAAGGACATGTAAATGGTTATGCAGATGCAAAGGAATGCTTTATCAGCCACCTTTACAGAGAGGAACCTGACGGGGCCTTCCCTTCTCCCAGTTCCTATGTGACCTGCCCATTTGCACCAGTTTCTGCTTCCTGCAGAGCGCTCGGGAAGCTCTGCTGGGCCAACGCAGACCAAGCTCAGCTGCCCCTGACCTTGCCAAGCATGAAGAGCGAACTTCCTGTTAGATGGTGTCAACCCAGGCACCAGGGAGGCCCAAGCGCAGCTCCCAAGGTCCCCGTGTCATGTACAAAAGGCCAGCAGGCTATCCTTTGACGCACAGCCAGCCTCCCCCAAGACGGGGTCCAAAACCACTTTTTTCAGGAGCCTTGAATCGACAATGCCATGACTCAGTCTCTGTAGCTTAATCTCTGTCTCATATTCTTTCACTCTTTAATAGCCACTTCAGCCTGGAAAATGTTCTCACAGTATGTTTTTCCATCTTGCCCCTTGCTCGCATATAATGAAAGTGTGGTCTCTCTGACTCTAAGTCACTGAGGCCAGCGAGCATGCCTTAGCCATCTCTACCCCCAGGATGTGGCACAGAGAATCGCTAAAGGAATTTTAGTTAAACTGAAGCGTGGTTACGTTTTATCCTTCTAGTTTTAGAAATATCTGAGGTGTTGTTATCTTTTGGTAACTGCGTCTTCAAAGTGTTCATTTTACCCTAGATCAGAGGTCACCAAACGGTGGTCTGTGGACCACTGGTGGTCCACGAGGTCTGAAAGGTTGGCGACCACTACCCTAGATGGCAGGCTTCCTTTCAGGCTGGGCCCTCAACTTGCTTCATCATTGCACCAAATCATCACTGGGGTCGGGTCGGGGTCGGGGTCGGGCGGGCTCATGCCAGGCTCTGTGTGTCCATTGACAAGAGCCAGCATCTACGGGTGCTTACTGGGTGCCAGATACCACTCTGTGTCCTTTACGTGTTTTAACTCACTTCGTGTCCCCAGGAACCCTATAAGGTAGGTACTATGATTGTCTCCCGTGTACAGGTGAGAAAACTGAGCAAGTTCAACCACTTACTCAAGGCCCCACAGCTAGGAAGTGCGATTTCACCTCCAGCACGTAAAGTATTCTTTGGCCATTTCTCGCTGAGGGCTGAATGGTATATCTACCAAAGCTCTCTGCGCTTCAGTTTGATGCCCCTTGGTTCCCCCTAAACTTTCCCTGGTTTCTGACACTCCCACTTCTACAACATACCTTGTGTCCTTTTTGAGAAGTGAGAGCCACAGAACAATAACGATGGTTCTTGCTAACTTGACCATGTGTCTGTCCCCTGCCCCTCACAGGCCGTTTCCTCCCAGGTGGGTAGAGATGCTGAGCGTTTCCTGGATGCTAACAGCTGCTCCTACCACACACCACGTGCAGAGGATGGTGCAAGACACTCCGGGAGCTTGGAAAGAAGCCCTAAACCCATGAACGTCCAAATACCACAAGACCCGCAAATGAGATGCCAGCATGCCAGCAGAGTTCAGGGAAGGGACAGAGCACTGTGAGTTGAGTTGGGAGGTTTTCTGGATCACAGTTAGACAGATGGAACAGACAGGAGACAGCATCTCAGGCTGGGAGACCATCTTTGGGAAGATGCAGGAATGGGAACGCAACTGCTGTTGTCATTTTGAGTCTAGGCTTGCTTCACTCCTTCTGAGGAGAATCATTGTGGGCAGAGACTGCCACTGGCACTTGGAAAAATGCTCAACAGTAGGGTTTAGATCAGGGCTTGACAAACTGGCTGTTTTGTGAGTGTAGTTTTCTTGAACAGCCAATCATTTACAGGCATCGTGGCTGCTTTGCCACTACAACAGCAGAGCTGAGTGGTGTGCGAGACCAGATGGCCCACAAAACATAAAATATTTACTCTCTGGCCCTTTAAAAGAAAAGTTGGGCCCTGGCCGGGTGGCTCAGTTGATTGGGCATCCTCCTGTACATCAAAACGTTGTGGGCACATTCCTAAGTTTGCGAGTTTGATCCCCAGCTGGAATCAGTGTGAGAGGCAACTGATAGATACTTCTCTCTCACATCAATGTTTTTCTCTCTCCCCCTTCCTCTCTCTCTAAAATCAATTTTTAAAATATTTCATATAAATGTGTGTGTGTGTGTGTGTGTGTGTGTCCTCAGATAAGGAGTTTTTTGAAAGTTTGCTGACCCCTCCTCTAAAATATCAACTCTCCAAAAGAAAAGCTAACAAAGCCAACTGACTGGGGCTATCAGTGTACTATACGATAAAACATTTATCTAAAACTTAAAAGAAACTCAAGATACCCAAATTAATCTCATTCTCCCTAAATGTACCAAAGATAATCTGAAAAAATCTGATATTACCAATTCCACTGGAACCACTTCCCACATGTTCTGAAGGGCCTGGAGCACACTGTCACTGCACACATCCCATGGTTATGGGATGGAGGCTCCCAAAGAGTCTGGGATTTCATCACCAAATTCTCTCATTCATCCACAGCAATAAATATAAAATAGTCAGAGGTCACCTGAATGCTGTTTGTTAAACATATTTATATATATAAAAGCCTAGGTGATCTTTACGACCGAACAACCAGAATGACCCGAATGACCAGTCAACCAGCTGCTATGACGTGCACTGACCACTAGGGGGCAGATGCTTAACACAGGAGGCTGCCCCCTGGTGGTCAGTGCATTCCCATAGCCAACCTCCTACAGCCCCTCTCCCCGACCAGCCAACCTCCCTCGGTCCCTACCCGCTGCCAGCCAGCCCCCTGATAGGCCTTGATCACCAGCCAGGCCTAGGGACCCCACCCTCACACACATTCATGCACTGGGCCTCTAGTGTTTAATAAAAGAAAACACAGAATCCACAGATGTGAAATAACTTTAAGTAAAAAGTCCATTGAAAATACGTTTTAGAAGCTCTCCCCAAAACACCCATCCTTTCAAACCTCTGAAGCTCCCAGAGACCATGCCCATGCCATTCTCTTCCCCCTCTATTCACCATACCCCTGGGGACATATCCCCTAATCTCTAAGGTACCCCAGGACTTGCACAACTGCCCTAAGTAGGTTTGTGGTGAGGTCAATAAATTCTTTTTTTTTAAGATCTTTTTACAGAATAGTACTTTATTGAATACATTTTATTCACAGAAAAATAAGCTTCAATCTGTGACTGCCAGATTATGCAGTGGAAAGTAATTTTCTTAGTTTTCCATACTGATGGAAAAGTTTCTCCTGTATGGGAAAGAAGCCATAAAATTACATTCACAAATATACTCTCTCTCAAAACATTTCACACGGTTGAGGTCAAATTCTTGCCTGCTTTTCTCCACTTTGTCACTTGATAGGAAATGTTTCCCTCAAGAAAACAAGAACTTAGGTTTTCTCTCCCAGTAACATGTTCACCACCTTGTTCTTAGTCTTTATTTTATACTTGATTTTGCTAGCAATGAACTAACTGGCTAGGGCTAGGCTCCCTATTGTTTTAAATATTTTTTAGCCCTAGCCAATTTGTGTCAGTGGATAGAGTGTCAGTCTGAGGAATGAAGGGGCCCTGGTTCAATTCCTGTCCAGGGCAGGTACCTCAGGCTCCTCTCTGGCCAGGGCTCTGGTCAGGGGGTGCACAAGAGGCAACCATTTCATGTGTTTCTCTCACATGGATGTTTCTCTCTGTCTTTCCCTCTCTCTAAAAATTAATGAGAAAATATTCTAGGGTGAGGATTAAAAACTAACAAAACACAGGGAGCCCAGCCAGTTTGGGTTGAGGTTGGACCTAGGAACCAGGAGGTCATGGTTCAATTCCCTGTCAGGGCAAATGCCTGTGTTGTGGGCTTGACTCCCAGTACAGGGCTTGCAGGAAGCAGCCTATCAATGATTCTCATCATTAACATTTCTCTATCTCCCCCTCCATTCCTCTCTGAAATCAATTTTTAAAAAAATAAATAAATAAATAAAAATAAAAAATAAATAAAAAGAAAATACATTTTATAGGGATAAAACTAACAAAATTAAAATACATTAACACCAAGGTCACTGACCAAAAATGTCACTAGGCAAGACAATCCCCATCTCCCAAAATGATGCTGAAAGGCTATGTGGGTGGCTATGTGTGTTAGGTGTGTACAGGACCGGGGGAAGGCATGAGGGACACGGAGATGAGAGGCAGGGTAGAAAATGCCCTGCCTGCGAAGACAGCCTGAGCCAGAACTCTGCCAGGAAGGAGGCGTGTGTCCGACCCTGGGCAGCTCACACTGAGGCTAGCTTCTCCGCGAAGGACTCCTGCTGGAGGACCTCTAAGAGCTTTTCCATTTTGAGATTCCTGGGAATTAACAGGACATTAGAATATACTTGAGAACAAGGGAAAACATATTAATTTAATGAACATAAAGGAAACCCTTTCCCAGCCTTTTGATTTTGTTGAAACAGTATTTAAATGGACTTTCTATACTTGAAATAATAAAATGACTTCATGTGCAATCTAATATTATCTAGACTTCCAAGAACCTTGATGTATTGGACCCTCCCAGATCAGAAGGGAAACTGTAGAGAAAGAGCAAGGAATAAACACAGAAGTCCCCTGAGAAGAGTAATGCAGTTAAGAAACAGCCTGTGGCCTGCAGCAGCTGCGTGATCACCCACTAGCGGGGCTCACTCTGAGAGAGTGGCACAGAAACAAGGGAACTGCACGCCTGCATTCCCTCCTCAGTGCTCAGCAGCAGCAGTAATGAAGGCGGCCCTCCAGGGAAAATTAGAATGAGATTTGGGAAATGGCACCAAGCACATAATAAAAGAATAGGAAACATGTTAGAGAGGAGCTCGGTGTTACTGAAGGAGCAAAGATAATCAAAGGGGGGAGGGGAGAAGACTGCCTCTTCCTTGGCTCTGTCTCCTAACAGGGAAAAACGTTCAGATGCCAAAGAGTCATTTGAACCAAAAATCCAGGGGCCAGGTGTAGTGTGAGGAAGGTAACGAGCCCCAGGGTGTTCATGAAGAAAGCTGGGGAGCAAGTATAGAAGAGCTTAGAAAGCAGGGCCAGGAATCAGAACCCAGGGGTCAGAGATCTGAGTAGGGATGCCATTCAGTGTGTGGCCTGCATCTACGTGTGGTGTGTGCTCACCCAGAGAAAGGGTCGACCCCAGGGCCAGGAAGGAGCAGGCAGCTGAGCTGAGCGTTGCTGGAGAGCCAGTCAGGACAGGCCTGGCCATCTACCGCCAGAACTGGTGACAAGGGAGCCATCTGTGCCCAGTGCTAGGCTGGCACTGAAAGGCAGACAGGATTGGGTGCATGAAGAGAATGGAGAGCAAAGAGGATATGGGACAATGTGTGTGGACAGCACTCTCCAGCCAGACCTGCGCTGATTAAGTGAGAAAGAAAAGATCTGGCTTAAAGAGAAAGTGGAAAAAGAAGGGAAAAGCTGCAGGAGTATTTTTCAGGTTGTGAGTCAGGATCACCAGTGGGTTCATTTACTTTTAAGTGTACAGTTCTCCTCCTGTGTCTTTCTCCTTTACTTCACACAGACCACGTCACCTCTGACACTCTGGTCACCAAGGGTATGGGGGAAGCACACCAAGCAATTCTGGAACGCCAGCCGGGTGCCCTGCCATCATTCTGACACCATCTACCTGGAGATGGCATCAGATCCCACAGGTAAAGGGCTCAGTCCCACAGGCTGCCCCCCACCTCAGATGCCAGGCATAAGCGGGAGGTGCCCAGGTTACTCAACTTCTGTCCAACTTGGCTAAAAATCAGAGGTTCCCAGGACCTCCTTCCCTTGGGTTTTGTTATTTGCTAGGCCAGCTCACAGAACACAGAGAAACACTTACTAAGGTTTACCCGTTTTGTGAAGGATATGACAAAGGCTGCAGATGAACATCCATAAGAAGAGACACATAGGGCGAGGTCTGGGAGGGTCCCAAGTGCAGGGGTTCTGTCATTGTGGAGTTGGGGTGTCATCCTCCCAGTACATGGATGTGTTCATTGACCCGAAAGCTCCCCGAACCTCATACTATTGAGATTTTATGGAGGCTTCCTCCGGTAGACATGATTAATTATGAACTCCATTTCTAGCCCCTCTCCCCTCGCTGAAAAATGGGGGATGAGACTGAAAATTCCAAGCTTCTAATCATGACTTTTTCTTTCTGGTGACCAGGCCCCATTCAGGAGCCATTCAGGGTCCTACCCAGAGTCCCCTCATTAGAACAGAAGGCACGCCTATAACCCAGGAGTTTACAAGTTTTCAGAAGCTCTGTGTCAGGAATGGGGTCAAAGACAAATGTTAGAACAAGAGATATTCCTAGCGCTCTTATCACCTAGGAAATTACAAAGATCTTAGGAGCTCTAACGCCAAGAACCAGGCACAGAGACCAATATATATTTTTTCTATTATCTCAAAGTTGAAAGAACAATTTATTGGCCAGCATTTTTTAAATTAAATAGAATGGATAGAATAAAACAGGACACAATAGAAAATATCAGAGAGCATCCAAATAAGAATTGTTTCCTGAAACCTGTGAGTGAGTGTGTGTGTGTGTGTGTGTGTGTGTGTGCGTGTGCGCGCGCGCGCGCGCCTGTGTACACACTGGAATGCAATGTAAACTGTGGGGCTCAACAAAAAAGTATGGAGCCACTATGTAAAGGGCAAGGCTGGAGAAGATGGAGGAGGCCAAAGTGTAGAGAGGGCAAAAGCCCCTCTTTTGTACCAGGAACAGAGGAGGAGGGAATGGGGTATTCCTGTAAGCAAAAACTCAGAGATATGAGATTCCTCCTGATTCCGTTCCCCTCTCTCCCTCCTCCCTCTCTCCCTCCTTCATACCCTCCTTCTTAGACCCCCTCCATCATTAAGGCTTGGCCATTAGGCCAGAAGTGAAGAGGACATACTACAGAAGTGAAAAGTCAAACTCTTCTATTCCTGAGAAATTTTTGAGTGAAGTGATGGGAAGGAAAGGAGACTAAAAGGCTAAGAGAAAGCAGAGCAGCCAATGGCCTGGAAGACCCGCCAAGGAACAACTATGGTGGAGGCAGCTTAACCAGAAGGACTTGTGGATGAACTCGGAATACAAAGCCTAATAAATCAGCAAGTCCCAATAATGACAAGGCCAAGGTGCATTGCCTGAGTGAGTAAGGGAGAAGGTGAGTGGGACCCAGGGCCACGGTGCTGGGCAGGGTGTAGATGTGCACGTTGAAGAACTCCAGGGTGGTTGTAAGGCTCAGAGGGGAGAGAGACCACGAGCCAGATGCTTAAGACCTTGGCCTCCACCTCCCTGGATAATAAAGTCACCGCCCTCTGCTGTGCAGAAGGGGGCAGTCCCTCAGGAGTACGGAGGCAGGGTGAGACTCCAGGGCTCTAACAGGCTCTTGGCAGCTTTACACATCGGTCTCGAAATGGTTCTTGACCAACTTGTTCACAGAAAAAAATGTCTTGGTTCTTGAAAAAAACTTCAGTTCTCAACCTGGACCTGACAACCCTTTCATGCTGACACATCAGCATGAAAAAAAGCATCTCCCAGGCCATGAAAAAGGAGAGAATGCCTGTCAGTTTACCACTGAACCTCACGTTGTTAACTTCTCAGGAAATTGTGCTGTGAATGTGTGTGTGTGCTGTGTGTGTGTGTGTGTGTGTGTGTGTGTGTGTGTGTGTGTGTGGCATGTTTGTTTTTCTTGCTGATGAAATGGATGATTAGCGCAATTTTAAAACATAAAGAGGTCATCAAGTGCTAATGTTGCTAAGAGTGTGAAAGAAACAATGATTACAGACAATTGAGGAAGTAGGAAAACTTGTTGATTTGGATAAACGAAAAGCAGTTATCCAATTACAGCATTTCAGAGGCAGTGATCTGTGAAAAAGCAAAGGTGCTGCATGCTGACCTGAAAGACACCACAAGAACAGGTGCTGAACATGATCAGTTTCAGGCTAGTAGGATGTGGCTCAGTAAATTTAAGAAAAGAAATGTTTGTTTAGAGATTAAACAGTACATTAGACATGTACTGTATATAAGAAAGGTTAAAACAGGGAATCATTTGGGAGTCTGGAACGAATTATTGGAATTTACATTATTTCTAATGGGAAAAAATGATTCCATTTTCAAACAAATCGCTTCTTCAACAGCCTTCCGGAATGTGAAGTGAGTAAGGCAGAAATGTATAACCTGAGTCTGATCATCAAATGGCATCAGACATATCCAATTTAAGGGACAGTTTACAAATTAACTGGTCTATAACCTTCAAAACTATTAAGGTCTTCCAAGTCAAAGAAAGAATGAAGAACTGTTCCAGAAAGAAGGAGGTAAAGACACATGACCATTGCCTGGCCGGCGTGGCTCAGTGGTTGAGCATTGACCAGGTTCAATTCCTGGTCAGAGCACATGCCCAGGTTGTGGGCTCGATCTCCCCAGTGGGGGCCGTGTAGGAGGCAGTCGATCAATGATTCTCTCTCATCATTGATGTTTCTATCTCTTTCTTCCTCTCCCTTCCTCTCTGAAATCAATAAAATATATTTTTTTAAATATATTTTTTATTGATTAAGATATTACATATGTGTCCTTGTCCCCACGTTACCCTCTACTCCCCCCTACTCATATGGAATAGATGTTTCTACCTCATTTTATAGGTATAAAAACCGAGGTTATAGAAATTTAGGTTTTGGTTTGTCTAGCTTCTTTCTTGTCAGGATAAAGTGGTGACTTCTATGCTCCTTATCTTCCAGACTGGAAATTGCAAGTCTTATTAGTGCTTTAGACTCTCACTGCACTTTCCAAATAAATTGCAATTCTGGAACCAACAACTGTATACATTTCAGTATGTGCACTTGTCCATTATAAAGAATTAATTTCTCTGATTTATTTTGTATCAACTGTTACATTTTTTATGTATTTGTATTTATGTGTTAAGCTTTAGAAACAAGAAAATACGCAAAATGCTGCACACAGATACTAATTTTAAAC
>NW_006289713.1:459518-467312 GCF_000327345.1 Myotis davidii | reverse complement strand
GCACGTCTCAGTGTCCCAGTAACGGCTGCAAGCACCTCTGAGTGAAAGCCGCCCTCAAGATCGCCCGCTGCCGGACAGTCCAGTTTCTCCCCGTATGAGTCCTGGGTCCCCAGAGACTTCCCAGAACCAGAGTTCAGAGCCGTCAGGAGCTTGTGACTCCCTCCAGATTCAAAAAGACAGCCGCGTCCTCAGGTGCCAGACCCTTCCCGCGCGCGCGAGCCCCCTACCTCTGCACTTTACTTCCGCAGCTCCTCTGGCTCTCAGTGTGCTTTTCTTTCCTTCTAGTTGTAGAATTTACACTCAGCCAGCCTTCCTGTGGTTCTGGATGATGTCCGTTTTGTGTTTTTGAAGTATTATTCAATTGTTGTGGGAGGCAGCAATTTCCCGGTGTTTATCTATGCCGCCATCTTAGTTTCTCCTCAATAAAATATTTTTTAAAAAAATAAATAAATAAATAAATAAAATACTGATTGATTGATTGATAGAGAGATAGAGAGACATGACCATTAAATGCAATGCATAATCCTGGCTGGATCTAGGCTGGCTAACATAATTAAGACATTATGAGAACAATTGGTGAGATGAGTTGTGTCTGAGGATTACATGGTAGTAATATATCAGTGCAGTTTTCCTGATAATATTGAGGTTATATAGGTGAATGCCTTTGTTTGTAGAAAATACACACCAAAATATTCAGGGATGGCAAAGCATCTGGTAAGCAATTTATTCTCAAATGACTTGGACAGAAAAAATGTCTTTGTGGAGTACTCTAACTTTTCTGTAAATTTTTGATTGTTTGAAAATAAAAACAGAAGTATATATATATGAATAAACTTCAGACAACTTAGAAAGGATTGGAGAGTGTTGGCAAAGACAGGTGGTGGGTACGGAGTATATTAACAGTAGAAGTAGGACTAAGTGATGTGGGTAAGGCTGCCAAAGCAGTAGATGATGGTGATGTGCTTGACAATGTAGATCAAACACAGCTAACAAACATGAGCGAAGGGATGGGAGCATATGTAGAAGAATAAACTCACTGATGCCTTAACTAGTTAAACAGTTAATTTTTTTAGTCAGACGCTGGAGGGAAGAGAAGAAATGAAGAAAAAAAGTTACAATGTTATTTAAAATATCACTCATGATAGGGACCCAACACTCAGTACCAAAAAAAGAGAGGAGTATTTAGGGTATTATATAAAGCCATTACCATAAGATCACCATTAGGAGGAAAAAAAAACAGGAATTTCTAAATATCAAAGAAAAGGGCGGATGGAGGTGGGGAGTGGAGGTGGGGTGTGGGGGGACAGAGAGTGCAGAGAAACTATACTGTGAAAACAAAGGGCCCCTGTACTCAGGGCAACACCTTCTCAAATGGGATGTGACAACCACAAACTACCTGCTCACGTTCTTCCAGGACATGACTCAAAAAGTGCCCACACAAGGTACAGCCATGGGCTCTGGGAAATAGACCACGGGACGACATGGTTAAGGGAGAAAGAGAAAAGTCCACATCTTTTTTTCAGGAAACAGAGCAAGACGGAACTCCAGAATCACGTCTTCAAAAAAATCTGGGAAGGGCTTTCTACAGAACTAATCTACTTTAGGAATAAACACCTTTTCAAGGGAATGCTTTTGAGTGAAAGAAGCTGATAGAAAGGGGAGGAATACTCCCAGGATAAGATCACGGAGCAGCTATAACAGGTTTTTAAAGAGATGATATCACCTTTCCCCCCACCAGCAGGCACCACACTCTCAGGCTTGTGATGATGCCCAGTCACAGGGTTCACACACAGCAGCTTCAGCAGAATGGGAAGCTGAAAATCATAGACCTACTAAACAAAAAATAATCTTAAAACTACTGGTTAGACTGCTAATTACTTAGGGTTATAAAGCAAATCTACTGCGTTTATATTTTCCATTTAAGCTCTAATATAAATCATTGCATAAGTGGAGATTCTCTTTGAAGTACTAACTAAATTACCTCTGGGATGGGGGGTGAGGGGAGGGGGAAGTAATTTCCTTCCACATTTGAGCAACCAGTGTGTTCTTTTCCCCCATGGTGACCTCAAGGAACAGAAGCTGCCCACAATCTCTCCAAGGGACCATCCCAGGCACAGACAGGCTCATATGCCATGATCTGGTGTGACCTCCCCACAGCAAAAGGCCTGGATCTTCCTGTTGATACCTTTCTTTAGCCCCAGCTGGGCACAAACACACAACGTTACAGGTACCCATCTAACCTCATCTTTTCAGGCTGGTAACCAGTGCACTTTGAGCCTGTCACCAACAGCCACTGCTCTCAACTCCTCTGTTCCCATTAAACTATCATCACACCCCTACTTAGACCAGTCCTGAATTAGGTCAACACAATTAGCATTGATCTAACACACACCTATCTCAAGCCCTGGGGTAGGCACAAGGCACATAAAACCAAATAAAACACACTCTTCCTGCCCAGGAAGAGCTCAGTTTAGTCGGCGAGACAGACATGAAATTCTTAGTTTTCAAACAAGTGGCCCACGTTTCATTTTGCACTAGGCCCTACAAATTATATAGCTGGTCTGCCTCACCTCTAAGTGGGTGTAATAATAGCATCTATTATGACAATAGAGTATTGGAAAGATGAAATGAGCAAATGAATGTAGAAAGCAAAGTGTCTGGCACAAAATCCTTCATAAATGAAAGGCATTTTATTACCATTACCAAAGGCCTGGTGCACGAATTCGTGCATAGGTGGGGTCCCTCCAGGTGGCCTGCAGATATTGGGCCCCAGCTCATGCCCCCAGCTTCGCAATCCTGCAGCCCCACCTGGCACCCCACCTTGGCTTAGCGCCACTCCCTCACCTGCTCCACCATCCCACCTGCAGGGCAATCGATTGCTCGGCTCCCTCAGTGACGGGGAGCTGGGCGGCAGCCTTGCCCCCAATCACCGCCACTGGTCACCATATGCAGGACAATCACAGAGTGATTGGGACCCCTCTCACACCCGCCTTGGCCTGGCACCATCTGCTCACCTGCTCCACCATCCCGCCGCGGTCCTGCTCTCCTCAGGGCCCATCAGGGTCAGCAGCATCTCCACTGCTGCCAGCTGCCAGCACCGCATCACCAATGCCTGTCATATTCTGCATTTCCTCTGGTGGTCAGAGCATGTCATAGCAAGTGGTCGAACTCCCAGTCTCCCAGTCGAACTCCTAGTCAAACGACTGCCCGAGGGGACAATTTGCATATTAGGCTTTTATCATATAGGATTATAATTACACCCCAAGAAGAAGAGGAGGGTCCTGTTATAAGGGGCCAGCAAAGGAGACGGGAGAGGGAAAGCTGAGGACAGAATGGACAGGCTGTCTCTCTGGAGGGTGGGAAGGTTCATGCGATAGATGGAGGAAGGCTAGCTGGACAGGGTGCCCTCACCGGGGCCAAGACTGGTAACAACTTTAATAAATGGAAAACAACCTGCAAATATCCACAAAGCTGTAAACTAAAGCACCTTCAACATTCATATTCAAATGCAACTCTTTTTGCCTGGCTGGCATAGCTCAGAGGTTGAGTGTGGACCTATGAACCAGGAGGGCACGGTTCAATTCCTGGTCAGGGCTCATGCCCTGGTTGTGGGCTTGATCCCCAGTGTGGGGGTTGTGGGGAGAGACATGCAAGAGGCAACCAATCAATGCTTCTCTCTCATCATTGATGTTTCTATCTCTCTCTCTCTCTCTCTCTCTCTCTCTGAAATCAATAAAAATACATTAAAAACAAACAAATGCAACTCTTTTCTAAAAGTGAATTCTCATTGCTATGGTTTTAGCAATTTTAGAACGTAGTACAAGAAAGGCTAACATATATGTGGTCTATGGATGTCAATAAAAGAGAGGGTAAGTCTGGAATGCAATGCTTGCTCTGGCTGGGGTGGCTCAGTTGGTTGCAGCATTGCCCCATACCCCAAAAGATGGTGGGTTCAATTCCCAATCAGGGCACATTACCTAGGTGGCAGGTTCGATCCCAAGTCAGGGTACATGTGGAGGGAGGCCACTGATTGATGTTTCTCTCTCACATCAATGTTTCTTTTTCTCTCTCTCTCCCTTCATCTCTCTAAAATCAATGAAAAAATTTTTTTAAATAATGCAATACTTTGAGAAAAGACAGCACATAGGGGTCAATGTTTTAGCAAACTACCTAAACTCTAGTCAAATTAATCTGTGACAACTAAAAGCCAGAAATTTAATTAAAAGGCTGAGTGAGTGTTGAGTAATATTATTATAGCAAACAAAAGTATTAGGTTTAACTATTTCAAATTACCATTTCTGTAATCAAATGATCAAATATCAGCCATTTCATATAGCTTAACCCAACATTTCCTGAAAATATAGCTATTAATAAGGCAACGCTAACCTAAAACATGACAGTAGTAAAAAGAACTTTTTTTATTTTCCCCCATTGACCTCTCCCCAGCTGCCCCCAACTCCCAGCACATGCTCTCAGTCCCCCACCCCCCATCTGTGTCCATTGGTTATGCTCATATGCATGCATACAAGTTATTTGATCTCTAACCCTTCACCCCTTGCCTTCCCTAATAGGTTGGACAGTCAATGCTTCTATGACTCTGGTTCTGTTTTTGTTCATAGTTTATGTTGTACATTATATTCCACAAATGAGTGAGATAATGTGATATTTATCTTTCTCTAACTGGCTTAGCATAATGCTCTCCAGTTCCATCCATGCTGTTTGTTGCAAATGGTAAGAATTCCTTCTTTTTTACAGCAGCATAGTATTCCATTGTGTAGATGTACCACAGTTTTCAAATTCATTCATCTGCTGATGGGCACTTAGGCTGTTTCCAGATCTTCGCTATGGTAAATTGTGCTGCTATGAACATAGGGATGCATATATCCTTTCTGATTGGTGTTTCTGTTTTCTTGGGATATATTCCTAGAAGTGGGATTATTGGGTCAAATGGAAGTTCCATTTTTTATTTTTTGAGGAGATGCCATACTGTTTTGCACAGTGGCTACACCAGTCTGCATTCCCACCAGCAATGCAAGAGGGTTCCTTTTTCTTCGCATTCTCGCCAGCACTTGTCACTTGTTGATGTTAGCCATTGAGACAGGTGTGAGATGGTAGCTCGTTGTTTTGATTTGCATCTCTTGGATGATTAATGACTTTGAGCATGTTTTCATATGTCTCTTGGCCTTCTGTATGTCCTCTTTTGAAAGGTGTTTATTTAGGTCCTTTGCCCATTTTTTTATTGGATTGGTGTTTGTTTTTTAAAAAGCAAATTTAGGAATTTTTAGTTTTTATTATTATTTTGAAATATGTTTTTATTGATTTGAGAGAGAGAGGAAGGAAGAGGAAGAGAGATAGAAGCATCAATTGGCTGCCTCCTGTATGTCCCCTACTGGGAATCAAGCCCACAACCTGAACATGTGCCCTAACTGGAATGGAACTCGTGACCTCTTGGTGCCTGGGACAAGCTCAGTCAACTGAGCCACACCAGCCAGGCAAATTTCAAAATCTTTAAAAGGATATCATTGCCATAGCTGGTTTGGCTCAATGGCTAGAGCGTCGACCTGTGGACTGAAAGGTCCCAGGTTTGATTCCGGTTAAGGGCACATGCGGGTTTGATCCTAATAGGGTGTGCAGGAGGCAGCCAATCAATGATTCTTTCTCATCATCGATGTTTCTATCTCTCTTTTTCCTTTCCTCTCTGAAATCAATAAAAATATATTTTTAAAAGGGTATCATTTATCACCCTTATGATCAGAGAAAAATAGATATTAATTTTTAAATGCAATAATTCAGGAAGAAAGCAAACATTTTTCTAGAAGACATCACAAGAATGGGGACTGGAGAAGCAATAAATGAACAAACATCCTGGTAAAAACTACAATTTAAAAAATATGTATGGATAAACAAACAAATACTATACTAAAAAATAGTTTTATGCTTGAATTACTAGTACAGGCATATTATAGCACATGTTCAATAATACAAAAAAGTGCAATTTATTAAATCATGAACTTTGCTTGATAAAAAAGCAAATTAGTGACTGCGTAATTCCTCTATCTATTATTTATTGAGCTAATAACAAATGCACAAAGGAATGAGACAGAAGGCTTTAAAACCTATTGGAACCTTCTTTGTGGAATTGGGCCAATCAGATCTTCCAGGCAGTTCTAACTCATTTTATAAAAGCCCTCTAGAGCATTCCGATGGGCTTTTTAAAAATATACACAGCTGCTTGACACCAGGATGCCACTATGGGGTGGGTTAAATGGCTATCAACAGATACTAGGCTTCCAGCACTTTTAAATTCTTTAATCTTTTTCATTCTAGGTCTGATGATATATTTTTAATGGGATGAGGTTTGTGGGGTCGTTTTGATTCCCTCCCCCCCCCCACCCAAGAATATTAACAAATTCTGAGGACTACAATTAATGTATAGAGAAATAAAATATAAAAAGTAACCAAGGGTCCAGATGATTCTGGTCTATTCTCAGAGCTTATCTTAATCTAGTGGCAGCATTTAACATCGTGATTTTTCTTTCTTCTTAAAGTACTGTGTCTGTGTTACTCCTGGCCCCAGACTCTGCTGGTTTTATTTCTGTTTTCACTGGTCTCTACCTCTGCTTTCCCTTGCTAGATCCTCTTCCCCTTCCTAGCTTCTAGCTGTTAGAGCTCCACTGGCCTCAATCTGGAAACTCATCTCTCTCTAGGTCATCTGGTCCACGCCTGTGGCTTTAAATAGAACCCTAAATAGAACCCTCCTGCTCCCCTGAGCTCTCAGCATGCATCAGGCTGTCCATTCCACATTTGTACTCACGTGTCTAATAAGTATTTCAAACTTAATATGACCAAAACAGCTCTTGATTCCCCCAATTTCCTTGTTGACCAGTCTTCCCCATTTCATTAGTGAGACTAAAAACTAGGAATCCTTCTGTCACAGGCCATAGTCCATTCATCGACAAGTTCTGGGAACTCTATGTTCAGAGTGTATAATGAATTCCACGATTTGTCACCATCTCCACCAGTACCACCCCCACGCAAGGTACCACTGCCTCTCACCCAGATGGTTACCATAGCCTTATAACTGTTCCCCTGTTTCCACCCCTACTCAACACCCCCAGAGTTACTTTTAAATTAATCAGATCAGATCATTCTCCCACTTAAGCCTTCCAATGGCCTCCCACCACCTTTGGAACAAAGTGCAAACTCCACCACTTCAAGACATGGAAGTACAAGTTGGTATGATTACACTGGAGAACAAGCTGGCAATGTCCAGTACACCTAAAGCTCAGGACACCTGACCAGACAGAGAATCCTCATCCTGGCATCTCCCTGAGAAAAACTCCTGCAAAGGTTCTACAGGGCTGTTCATTGCAGAACTGTTTCTAATAGTAAAAACGTATAAAACACCTAATTGGCCATCAGTAGAGAAATTTTAAAATAAGTTGGGCTTTTTCAAATGACAGAATGCTACAGTAGAGGGAGAACCAAGATGGCGGCATAGGTAAACACCGGAGTTTGCTGCCTCGAACAACCACTTCAAAAATATAACTAAAAGACGGAAGGGACATTACCCAGAACCACAGGAAAGCTGGCTGAGGGGAAATTCTTCAACTAGAAGGAAAGAGAACAGCATACTGGGGCTCAGAGGAGGCGCAGTGTGGAAAACACAAAGGTGCGGAGGTACGCGCAGCAGGCTGGTGGCTGAGGGCGCGGTTGTCGTTTTCAATTGGGAGGGAGGCTCAGGCTCTGAGCTCCAGTTCTGGGCAAGTCTCTAGGGACCCAGACTCCAAACGG
>NW_006289713.1:454769-458833 GCF_000327345.1 Myotis davidii | reverse complement strand
GATGATTTCTCAACAGAAACTCTGCAGGCCAGAAGGGAGTGGCAAGAGATATTCAAAGTGATGAATGCCAAGAACCTACAACCAAGATTACTTAACCAGCAAAGCTATCATTCAGAATTGAAGGGCAGATAAAGAGCTTCACAGATAAGGAAAAGCTAAAGGAATTCATCACCACCAAACCGGTATTATATGAAATGCTGAAAGGTATCCTTTAAGAAGAGGAAGAAGAAGAAAAAGGTAAAGATACAAATTATGAACAACAAATATGCATCTATCAACAAGTGAATCTAAGAATCAAGTGAATAAATAATCTGATGAACAGAATGAACTGGTGATTATAATAGAATCAGGGACATAGAAAGGGAGTGGACTGACTATTCTTGGCCAGGGAGGGGTGTGAGGGATGCGGGAAGAGTCTGGACAAAAATCGTGCACCTATGGATGAGGACAGTGAGTGGGGAATGAGGGCGGAGGGTGGGGTGGGAACTGGAAGGAGGGGAGTTGTGGGGAGAAAAAAAGAGGAACAAATGTAATAATCTGAACAATAAAAATTTAATTATTAAAATAAATAAAATAAAATAAAATGTAAGAATGCTACAGTATATTAGTTTAAATAAATAAACTATATACTAGTTAAAATAAGTTAGATCTATGGATACAGTAATAAAAAGTGACTATTTTTAATGTTTGACCACTGACAGCAGTCAAGCCCCACCACTCTCCTTTCTCTTTTGCCCCACATCCAGGCCACCCTAAGAGAGCCAGGCACTGGCAGGCAAGTGCAAACAGTGCCTCTTGTGGAACGCTCCCTCTGCCTCGCCTCCTAACCAAATAAAAACCAAAGCCACCGCCCCACACCCAAGCTCTCCTCCTTCCAAGAATAATTTATCATTTCGATGTTTTATTTATTTTTTCTAGCTTTATTGAGATGTAATTGATATATAACAGTGTGTAAGTTTAAGGTGTACAATGTGTTGATTTGATAAACTTATATATTGCAAAATGATTACCTCCATCATGTCACATAATTGTCATTTCCTTTTGTGGTGAGGCTATTTAAGATATCCTCTCTTAGCCTTTTTTAAGTATGTAACACAGCATTATTATTAGCTACTAGAGTCCCAGTGCATGGATTCATGCACCGATGTGGTCCCTCGACCTGGCCTGCAGGGATCAGTGGACCTCTGTGCCACCGAAGCCCAGCCTTACCTGCCAGCTCCAGCCCACTGTCCGCGTCAATCCCACACAGCATGAAGTAGTGCACGAAGCGGCAAGCAGCCAGGGAGGAGCCTGAGCCCTGGCTGGGCACCGCACTGCTCCCTCTCATCCCAGCCCCCGCTGCACCTGCCACCACCACTGGGGTAGGCAGGGGGAGTGTCTGCAGGAGAGCTTCACACTGCCGCAGCTGCACTTGCCAGCTGTCAGCCCAGCACCTGGTGCCATCTGTCAGCTGAGCAACGGGAGCACACTGACCACCAGGGGGAAGTTCCTGCATTGAGCGTCTGCTCCTGGTGGTCAGTGCATGTCATAGCTACCAGCCAGTCATCCAGTCATCCAGTTGCTTAGGCTTTTATATACTAGTCCTATCTAATAAAGAGGGGATATGTAAATTAATCGTCACTCCATCACCAAGCTGGTGGTGCCCATAGCCACAGATGGTGGTGCTCAGTCCTCTCAGCCCCACCAGAGTCCCCAAGTCCTGGGGGGGGCAGCCGCTAAGAGCAGGCAGCGTGAGTGGCCTGGCAGAATGCTTGCTTCATCACCACGGTGACAAGGCAAGCGTTCCACCCCTGCCACGGAAGGCCTCTGGGCAGCAGGTATGGAGCTGCTGGAGTGGAACGCTTGCCTCATCGCCCTGGCCACAAGGCAAGTGTTCCGGCCCGGCCGCAGAGGGCCTCTGGGCAGGGCATGGAGGGGGCCACTTGCATTGTCACACCAGCGATGAGGCAAGCATTCTGGCCTGGCCTCAGAGTGTCTCTGGGCAGGCTGGGCCCAGAGCAGCCAGGTGGAATGCTTGCTTCTTCATCGCTGCTGCAGAGACTGACAGCAGGGAGGAGGAACTCCCACCCCCACAGAATCAGCCAGAATCAGCCATTGGTCAGATAGCTCTTAGGGCCTGACAGCCAGGACTCTCATTCACCTGCATCTCAGACTGTGACAGCAGGGAGGTGGGACTATGTCTAAAGATCAACTATTGATATAATGTAGCTCCGCAGCCAAAAGAAGCCAGCATTATCAGCAGAAAATGTCTGAAGACCAACGTACATCTGATGTTGAAAGGAGGTGGCACTTGCAACAGAATGTATCTGAAAAGCTACTATTGGCAAAACGTAGCTCAGAAGCCGAAAAAAGCCGGCATCATTGACAGAAAATGTCTAAAGACCAACGTGCTTTTGAAGTTGAAAGAAAGTGGTGGCAATGACAGAATATGTCTAAAGAACAGTCATCAACAAGTACTACCAATACTGGTAGGAACTGCCTTCTCAGCAAAAATGGAGTACATGAGAATACAATTCTCAAACATAGTTATGGTGGAATGACTGTTAGATGTGAATTTTGCCTATCACTAAATTTCTCTGATGAGAAACCATCTGATAAGAAATTTACTCAATGTTGTAGCAAAGGTAAAGTCTGTTCAAATGATATACATTTTCCAGAATACCCAGCATATTTAAAAAGATTAATGACAAACGAAGATTCTGACAGTAAAAATTTCATGGAAAATATTCGTTCCATAAATAGTTCTTTTGCTTTTGCTTCCATGGGTGCAAATATTGCATCGCCATCAGGATATAGGCCATACTGTTTTAAAATACATGGACAAGTTTATCACCATTCTTGGACTTCATATCCTTCAGATGGTGTTTCTTAGAAGCAGGGGAGGGCAGTTGGGGGCGATCAGGCAGGCAGGGGAGCAGTTAAGCATTGATCAGCCTGGCAGGGGAGTGGTTGGGGGTGATCAGGCTGGCAGGCAGAAGTGGTTAGGGGCATTCAGGCAGGCAGGCAGGCGAGCAGTTGGGAGCCAGCAGTCCTGGATTGTGAGAGGGATGTCTGACAGGGATTGGGCCTAAACGGGTAGCCGGACATCCCTCGCAGGTTCCCAGATTGGAGAGGGTGCAGGCTTGGCTGAGAGAGAACCCCTCCTCCCCGCAAGTGCACAAATTTTGTGCACTGGGCCTCTAGTATATAGATAATCACCATGCTATACATCAGATCCTCAGAGCTTCTTAATCTTATAACTGGAAATGTGTACCCTTTAACCAAAATCTCCACATTTCCCCACCCTTTCCCAAGTTACTGGTAACCACCACTATACTCTCTGTTTCTCTGAGCTTGGCTTTTTTTGATTCCACATACAGGTGAAATCATACAGTATTTGTCTTTCCTTGTCTGACTTAGTTCACTTAGCACAATGCCTTCAAATAACATCCAGGTTATCACAAATGGCAGGATTTCCTTCTTTCTCGGGCTGAATAATATTCCACTGTAGGAATATTGTTCTACAAGTAGACCCCCAGACTACTGGTATAAGCAAACAAAAAATTTCTCTGGAAGAAGATTCAATTATATATATACTAGAGGCCTGGTGCACGAAATTCATGCATGGGTAGGGTCCCTAGGCCTGGCCGGCGATCAGGGCCGCTCTGTGGGGCAACTGACAAGGTGATGGGGGGCCCCCACTCGCACATGCCTTGGCTGGCATGGCGCTGCCTGCTCTCCGGCCCTGCCCCCACCACTGCCACCAGTTGCCTCCCTCTGCGGAGTGACCAGTGGGCAAGGCCCACCCCCAATCAGGGTGGGGAGCCAATCGGGGGTGGGGTCAGCCAGGGGAAGGGGCTGTAAGCAATTGGTGGGCTGGCCCCACCCCCAATGGGGGCAGGGTTGGCCGGGGGGAGGGGCTGGGGGAAGTTTGCAGGCCAGCTCCCCGCCCCCCCACCCCGGTCAAACTCCTGATTGAACTCTGGGTCAAACTCCTGGTCAAAAGGACAATTTGCATATTAGCCTTTTATTATATAGGATATATATAATCTTCTTTATCCATCTATCCAATGACAGATACAGTG
>NW_006289713.1:450682-454549 GCF_000327345.1 Myotis davidii | reverse complement strand
CAGCAGTGTTGTGCTCGCATTTGTGCTTGCTTTTATGTTGCAAAACTTCGTTTTTGGGTGTCTGGAATGGATTAATGGCATTTCAATTCATTGTAATGGTGAAAATTGATTTGACATACGAGTAATTTGAGTTACGAGCTCCGTCACCGAACAAATTAAACTCGTAAGTCAAGGCCCCACTGTACTTAGGTTGTTTCCATATCTTGGCTATTGTGAATAATGCTGCAATGAACATGGGAGTACAGAAATCTCTTTGAGGTCCTGTTTTCATTTATTTTGGATATACAGCCAGAAGTGAGATTGCTAGATCATATGGTAGCAATAAAATTGGATGCTCACAACAAGAGAGTCCCTGAAATTGACCCATAAAGTATAGCAGGTTAAGTCATTCAAAACAATCATCCAAGAACAACTAATAAAGCTGAATTATACATGATTTTTAAAAATCTTCTTAAAAGCAGAGGCTAGCTAAAAAGAGACTGAGGGATTAATGGACCAAAATGTAGGAGGTTAGAAGCCAGAGAAGTAACCCAGCATTCCATATGCCTTTTATCTGGATGGCATTTAACAATTCATAAGGTAAACATACAAAAACGGAGTTACAGAATGAGGCAGATAATAAGTGGAATTCCAAGATCCACACAGAGGAGAGAGTCTGATAAACACTCCTCCACTTTAAGCTGGGACAGTACCTCAAGATTTACTTCATCTGAGTGATTTGAAATTCAATTGACTTTCATTGGAATAGTCATGGAGTTCCAATTGTCATTGGTCTGACTTTGTGCTTGTCTATCCCAAGAACGGTATGGGAGCCAGGAAGGAAAAGGTGGTGACACAGCTGGGGAAGTCGTGCAGTTATTTTGGGGCAGATTGGAGGGGGAATGGTATTCCAAATATGTCAATGAACTTCAGTGTACCTCAGAGCCCATCATCGATATGGTGCCAGTGTTGGTGTTAATTTGGAAATGGTTGGAAGTGGGGTGCAGTTCTTGTCATGTAAGTGTTTTTAACGGTAAAACAAAGTTTAATAACAGGAGGCTAGATTATGACAACAGTCTACGCTTAGAGGCAAAAGGAGACATCTACATTGAGCCTGTTTTATGGATTTTGATAATTTTAAGTAATGTTGCAAGGAACTGCCATAAAATAGTTACAGTACCTAAAACCTATTTTTAAAATATATTTTATTGATTTTTTTACAGAGAGGAAGAGAGAGGGATAGAAAGTTAGAAACATTGATGATGAGAGAGAAACATCGATCAGCTGCCTCCTGCCAGGGATGTACCTGCAACCAAGGTACATGCCCTTGACTGGAATCGAATCTGGGACCTTTCAGTCCACATGCCAACGCTCTATCCACTGAGCCAAACTGGCTAGGGCCATCTGAGTGATTCTTAAATTTGCTAGAAGGTGGTCCAAAACTAGTAGGGCCCCAGACTATCAGTATAAGCAAACAAAAAATTTCTCTGGGAGATGTAATTATCATATGTCTCAAAATTTTCCTGCAAATACGTTTTCAAATACAATGACCAGAACAGTCAAAGAGAACTATGCATACACAGAAGAAGGGGGAAAAGACCCTTGTAAGCAAAAACCAGCAGGGGGGAAAAGATACAACAGAAAGACTTCAGCATAAGAACTTCAGATATTAGAGTTTTCAGACCCAGACTATAAAATCACTATTTTTAGTATTATCAAAGAAATAAAAGAAAAGCTTGAAAACATCCTCAGGGAACTGCATACTTTAAAAAGTGGCAACACAGAAGTGAAAAGGAATCAAATGGTGGTTCTACAACTGAAAAGCAATAAAAGTTAAAATTAAAAGTTCAGTGAACAGATTTAACAGCAAATTAGACACAGCTGAAGATAAGTCAGAAAAAAACTATCTGGAATAAAACATCAATCCTTCTAAACTTTAAAGAAAAAACTAAAGAGGCAACACTCCCTAACTCCAAGAAAAGATGTTATAAGAAAAGGAAACTCCAGAACAATCCTATATAATAAAAGCCTAATATGCAAATTGTCCCCTTGGGCGATCATTTGAAAGAGGGGGCGGTGCCAGGTCAAGGTGGGGTGCCAGGCAGGGCTGCGGGGCGTTTTGCAAGGCTGGGGACGCAAGCTGGGGCCTGATCTCTGCAGGCCTCCCTGAGGAATTCCACCCGTGCCCACCAGGGGGTGGTGCAGAACATGGTGGGCATCGGTGACATGGCGCTGGCAGCGGGCGGCACTGGAGGCACTGCCAGCCCCAATGGGCCCCAACAAGAGTGGGACTGCAGCGGGATGATGGAGCAGATGAGCGGGCAATGCCAGGTCAAGGCAGGTACAAGAGGGGGCCCCATCGCCACATAGATGGCAACCAGCCCTGCAGATGGTGACCAGTGGTGGTGGCGGGGGGCAGGGCCGCCGCCCGGCTCCCAGGTACTGAGGGGGGGGGGGGGGGGAATGGAACATGGCAGGCATTGGCCACACGGTGCTGGCAGCGAGGACAGATGGGCTTCCAAAAGAGTGGGAACATGATGGGATGGCAGAGCAGGGGGGGCGGTGACAGGTCAAGGTGGGGTGCCAGGCAGGGCTGCGGGGCGTTTTGCAAGGCTGGGGACGCAAGCTGGGGCCTGATCTCTGCAGGCCTCCCTGAGGAATTCCACCCGTGCATGAATTCATGCACTGGACCTCTAGGAGTCCTTATAAATATTAATGCAAAAATCTCAACAAAATATAGCAAACTGAATTCAGCAGCATATTAATAAGGTTATAATTATGACCAAGTGGAATTTACTCCCAGAATACAAGGATGATTTGACATATAAAAATCAATCAATGTAATATATTACATTAAATAGAATGAAGACAAAAACACATGATCATCTTAATTGTGCAGAAAAACAATAAAATTCAACATCTTTTCATGATAAAAATACTCAATAAATTAGGAATGAAAGGAAAATTCTTCAACATAATAAAGGCCTTACTTGGAAAAACCCATAGTTAACATCATATTCAACAGTGAAACATTGAAAAATTTTCCTCTAAGATCAGGAGCAAGCCAAGGAAGCCTGCTCTTGCCACCTCTGTTCAACATAGTACTGAAGTTCTAACCAAAGCAATTAGACAAGAAAAATAAATAAAAGGTATCCAAATGGAAAGGGAGAATATTATCTCTGTTCACAGATGACATATGTAGAAAATCTCCACACAAAAACCATTAGATCTCATAAATGAGTCCAGCAAAGTTGCAGGATGCAAATCAACATATAAAAATCACTTGTATTTCTATACACTAGCAATGAACAATCTGAAAAGAAAATAAAAAAGAACAATTCCATTTACAGTAACATCAAAAAGAATTAAATACTTAGAAATAAATTTAACCAAAAAAGAAAAATGTTTGTACATAGGAAATCCTAAAGACTCCACCAAAAAAACTACTAGATCTAATAAATGAATTCAGCAATGTTGCAGGATACAAAATCAACACCCAAAAATCAATGGCTTTTTTATACACCAATGATGAATTCTCAGAAGGAGAAACTAAAAAACAATCCTGTTTACAACTGCAACAAAAAAATTAAGATACTTAGGAATAAACTTAACCAAGGAAGCAAAAGACCTGTACTTGGCAAGCTACAGGACATTGAAAAAAGAGATAGAGGATATAAACAAGTGGAACAATATACTGTGTTCAGGGATTGGTAGAATCAACATCACTAAAATGTCCATTCTACCCAAGGCAATCCCTATTGAAATGCCAATGGCATATTTCACAGATCTACAACAAATACTCCAAAAATTTATATGGAATCAAAAGAGACCCTGAATAGCTGCAGCAATCTTAAGTAGAACAAAGTTGGAGGAATCACACCAGATTTC
>NW_006289713.1:448730-449674 GCF_000327345.1 Myotis davidii | reverse complement strand
TACACGTAGTTAAAACACTGGCTGCCAAACAGGCAATTAATAAAAGTATAACCCATGGATGCAGACAATGGGGTGGTGAGGGCCTGGGATGGGGAGGCGGGGGTGGCCTGGGGGGCATCAATGGGAGAGCAGGGAGCATATATGTAATACTTTCAATAATAATTTTTTTTTTGCAGAGTAGGAAAAGCCAGTGCTCAAATTCATGTGCTACTTCAAGGGACCCCAAATAGACAAAACTTGAAAATAAAAAAGCTGAAGGATTCACACTTCCTAACTTAAAAACTTAACTGCAAAGGAATGGCAATCCTTAAAGTGTAATGCTCACGTGAAAACAGGCATGGAAAAGAATGAAATAGAGAGCCCAGAAATAAACCCACATATATATGGTCAATTGATTTTTTTACAAGGTTGTGAAGACCATTCAGGGGAAAAAAGAACAGTCTTTACAACAAATGGTGCTGGGAAAGCAAGCAAAAGAATGCAGTTGAATCCTTACCATACACTGTATACAAAATTAGATGCTAAAATTAGATGCTCAGAGTGGATCAAAGACCTAAACCTAAGAGGTAAACTATAAAACTCTTAGATGGAAACATAGGGGCCAAAAGGTAGAAATAACCCAACTGCCCATAAGTCAGATACATGCGATAACATGGATGAACCTTGAAAACATTATGCTGAGTGAAATAAGGCAGACAGAAAAGGACAAATATTGTATGATCCCTTTTATTTATTTTTGTATAATTCTTTATTGTTGAAAGTATTACATATGTCCCCATTGATGCCCTCAAGACCTACCCTGCCCCCCACCCCAGGCCCTCACCACCCATTGTCTGAGTCTCATGGGCCCGGTCATGGTTTACTATAGGGAAATGTTACAGACCAAATTAGCCAAAGAAAGAAGCACACAGGGCAGAGTCTGGGAGGGGTTCAGATTTCTTTTG
>NW_006289713.1:444681-448450 GCF_000327345.1 Myotis davidii | reverse complement strand
TTCCTAGAAGTAGGATTACTGGATCAAATGGCAGTTCCATATTTAAATTTTTGAGGAAACTCCACACTATTTTCCATAATGGCTGCCCCAGTCTGCATTCCCACCAGCAGTGTATTAGGGTTCCCTTTTCTCCACATCCTCACCAGTACTTGTCATTTGTTGATTTGTTGCTGATAGCCATTCTGATAGATGATACCTCACTGTCATTTTCATTTGCATCTCTCTGATGAGTATGACCCCTTTTATATGAAATATCTAGAGTAGGCAAATCATAAAGACAGAAAGTAGATGCGAGGTTAACAGAGGCTGTGGAGAAGAAAATGGATACAGAGATTCTGTTTGGGTGATGAAAAGTTTGGAAGTAGACAATGATGATGGTTGCAGAGTATTGCAAATGTAATTAATCCCAATGAATTGTATACTTAAATGGCTAAAATAGCAGAATTTATGTTTTCTATATATTTGTGTATATACATAAATTTTTAAAATATTTTTACCACAATTTTTTAAAAGTAAGTAAGTTTTCGAAGAATAATAGGTATATGTCAAAGGACACAGAAGCCAGCTTGGGGAGCTTTCCACTGGCCAAATCTGAGACAATTTCAGCATCAAAATAAATAACAGTTATAATAAAGAATTATACCTCTGAAAAAAATTCCATGAAGATAAATAAATAGTAGAAGTATAACTATTATATGTAGAAAGAATAATGGAATTTATGTGTGAGAGTCATATAATAATAATTGATTTGGGCAAGAATGATCAATGGACTAAAACTAATAAGTATAAGTTTGAGTAACAGGATATTTATGTAGATTCAATGTTCTCTCCAGAAGGTATTTATTAATTGAAAAGGTTAAAACAGTGGGAGGATGGGGATGAATACACTCACATACACACACACATACAACAGATACACACACAGAAGGATAAACAAAAGTATTCATGCTTTATTTGAAGGATCTTGGTAGGGGGTGTTCATAAGTCTTTGTACCATTCCTAAAACTTTTTTGTAAGTAAGAAATTATGCCAAAAAAATGAAGAATAAACTTGAGATACAGATATTTTAGGCAAAGAAAAATGGGGAGAAATCATGATTAGCAGACTTGACCCAAAGGAAAATTTTAAGTATCCATTTTTGGCAGAAGAAACAGGATCCAACCAACGTGGAATGTCAGAGATGCAAGAAGGGGTGAAGAGCAAATAAAGTGGTAAACATGTAGGTAAGGGTAAATGAGCACTGACTTCATAAAATAATCATAAAAATGCCTTGTAGGGTTTTTTAAATATAAATTTGAAATCAACAACAACAAAGCATATAAGTCAAACTAGGAAATAAATGAAATTAGTGTGCTTGAAGGTAGTTATATTGTTCAGATGGACAGTAGAAGCTTTTATTAACATTATACTGTGATAAACTGTAGAATAATTTTAATAATTTTTAGGATAACCACTATAGAAAATATTATATAACTTCCAATCTGGATGCAGAGGAGAGGATGATGAAATCATTTTTAATTTAATTTATTAAGGTTATGTTGGTCAATAAAATTATATAGGTTTCAAGTGTACAATTCTACAATACATTATCTGCACATCAAAAAGAAGTCAGGAGAAAAAAAGAGAGATGGGACAGGTGACACAAACAGAATGCCCAGATTTGAAGCCACATGATCAGTATTCACTTTACAGTAAATGAAGCTAAAAGACAGAATGGATTAAATAATAATATCTAACCATATGCTATTCATAACAAACATCAAGATATAGAAATGTTAACAGCAAAAGAATGGAAAAATTATGTAGCATGTAAATAATAACCAAAAAGCTGAAATAATTATTGTATTATCAAACATAGAATTTAAAGCAAAAACTGTTATTATAAGTAAAAGAAGGCACTCAGAGAAAATTTTCATATAGGTAACATCATGCTCAGTGATAAAAATGACAACTTTCTCTTTCAGGATCAAGTATAAATCACTTATACAGAAGGACAAATAGTACATGAGAAGAGGCTCAGCATCACTAACCATCAGGGGAATAAATGCAAATCAAAACCACAATGAGACGTTTATGGTTTGTCCCTCTGCTCTCAATTCATAAGAGGCTCCTTTTTAGAGTAACCAGGACAGGGATCACACAGTGGCCAGTGCAGTATGAACCCACTTGAATTCGGACCAAAGGTCAAATTAGGGAGCAGTTTCCATGTTTCTAAAAAGCCTTATGCAGCACCACACTGATATGTCCATTTACAGCCACCAGGAAATTGCTGCCTCCTCCCGTGTCCCATCCCCAAACTTCACCAAAATGCAAGCACATTTTTTATATTTGTTTCACCCAAAAATAATAATTGTTTTTTCTTGATTTTTATTTTAAAAAAATTTTTTATTGATTTTTAGAGAGAGGAAAAGAAAGGGAGAGATAAAAATGTTGCTGAGTGAGAAACATCAATTTGTTGCCTCCTGCATGCTCCCTACTGGGAACTGAGCCTGCAACCCAGACATGTGCCCTAACTGAGAATTGGTGTGTGTGACCTCTGGTGCATGGGTCAACACTCGACCACTGAGCCACATTTGCCGGCCCTTTTTCTTAATTTTAAATGGTGAAATAAATACATTATCTTTCTCAAATAAAGAATACCTACAATGAGATCTGACCTCATGCCTGTTAGAAAGTTTATCAAAAAACAAGGATGTGGAGAAAAGGAAACCTTCGTGCGCTGTTAGTGAGAATGTAAACTGGTGCAGCCACTGTGGAAAACAGTATGGAACTTCCTCAAAAAAACTAAAAATAGAACTTCTATATGAGCCAGCAATTCCACTTTTGGTAATATAGCCAAAGGACACAAAAACACTAACTCAAAAAGATATCTGCACTTCCATGTTCACTGCAGTATTATTTGCCAAAACATGGAAACAATCTGAGCGTCCATTATTGGATGTATAGATAAAGATGTTGCAACATAAATACACAATGGAATTATTTAGCCATGAAAAAGGAAATCCTGCCATTGTGGCATCATGATGGACATTGTAAGATAAGTCAGAGAGAGAAAGACAAATACTGTATGTTCTCATTGACATGTGGAATCTAAAAGAAAAAAAAAAAATCAGCCCTGGCTGTTTTGGCTCAGTGGATGGAGCGTCAACCTGCAGACTGAAGGGTCCCGGGTTTGATTCCAGTCAGGCGCACATGCCCGGGTTGTGGTCTCGATCCCTAATGGGGGTGTGCAGGAGGTGGCCAACCAATGATTCTCTCTCATCATTGATGTTTCTGTCTTTCTCTCCCTCTCCTTTCCTCTATGAAATCAATAAAAAATATTTTTTAAAAATAAAAGAAAAAGAAAAAATCAGATTTGTGGTTAGCAGAGGAGAGGGCAGTGGGAAGGGGGATTAGAGAAAGGTGGTAAAAAATACAAACTTCCAGTTGCAAGCTACATAAGTTCTGGGGAAATAATGTTCAACATGAGGGCTATAGTTAACACTGCTGTATGGTATATAACAGTGGTCGGCAAACTGCAGTCGTGAGCCACATGCGGCTCTTTGGCCCTTGAGTGTGGCTCTTCCACAAAATATCACGTGCGGGCGTGCATGTACAGTGCAATTGAAACTTCGTGGCCCATGTGCAGAAGTCGGTATTTTGTGGAAGAGCCACACTCAAGGGGCCAAAGAGCCGCATGTGGCTTGCGAGCCACAGTTTGCTGACCACTGGTATATAGGAAAGTTGTTTAAGAGAATAAATCCTATGAGTTCTCCT
The DNA here is from genome assembly GCF_000327345.1 of Myotis davidii. Lineage (NCBI taxonomy): Eukaryota > Metazoa > Chordata > Mammalia > Chiroptera > Vespertilionidae > Myotis > Myotis davidii. Next base: position 444,694 of record NW_006289713.1, on the reverse strand, counting down.
TACAAGAAAAAAA
>NW_006289713.1:438885-444603 GCF_000327345.1 Myotis davidii | reverse complement strand
GCTGGCAGCCATCAGCCTGGCTTGTAGCTGAGCAGAGGTCCCCCTGTGGGAGCGCACTGACCACCAGGGAGCAGCTTCTGCATTGACCGTCTGCCCTGTGGTTGTCAGTGTGTGTCATAGTGACCAGTCATTCCCAGTTGTTCTGCTGTTAGGGTCAATTTGCATATTACCCTTTTATTTTATAGGATAGAGGCCTGGTGCATGGTTGGGGCCAGCTGGTTTGCCCTGAAGGGTGTCTGGATCAGGGTCAGGGTCCCACTGGGGTACCTAGCCAGCCTGGGTGAGGGGCTGAAGGCCATTTTCAGGCTGGTCACACCCCCTTCAGGGAGGGGGGTCCTGCTTGGGTGCCTGGCCAGCCTGGGTGAGTGGCTGATGGCTGTTTGCAGGCTGGCCACAGCCCCTTCAGGGTGGGGGTCCCTGCTAAGGTACCTGGCCAACCTGGGTGAGGGACTGATGGCTGTTTGCAGGCTGGCCACAGCCCATTCAGGGTGGGGGTCCCCCCTGAGGTACCTGGCCAGCCTGGCTGAGGGGCTGAGGGCCATTTTCAGGCTGGCCACCTCCCCTTCAGGGTGGGGGGTTCTGTTGGGGTGCCTGGCCAGTCTCGGTGAGGGGCTGATGGCTATTTGAAGGCTGGCCAAGACCCAGAGTGGGGACCCTCACCCCATGAGTGTGTGGCCATCCTGAGTGATGGGCTGATGGCTGTTTGCAGGCTGGCCACAGCCCCCAGCCACCCAAGCTCCCAGTGGAGGCTGGCTGGAAGCAGGTATCTGGGATTTATTTATCTTCTATAATTGAAACTTTGTTGCCTTGAGCGGAGGCCACAGCTGGCCAGGGCAGGCAGGAAGCTTGGCTTTCTCCATCACCGGGGCAACCAAGCCTCCTGCTTGCTCCAGCTCAGTGGCTGCTGGCCACCATCTTGGTTGGGTTAATTTGCACATAGTTGCTCTGATTGGCTGGTGGGTGTGGCTTGGGGCATAGCGGAGGTGCAATCAATTTGCATGTTTCTCTTTTATTAAATTAGATGATGGATGTTAACTAAACTTACTGCAGTCATCATTTCACAAAGTATGTACATCATTATACTTATACCTTAAACTTATACAATGATGTGTGTCAATTATCCTATATAATAAAGAGGTAATATGCAAATTAACCCTCACACAATAACACCATCACAAGATGGCGGCACACACAAGGGCAGCAGGGGTGGGGCCGGCTGCCCTGCGCGCCTGCCGCCACAGTTCCCGTGGCCCCGCGGTGGGGCGGGAAGCCCAGTGGCTGCTCCACGTGCTTGACACTGGAGTTCCCTCAGCCCTGCTGGGGGGCAGGTCCCCGCTGCTGCTCCCCACAGCTTCCCTGGAGAGTCATCCCCAAGGAGTCCCAGATTGGAGAGGGTGCAGGCTGGGCTGAGGGACAACCCCTCCCCCCCCCCCGTGCACAAATTTTATGCACTGGGCCTCTAGCATTTCAATAAAACTGAAAGAAATAAAAAGACTAAATCACTGATATCCACCAATACCAGTTCTGCTCAATACTGTACTCTAGCCAGCAGAGAAAGGCATGCAAAGGGGTAAAAGTACAAAGATTAGAAAGGAAGAAACAAATTATCATTAACCATGGAGATCTATATTTAGAAAGTCCAAACGCGTCGACATGGAGAATTTTAGCTCACAGTACTATGGAAGGTTACACAATCACTTGAGGCCACCTCTATTGTTCATTCAAACTGCACATGTTCATTGAGCAGGTGCTCAATACTACACATGGGTTTTTGTTAAAGCACCTCTGTCCCAGTGACACATCTCTCAATCACTAGGACAATTGTTAAAAATACAGATTTATGTTTTTTGTTGTTTTTTATTACCACCCCAGGTTATGAAATCAAAATATCTACAATTTAGACCAGTCGACATAGGACCTGGGAACCTTCACTCTTCAAATTCCCCAGTGATTCGTTTGTCTGCTAAACCATTATGCAAGATTCCAGAGCTGTGCTACAATTCTGTTTTACTTATGATTCATAGCAATATTACTAAATAATATTGATCAATTATAACCCAATAAGGTTCTCCCTTCGAATCCTAATCCATTTCATTTACATCTTATTTTAACCCATCTGTTTTTGAAATCTCTCTCTTATTCAATTAATTTCCTTGGCCCCTCTGATGTCAACACAGCAGAAGGTCTACAAAGCATATGTTCAAAGTAATACTAGTTTCTCACCCAAAAACACACGAGAAATAAAAAGAGAATGAATGTGATTTGTTGTGTTTTCTGGTAAAATAACAAAAAATCCCAAGTAGCAGAATATTTTTAGTAGAAAGGCAATTTAATATTATCCATTTATTACTCTATATGTAAAATATTTTAACTCTTTCAAACAGTCCCTAAAAGTTTCCTCAAAAAAGTACAATATAGCCCTGACCGATTTGGCTCAGCAGATAGAGCGTCGGCCTGCGGCCTCAAGGGTCCCAGGTTCGATTCTGGTCAAGGGCATGTACCTTGGTTGTGGGCACATCCCCAGTGGGGAGTGTGCAAGAGGCAGCTCATTGATGTTTCTCTCTCATCGATGTTTCTAACTCTCTATCTCTCTCCCTTCTTCTCTGTAAAAAATCAATAAAATATATATATTTTTAAAAGTCCAATATAGTGAAAACTACTTGCTGCTAATCCTGATGTTTGGCCTAGACTAGGGACCAATTCCCAGTTTAAATGTACAGGCAAACACTACTTTGCATTTCTTTTCTTTTTTTAATATATTTTTGTTGATTTCAGGGAGGAAGGGAGAGGGAGAGAGAGATGGGGATATCAAAGGTGAGAATCATTGATTAGCTGCCTTCTGCACACCCCACACTGTGGACCGAGCCTGCAGCCCAGGCACGTACCCAGACCAGGAATCAAATTGTAGCCTCCTGGTTCATAGGTCAACACTCAAGCACTGAGCCATGCTGGCTAGGCCATAATTCCTGGGCCACACTGAATTTCTGATGATGAACAAGGATTTAGAAATAATGGTCAATATAGGGTCTTAAGAGTGTATACTCAATTCTCTTCTGGTAGTGCTTTGTTCATATCTGTTATAGCACTTAACTCATTGTATTGTAATAAATTGTTTTACATTAAAAAATAATAATAAATAAATAAATGTACAGGCAAATAATTAATACAGAGATTTTAAAAGCACAGTTGTGTGAGGGACTTTAACCACACCATGACCCTGACCTAGAGGGCAGCATTATTGTAACTATTTCTAAGCATTACAACACAGAGCTCATTATGAGTCAGACATTACCATTTACAAAACAGCTAACAATGGATTTGGCATTAACTTTATAATACATTTAATCATCACTTCTACCGGCAAGGATCTAATTTTACTTGAAAAGAAAATATACACTGTGGTACTCCTAATGACCTAATGGATTATGAGATTTAAATTATTTTTAGAAAATCATCTCCCATTGCTCCCCTAAACTTGTGCCAGCTGAATTGAATAGCTAGTTTCCCTAAAGAAATACACAAACGCCCACCCACACATTCATTCATATTCTCCCTTCTTCTTCTTCCCCTTCCTCTTCCCCTCCTCCTCCTTCTTCTCCTCCTCCTCCTCCTCGTCGTCCTTCTTCTTCTTCTCTCTCTTCTCTGTGGGCAATCAATTGATGTCTCTCTCACATCATTCTCTCCTCTCTCTCCTCTCTCTCTCTCTCTCTCTCTCTCTCTCCTTTACAGCCAGAATAAATGTTGAAGTGTCATCAATCCTTCAAGGCTATCTCCAATGCTACTTTGTCCACAATCAAACTGGATTGTTTCACTGATGGGTAAAGTCTCTGACATTTTCTTAATTCCATCTTGTATAGTGAGGTGCTGAGAGTAGATGCTAGATTTTACTTCACTTTGGAACATGCCCTACCTTCCTCACCTCCAGTGCCTTACAAAAAGGAGGTTCTCAATAAATTACTCTTGGTGCTCTTTCAGTCAATGTGCCAACTCATCAAATTAGTTTGGTTTTTCCTACCCAAATAAGTAAGTCACATTTCTTCAATATATCCTTCTTCACAAAAAGAGTAATAAGCCCATTAAGAAAATACACTTTTTACCTAAAAGTAAGCACAGTAACTTAAACTGTTAGAGATAAATCCGCAGCCCAAAGCCGTGGTGCTGTTCCTATTATATGCACCATAGACCGGAGCTGCTGCCTTCCAGTACCTGCCAGTGTTCCCAGCAGGGCCCTTATTTGTGCCGAGACCACACAGACATCTTGTACAGAAATCACGTCTTTTCAATCCAGGAAAAATATCTGAGCCACCCTTACAGGGCTTGGTATTTAAATGACAAAGAAACAAAGAAGATTTAAAAATCAAGACTGCCGCATTAAGCAAGTGACCCAAACTTTGGTCATGAGAATATTAAGCAAAACTAAGTTATTTTAAAAGAAAGTAGAAATAAGGAATAATGAAAGAGGCAAGAATAAAACACTAAGAGCAAAATAAATTTATACATAAGACAACTATTTTTCAAAATTCTTGCTCGGCTTTGGATGTTCTGTTTGCCTCCCAGCTACAAACACATTCTTCACACACGCTGGGAACGCTGCGGAAAACTAGTCAGCATTCAGAGGCTTAACCCACCGTCCCAGTGCTGTGCCTGTGGGCCCAATCCCCAGACAGCCATTCGTCCTCAGGAGAAGTTAGGGGTTGAAATGCAAATATGCAAACAACGGAATTCTCCCTCTAAAATAGCTGGAGAAAGCATGATCTCTATTGCTATTCTTTTTAAAAAGGAAAGGGGCGGGGGAGAGAAGCTTGCAATCTTAAGGACTTGTGTAAGTACCTTTGTGGACATGCTACCTGACTACTTCAGGGAAGGCCTGCAGGGCAAGACCTGCATGGCAGTCTTGCAAACTCAGAGACCGAAAGCAACCACAAAAGATGGTCTGAAATTAAAACTTCTTAACGAAAGCAGTTTGTTGTGGGTAGTCATGTCCTAGGCTGGTATCTTCCCTGAAAAAGTCAATCTTTACCTTAACTGAGCCTGTCTAGTGTCTTTTGACATCTACAATAACATACTGTTGTAATGTCAAAGTAATTTTCCTCTTTCTGGACCCCTCAAAGCACAGGCACCGCTCTGCGGAGACCACAAATCCCCTCATTGTTATTGAGTTAATTGTTGACTGTTAACTATCCTGCACCCACCTAAGTAAAAGAAGTGTGTCTATCTATCATTTTACTATCCAATCCCAGAGGTTTTCCTCTTTGCTTTCTCCCGCCTCCCTAATCTATCACCAATGGATTTCATGTAACCCACTTACAGCTCTTCCTTTGACTGTAATGTATAAAACTAGGTACAAAACTGCCCTTCTCTGGAGCATTATCTCAACCCGTTGAAATTCTGCTTCCTGGCAATTGTCAACAGTTTGGCTCAAATAAACTCACAACATTCTTTACAAGTTTGAATGCTTTTATGTTAACACCAGCATCATGCAGTATCCATAGAGAATATAGAGACAATTTCTGATTGGAGGAGGCAAAACTTCATGGGGGAAGTTATGTGAGGGGTTTAAAGGATGGGTTGGGCTTCAATAGATGTAATTAAACTAGAGAATAAGAAGCTATAGACCAAACGCATTACTCTAAAATTGTAATCTTTTTGCTATTAGCAAGATGGCAGAATTTTTTTTTTCCTCTTAAGTCTCTTCTCTGGGCTCCTGCAGGGAAAGCA
>NW_006289713.1:437346-438717 GCF_000327345.1 Myotis davidii | reverse complement strand
ATAGACATTTTTGAAGGATGGTTTTGATATGCTTTAAAAGAGATAAATGAATCTCCGAGACGTAATTGCATAGCTGAGTTAAGAACATGATTTTTTTTTATTTATGGAATAGATAAAATATGTAGAAAATGTCACAACATTAGATTAACACATTAAAAAAACCAACATGCCACATCTACCTAAATAATTTTGTAAAACAGCTGAAAAAGCAAATTTCATCAAATTTATACAGTTTATAGTGGAATAAATATGGCGAGGATTAACTAACCCTAAGTTTCACAATGGGCAGCTTCTAGCCGGTTGGTTGAAGCTGGGTCTTGGCCACACAAGGATCACTGGACAAGAAATCAGTTGAGCTGGACTAGAGCTGCCCATTTGTCTTAATAATGAATGCTCCACACTGTTTTAATTGGTTCAGGCTGCATCACAGGTGCAGGCATAGCAATGGCACTTGAAGCATAAACCTGGTGATATGTTCCTTGAACTCCATGATCAGAATAGGGTTCTGGAATGGAAGCTTCCATCAGAGACAGCGGAGGAGGAACGCATCCTCCATCTTGTGCAATTTCCACTGGTTGATAAAAAACCTCCGATGGTTGTAGGTATAGGAACGGAGCAGAAGAGGCAGGAGACTGAGGAACACTCCACTGCCACTGACCTGGTAGACACTGTGCAGGGGCCTGGTAGTGATATGCAGACTGCTGATAAACAGGCTGAGTTACCATCACAGGGGAACTAGATATAGAACGTGAGGGCCAAGGTGGTGGGACAGAAGTTACTTCTGGAGTATGAAAATAAGCAACACCATTATGGTAAGTGTAAGGATATCCAGTTGAAGTTGTTAGGTACATTGTTCCAGCTGCTGGCATTATACTGGAACGAGGGATCCCTACTTGTTGTTTTCTTATTGCTGGACCAATGTTTAGTTTCTTATCCTTATAATTCAGTTTTTCAGCCTCTTGTAAAATTTTTTGTGCATCTTCTTGTGTTTCAAAAGTGACGAAACCATACCCTTTAGACACTCCAGCTCTGTCATTTACAATCTTCACTTCTTTCACAGACCCATATTGAGAAAAAAATTTTCTTAAATCATTTTCATTTGTCTTAAAGTCAATTCCTCCTACGAAGATGCGATTAGTGATCACTGTTCCATATCTTGTGGCACTTGTTGGGTTATTCAAAGGCACAGGTGATGCAGGATTAGGGGATGAAGACAATGAATCTGTTTGTTTCTGATTTGATGTTTGCGCCGTAGGCTCGCTCTCCAGACCCGGCCGTCCAGCCGCTCCTGGCGCCCAGCTCCCGAAGAGCGCGGAGGAAGAACATGATTTTTTTTAAGTGAATTGATTGCTGCCTCTACCACTTAGTAGC
>NW_006289713.1:410487-436968 GCF_000327345.1 Myotis davidii | reverse complement strand
CAAGTGCCCCCCGCAGGCAGCACCCAACAGGGCTTGCCCCTGGGTCGCTGTGGCAATCCAGCAATCTGTGAGAGGGAAAGTATGATTTGTAAGCAGCACACAGGAGGCCTGCTCCTGGGTCATGGTGGCAATACCAGAGCAGGAAAGTGCAGCTTGCAGGCAGCAGCCAGGAGGGCCTGCTCCTGGGTCGCCATGGCGATCCCAGAGCAGAAAAGTGGGGAGGGCAGGCAGCCCCCAGGTGGGCCTGAGCCGGCGGGCGCGGAGGGATCCCAGAGCCCAACAGCCAGACTCCTCCTCCCTTACGCCCTTCAGCTGCAATCTGTGCAATCTGTTGGGCTTTCTAAGCCTCTGTTTTGTCATCTGCAAAATGGGAGGCAGCCAAAATGAGGAGACAAAGAAACACGTTCCAAATGAAAGAACAGATCAAAACCCCAGAAAAATAATTAAATAAAATGGACAAAGCAACCTATGGATGCCGAGTTCAAAACACTGGTTAAAGAATGCTCAGTGACCAAGAGAAAGAGTTGATTAACTTAGCAAGAACTTCAACAAAGAGATAGAAAATATAAAAATGGAGATGGAAAACAAAAAATGGCCAGTCAGAAATGAAGATTACAAAAAAAAGAAAAAGAAATGAAGATTACAATAACTGAAATGAAGACTACATTACAGAGAATCAACAGTACAGTAGATGAAGCAGAGTCAAATCAACAATTTCAAAGATAAATATTAGTTGGATAAATGGATGTCCTAAATATTTAAATTGGTATTTTCTCAGATTTCTCTAATTTCTTACAATGAGTTTATTTCAAAGGGGCCTTCCCTAGAGGTGCAAATTATAAATGGGGAAGATCACTTCTAATACATATGAGACTATATTATATTCCCTATCTATAATAATAAAAGCATAATATGCTAATTAGACCGGATGACCTTCCAGACACAGCTGGGGCTGGGAGGAAAGCCCAGGTCCCTGGTGCCTGCCAGTGGTCAGAGGGAAGCCCAGGTCCCAGGTGCCAAAGGGAAGCCGGTGCCGGCAGCTGGGGAAAGGAAGGCCTATTCTTGCACAAATTTCATGTATTGGGCCTCTAGTGCTTAATAAGTACTATTAACACAACCTACTAAATAGCCAGGAAAAATAATAATATTTGTTATGTTACATTATGTGCAAAAATAAATTACAGGTGAATTCAAGGTTTAAATTTTTTAAGAAAAGGACCAAAATATATGAATATTTGTAGAATCTTAGATCAATACCAAGAGTAGAAACATCAAGAAAATGAGAAATTAGAGCAAAACCTTATATTTCAAAATATCATAAACAAAATAAGAAAAATTCAAATGCAAATTATAAACTGGGAAGGTCAGTTCTAATATATATGAAATTATAATATATTCCCTCTTACATATAAACACTTAAACATGAATACAAAATGTATGTATGATATATGCGTGTATATTTATGTGTATATACATCCATATATTTCCTAATAATGTCCATTGGAAAGGCTTAAAAGCAAAGCACCCCAGTAGCAATGAGCATTCATAGTGTCCATACCTTGGTCACTAATAACAGTCCATGCGGTAAAGACTCATGGACCCTCAGAGAAATAAATGAATTCTAGGACTGGGAAGGTTTATAATGAGCATGGAATATCTTGCTAGACCAGAAAGTAAAGAAATGCTCCCAAAAAATGATGAGACTCTGAAAGACACAGGAGGCAGATTTAAAAAGCTGAACTGCAGCCCAAATCTGGGATAATTTGAACACCAAAATAATACATTAAATGAATTATAAATGATCGAAAATGATAGATAGATAGATAGATAGATAGATAGATAGATAGATAGATAAGGGATGGAGAGACAGATAGGGCAGAAGAGAAGATTCTTGCTTACAGTACCAACTAGATGCTGAATACCAACCAGAAAACATGGGAGGGGGTGCTACAGTTGAAAGATCACCATTTTGTTGCAAAGATTCATTAGGCAAGGATTATCAATTGATCCTAAATCCAGGGAGATATTTTGATGAGAAACAGATGTTTGCATAATTTAAATTGTCTCTTCATAGATGGTTTGTTTTAAAGAAAAAAAGAGTTACTATTTTTAATCGTGGATAAACAGAACAGCAGCTTTATTGGATGGTGAAAATTAATATTACCATTGTGGGGTTATGGATTTGCTCAGGACATGTATTATATAAATGGTATTCCAGCCAAGAATGCATTTCCTAATTCAACCACAAAGACACTTCAGAGACACCCAGGGACATTCTCATAAACATAATGAGGAATCATATTTGCTATGATTTGAATGTTTGTGTCCCCCCAAATCCCTATTAGAAACCTAACTCTCAAGGTAATAGTATTAGGAGGCGGGGCCTTTGGGGGTGATTGGGTCAGGAGTGCAGTGTCCTCAGGAATGGGACTAGTGCCCTTAGAAAAGAGGTCTGGCAGAGCCCCCTCATCCCTTCACCGCGTGAGGTTCACCGTGAAGAATTCTGCAACCCAAAAGAGGGCCTTCACCAGACCCCACCGTGCTGGCACCCTGACCTTGGATTTCTAGCTTCCAGGCTGTGAGAAAAAATATCCGTTGTTTATAATCCACCAGTCTGTGGTATTTTGTTAGAGCAGCTCGAAAGAACTAAGACAATATTCTCTTAAAATGTCAAAGTTGTAAAAGATAAAAGCTGTGGAAATGTTCCAGATTAAAGGAGCCTAAAGACACAAGACAACTAAATGCAGTATCTGATCTAGACTGGATCTTAATTTGGAGGAAAACAATGTTATAAAGGAGATTACTGGGTCCACTGACAATATTGGGATGCTGACAGTAGATTAATTAAAAGTATTATGCAAATTTACTGGCATTGATAACTTTGGTAACATACAAGAACATGCCTATTCTTAGGAAATACACACAAAAGTATTTAGAGGTAATAGCTCAGGGGGGAAATCAGATATATAGAGAACTGATAATAAAGAAAAATGGGCAAAATATTAAGAATGAACATATGAAAGAATGGTTAGCCTTAGTAAGAATAAAACTACAAATTAAAATATCTCACTTCCAAGCAAATGGCCAAGAGACATATAAAAAAATGGCTAATGTCACTAATCATTAGAGAGATGCAAATTAAAATGACAATGAAGTACCACCTCACACCTGCCAGAATGGCTACATCAATAAATCAACAAACAAGTGCTGACAAGGATGTGGAGAAAAAGGAACGCTAGACTAGGACACTGCTGATGGGAATGCAAACTGGTGCAGCCACTATGGAAAACAGTATAGAGTTTGGTAAAAAAAAATTAAAAATGGGCCCCGCCAGTGTGGCTCAGTGGTTGAGCATTGACCCAGGAAACCAGGTCAGGGTTTGATTCTTGGTCAGGGTGCATGCCTGGGTTGTGGGCTCGATCCCCAATAGGGGCGTGCAGGATGCAGCTGATTAACGATGTTCTCTCTCTCATTGATGTTTCTATCTCTCTATCTCCCTTCTTCTCTCTCTGAAAATCAATAAATATACTTAAAAAAAAACTGGGGGTGTCTCCGTGTACGAGTGTAGTGAAGTAAGCCAGAAACATTGGTACCACCTGATTTCACTCATGTGGAATCTAATGAACAAAACAAACTGACAAACAAAATTGATCTAGAGACATGGAAGCATGCAACAGACTGAGGATTCTCAGAGGGAAAGGGGTAAGGAGAGAATAACCAGAGAATTTATACGCACATACGCATAACCCATGGGCACAGGCAATAGTTCGGTGAAGGCCTGGAGAGGATGCAGGAGTGGGAGAAGGGGGTCAGTGGGAAGAAAAATGGGGGACATCTGTGATGCTTTCAACAATAAAGATAAATTTCTAAATAAAATATCTGTCACTTCAATCAAGTGTTTCAATGTCACCTTCTCAATTAAGCTTATCTGGACTTCTCTAAAACTGTACTCTCTTCACTCCTATCCCCTCACCCACTGTTATTTTTTTTCCTATGGCATTTATTGCTTTCTAAATTACTAAATGGTTTACTCTTTTATTATATACATTTATTATGTATGTTTGTCTCCTACCCTAGAATAAAAGTTTCATGAGGATAGGGATTGTTCTTTTTCACTAATCCTAAGCACTGAGAATAAAACCTGGAATGTGGTTTGCAATCAATATATGTATATATCTGTTGAATGAATGAGTGCAGTGGGTAAACAAAGTTTGGGGCTTTTTAAAAATAATAATAACATCCACAGTAGACAAGTATGTAAATAACCCAGAACCTCTTACGTACTGCTAATAAGAGGGTAAACTGATTACATGAACCATATAGATTCATAATCATTCCATAAAATACTAAATAATCATTAGAAGTGATGGTATGCAATGTGGCAAAAATCTCATTGTATTGGCAAAACCGGTTTGGCTCAGTGGATAGAGCGTCGGCCTGCAGACTGAAAGGTCCCAGGTTCGATTCTGGTCAAGGGCATGTACCTGGGTTGCGGGCACATCCCCAGTGGGGAGTGTGCGGGAGGCAGCTGGTCGATGTTTCTCTCTCATCGATGTTTCTGACTCTCTGTCTCTCTCCTTTCCTCTCTGTAAAAAATCAATAAAATATATTTTTTAAAAAAATCTCATTGTATTGTTATGTAAAAATTACATAGTAGAAAATAGCATGCACAAAAGAAAAAAATTTAAAAAGCAACGAAATAGCCTGTACAGTATGTCTCCACTGCTTTAAAAAAATAAAATTTGCCCTGGCTAGTGTTTCTCAGTGGTTAGTGTACCAAAGGGTCATGGGTTGGATCCCCAGTCAGGGCATATACCCAGGTTGCAGGTTCGATCCCTGGTCAGGATGTATGCAACCAATCGATGTTTCTCTCTCACATCAATGTTTCTTTCTTACTTTCCCATCCTCTCTCCTTAGAATCAATGAAAAAACATATCCTCAGATTTTTAAAAAAGGAAAGAAAAATAAATAACTTGAAAAAGCAGAAAATACATATAACAAAATCTTATTTATGAGGTGAGATTACAAGTGTTTTTTACTTTCTTCTTCTGCCATATTTATTTTCTATAATGAATATGTACTAGAGATGTAGCAAGCAGTAAAAAACAGTTTTAAAGGAGAAAATAGGAACAACCTAGTCAATATAAATATGCTTTCCTGTTTTAACAAAAATACCAAAAAAGTAATAAAGTATTTTGAAATGTTCAATATGTGGTTATATTGAATGGAAACTAGAAAGCAAAAAGGGGGTGAGGGAGCGAATGTATACTAAAATATCTTCACCATTCTGTTCTTTTTAAACTGAAAAAAAAATTAAATGTGCATAAATACATTTTATAACATTTTCTGGATTAAAAGGCCATTCTCTTCTCAGTAAGACCAGGATACTTTTTCAGAACAAAATTCAAAATTCTGACTATCCCTGAAGCTAAACCAAGTCTGCTGGGGCTACAAAACCGACTCAATGCCTGGGCAGGGGCACTTGGTGCCGTGTGAAAGCCACTCACCCTGCCTGGCTGACTGACCCTGAAAACAGCACAGCTTAGTGGGAAAATGAATTCAGGGAGGTTTGACTACACAAAACAGAATGTTTTCTTTAAAGGCCTTCAGTGTATAAAAGTCTAGATTTATTATGACTCCCAGGACCAGGTGCATTAAATAGCAAACACTAACCATACCTAAGACATCGTTTTTAATCCACTAGTTACATGGATGATGAGGACATTTTGGCAATTACTATAAAATATCGCCCTCTGGTGTTACAATCATTGCATATTTATTAACAATACAATAAGAAAAAAGAAAAGCCTACCTTAAGTATAAACACCATTATCTTCAGGAACTTGTACTTCTGGCTTACAAAAATCAGAACACAAAATTCCACGGGATTATACTGCAATATGTGTGGACGCCTTCCCTCCTGACAGTGCCTGAAAAATACTAAGTAATGGTATTACAAAGTATCTTAACCAATTCATATCAGAGAATCTTCTCTCCAGGAGCTACATTTAACTGTTACTGGAAAATAAACCAAAATTTTTTTCACAGGAAGATTTCTATTAATTTTGGTAGCAAGAATAAAATAGGAGTAATATTGTATATGTTATATAAGTCTTTAAAAATAAGACAACTCATAAATAACAAACAGCAACATTAACAAAGAAGTTGGCAATGATTATCTCTATATTTATTCTTCCCTAAATGTACATCAAGAAGATAATTTGGGAAGGTTTTAATAGTTACACATACTGGAATTACTCGAGTAAATTCAGCAGAAAAAAATTAAAAGAGTAATTAAATATGAATAACACTGTCATCATTAAGCTAAAAAACTCTGAAAGAGGTTATTTTATTTTATTTTATTTTATTGAAAAAGGTTATTTTAAGACAGGGAAATAACATTTAAGTTTTCTCACATAAATGGAGTTTACAGTGCGTACTTTTCAACCTGGACATTTACAATAAGCTCAAATAGCTATTTTTAATGTGTCATATCTAAGACTTAGAATTTGTAGATATTGTAGTACTTGGGAGAAATTTTACCTACATTCCACCATTTTTGAAAGAGCTACTTTTAAGCAAATTGTTCCTATATTCTACTCATTGTATACTTAGAATAAACAAAATGCTTACTGAAATTAGTGAAAATAATATCAACTAAAAGAATATTTGACATAAATTTGTGAAAGAAATTATACTAATATTAATTATGGCTAATATTTATTGAACATTTCATATGTATCATGTACTAACACATACTTTTGCCAGAATTATCTCATTTGATCATCCAAAACTTCATAAAGTAGGTATATTCCTATTTTACAGAGGAAAATGACACATACAAAGGTTAATAATTTTTCCAAGATGATATAGCTAGAAAATAGGAAGTGGCCTTAAAGCTTTGGAATTTTGACTCCAAAAGTCATGTTCTTAACTTTCTGCTACACTGATCACTAGCAAAGAGTGTATTTGTACAAACTGGTTCCCCAAGTTTGAACACAATATATAATGAGCTAACTAGCTACACTTATACCATATATAACAAACGATTAATATCCAGAATTTATAAAGTGTTCTAACAGCTCTAGCCAATTGGATTCAATACATAGAGCATTGGCATGTGGACTAAAGGGTCACAGGTTCAATTCTGGTCAAGGGCACATGCCTCAGTTGCAAGCTCGATCCCCAGTCCCAATCAGGATGTGCGTGGGAAGCAACCAATCGATGTGTCTCTCTCACATCAATGTTTCTCTCTCTCTATCTCACCCATTCCCTTCCACTCTCTAACAATCAATGGAGGATTCCAAAATGGCAGCAGAGTAAGTTGAAGCTACTCTGACACGTTCCCAAATACAACTAAAATACAGAAAAACCATCCTGAATAATCAACTGAAGACTAGCTAGAGAGAACCTGATAACCAAGTATGGAAATGGAGACAACATAGAGACCAGTAGGAAGTGCAGAGGTGCAAAAGGGCTGGAAAATAAACCACAGCTGGTCCCGTAGACAGCAGCTGAAGTTCCAGAGGGATATCTCAGCTGTGGGGTTCCCCACTGAGAACTCTGGGGTCTAAACCCCAAACAGGAGTCCCAAGCCCAGAGCATCAGAACTGAGAAATGTGCCCACAGAACACTGGGCTGTGGAAAGCAGCAGGATAGACGGCTGGAAATGCAGGCATCTCCTAAAAGGCATCTTCTTAAAATTTCATGTGTAGACACTCACCTTGAGCTCCAGCAGAGGGAGAGCAGAGTGTACTGGAGTTGTGTGAGCAGAAGCCAGGGTTGGGGACTCAGGGCTTAGAGCTTTGAATGCAGAAACCCTGGTTTCCTGTGCTGAGTCATTCCCTCATAGGCAGAGGACATCTTTCTCCTGCAGACCTTTATTATCCAGGCAGCCTTTGCCTTGGGGTGGAGGGGAGCTCCTCCCTGTGGAGTTTGTAAGGCACATTAAGAGACTGAGAATAACAAGCAGCCTGCAGGCAGAAGCAATTGCCCCACCCTGTTGGAAAAGCTCTCACGCCACCCTATGGTCCATTCCCTGAGGTTAATCAAGACTGAATAACAATAAGACTGCAAGCAGAGACAGGCCTCTGGAATCTTTGAGTCTTTGCCTGATCTAATCTGGGGTCCAGGGCTAGGAAAAGCAGACCTTGGAACACATCTTGGTCCTTTTCAAAGGCACCCAGCCCCAGCAGAGGGAGCCACAAATTGTGGATTGCTGATAGCTTCAAACAGGGTACTCAGGGACAGTCAGAAAATGTGTCTGACACTGTCCTGCACTACAGATTGGGAGTCGTGGCAGATGTACCTAATACATAGACACAAACCCATACAGGCAGCCAAAATGGCAAGACAAAAACAAGCCCCAAATGAAAGAACAAGAGGATTCTCCAGAAGAAGAGCTAAATGAAATAGAGATAATAAATTTATCAGACTATGTCGGGCGGACTCCCTTCTCCGCCTCCTGCACGGAGAGAGAGCAACGTGAACAGGTTCTTTTAAGTAGAGGTGCTTTGGGATTTGAGAAATGAAAAAGACAGGACACAAAAATAGAAAAAAATGGGACCGGATGTGGCATCTGCACCCCTAAAGGAGGGACAGACAGACAGACAGCACCAGAAGTAAATTTAATATATATTTGAGGTAACAGGAAATTAAATCACATCTGGGTGGCCTTGAGTTAATAGGATCCATTCCCATAAGCACCTGGGCGGGAAAGTCAGACTGAGTGGCGTCCTAGCCCAGTGATGGCAAACCTATGATACGCATGTCAGAGGTGACACGTGAACTCATTTTTTTAGTTGATTTTTCTTTGTTAAATGGCATTTAAATATATAAAATAAATATCAAAAATATAAGCCTTTGTTTTACTATGGTTGCAAATATCAGAAAACTTCTTTATGTGACATGGCACCAGAGTTAAGTTAGGGTTTTTCAAAATGCTGACACGCCGAGCTCAAAAGGTTCGCCATCACTGTCCTAGCCTTTTAACTAGAACCACCCCCATGGCATGGCTCTGCCTGTGCTCTGGGTCCAGTCAACGATATTTAAAAAACATCTGAAGGTGCTAGCCATCATCCCTCCACATCAGACGTAGAGTTTAGAAAAATGATGGCAAGGATGCTCAACAGCATGAGAAAAGATATAGTAACTATGAAGAATCACATAGCACTAATAAAGAACACAGTGGAAGGAATACACAGCAGATTAGGGGAAAGTGAGGATTGGACCAGTGAAATAGAAGACAGGGAGAGCAAATCACTCACTTGCAGAACAAAACAGAACAAAAAATTAAAAAACAGGAGGACAGCTTAAGAGAGCTGTGGGACAACATGACATGTAACAATATTTGCATGTAACAATATTTCCCCAGAAGGGGAAAAACGTGAGCAAGGAATAGAGAACCTGTTTAAAGAAATAATGACAGAAAACTTCCCTAACCTGGTGAAGGAAAAAGTCACACACATTCAGGAGGCACAGAGAGTCCCAAGCAATAACCCAAACAGGCCCACACCAAGACATATTGTAATTACATATTGTAATTAAAAATTAAGGACAAAGAGGCAATCTTAAAGGCAGCAAGAGAAAAGCAATTTGTTACCTACAAAGGAGCTCCCAAAAGGCTGTCTGATTTTTCACCAAAAACGCTACAGGCCAGAAGGGAATGGCATAAAGTAGTCAAGGAAATGAAAAGCAAGGATCTGAAACTAAGATAACTATATCCAGCAAGGCTATCATTCAAAATTGATGGTGAAATGAAGAGCTTCCTAGACCAAAAAAAGACTAAAGACGATATCACCACCAAACCAGCACTGCAATAAATGCCAAAGGACTGCTGTAATGAGAAGAAATATATGTAGAGAGAGAAACATAGCCATAAAGAACTAAAATGACAAGGAATAAAGTACCTATCAGTAATAACCTTAAATGTAAGTAGATTAAATGCTCTAATCAAAAGACATAGGGTAGCTGAATGGATACAAAAACATGACCCAAATATATGCTGTCGACAAGAGATCCACCTTAGAACAAAAGACTTACATGGGATGAAAGTGAAGAAATCTAAAAAAAAAAATCCATGCAAACGGAAATGAAAAAAGCTGGTTGACAGCAATACAGTCATAGTAGAGGACTTTAACACCCCACTTACATCACTGGATAGATCTGCCAGACAAAAAAATTAACAAAGAAACAGTGACTCTAAAGGACACACTGAATCAGATGGATTTAATTGACATTTATAGAACATTTCATCCCAAAGCAGCAGGATATACATTTTTCTTAAGGGCACATGGGTCATTCTCAAAAACAAACCACATGTTAGGACACAAAACAAGTCTCTACAAGTTCAAGAAGATTGAAATCATATCAAGCATCTTCTCAGATCACAATGAAAAGAAATTAGAAATCAACAGTAACAACACTCAAAATACATTCAAACACATGAAGCTAAACATTATGTTATTAAATAATGAATGGGTTATCAATGAGATCAAGAAAGAAATCAAAAACTTCCTGGAAACAAATGAAAATGAACACACAACAACCCAAAATCTCTGGGACACAGCAAAAGCAGTCCTGAGAGGGAAGACTGCTACAGGCCCACCTCAAAAAAGCAAGAAAAACTTCTGATAAACTGTCTAGCTCCACAATTTAAAGAATTAGAAAGAGAATAACAAGAAAAGCCCAGAGTAAGTACAAGGAAAGAAATAATAAAGATCAAAGTGTAAATAAATGCAATAGAGACTAAAAACAATACAAACTACCCATGAAACTAAGATCTGATTCTTTGAAAAGATAAACATGATTGATGAACCTTTAGGCAGACTCATCAGAAACAAAGAGAGAAGATCCAAATAAACAAAAACAGAAATGAAGTGGTGAGGTAACAATTGACACCACAGAAATACAAAGTATGTAAGGAAATACTATGAGCAACTATATGCCAACAAGCTGGACAATGTGGATGAAATGGACAAATTCCTAGAAAAATATTATCTTACAAAACTGAATCAGGAAGAATCAGAAAACCTGAATAGGCCAACTGATAAAATAGAAGCAGTAATCAAAAACCTCCCAGCATGGGGGCTTGCCTGGCTGGGAAGGAATGGGGGAGGTAGTCTACTGGGAGGAAAGGAGGCATATGTAAAACTTTAGACAACAACAATAATAATAATAATTATTATTATTATTACTATTAATTAAATTTAAATAAAAACTCCCAGCAAACAAAAGCCCAGATCCAGGTGGCTTTACAGGGGAGTTTTACCAAACATTCAAAGAAAAACTAACAGATATCGTCCTCAGACTATTCCAAAAATCCAAGAGGAAAGAATACTTCCAATCTCTTTGTATGGAGCCAGCATTATCTTAATTCCAAAACCAGATAAAGACACTACAAAGGAAAAAAATTATAGGCCAATGTACCTGATGAACATAGATGCAAAAATCCTCAACAAAATATTATCAAAATGGAGTCAGCAATGCATTAAAAGATTATACACCATGACCAAGTGGGATTTGTTCCAAGGATGCAAGGCTGCTACAATATTTGCAAGTCAATAAATGTGATACTTCAAAAACAAAATGAAGAATAAAATCACATGATCATATCAATAGACGCAGAAAAAGCACTTGATAAAATCCATCACCCATTTTTGATAAAAACTCTCAACAAAGTGGGAATAGAGGAAACATACCTCAATATTATAAAGGCTATATATGACAAACCTACAGTCAACATCATACTCAATAGGCAAAAACTAAAAGCATTCCCCTTAGGAACAGGAACAAGACAAGGTTGTCCACTTTCACCACTAATGTTCAGCATAATACTGGAAGTCCTAGCCACAGCAATCAGACAAGAAGAAAAAATAAAATGCAAACAAATTGGAAAGGAGGAAGTAAAACTTTTATTATTCACTGATATTATACATAGAAAACCTTAAAGATTCCACCAAAAAACTACTAGATTTAATAAATGAATTTGGCAATGTAGCTGGATACAAAATTAATACTCTGCAAACTCTATAGTATTTTTATACACCAATAATGAATTCTCAGAAAGAGAAACTAAGCAAACAATCCCATTTACCATTGCAACAAAAGAATTAAGATACTTAGGAATAAACTTAACCAAGGAGGTTGAAGTAGAAGAATATATCATGTTCATAGATTGGTAGAATTAACATCATTAAAATGTCCGTAATACCCAAAGCAAACTATAGAGCAGGTGTCCTCAAACTTTTTAAACAGGGGGCCAGTTCACTGTCCCTCAGACTGTTGGAGGGCCGGACTATAGTTTAAAAAAAAACTATGAACAAATTCCTATGCACACTGCACATATCTTATTTTGAAGTAAAAAAACAAAACGGGAACAAATACAATATTTGTATTTGCATGTGGCCCACGGGCCATCGTTTGAGGACCCCTGCTATAGATTCAATGCAATCCCTATTAAATTATCAATGGCATATTTCACAGATCTAGAACAAACACTCCAAAAATTTATATGGAACCAAAAAAGACCCTGAATAGCTGCAGCAATCTTGAGAAAGAAGAACAAAGACTACAAAGCCACTGTAATCAAAACAGCCTGGTACTGGCTCAAGAACAAGCATCTCAATGGAACAGAACACAGACCCCAGAAATCAAACCAAGACATTACTCTCAATTAATATTTGACAACGGAGGCAAAAGCACACAATGGAGTCAAGATCATCTCTTTAGTAAATGGTATTGGGAAAATTGGACAGATACATGAAACTAGACCAACAACTCACACCATACACAAGAATAAACTCAAAACGGATAAAAGACTTTAATGTAAGTCAGGAAAGCATAAAAATCCTAGAAGAAACCATAGGCAGCAAAATCTCAGACATCTGTCATGCAATGGAAACTGAGGAGAAAATAAACAAATGGGACTACATCCAAATATAAAGCTTCTGTACAGCAAAAAAAAACCATCAACAAAATGAAAAGGCTGCTTCTGTACAGCAAAAAAAACCATCAACAAAATGAAAAGGCACCCCACTATATGGGAGAACATATTTGGCAATGATACATCTGATAAAGGATTAATATCCAAAATATATAAGGAACTCATACAACTTTACAAAAGGAAGACAAACAACCCAATTAAATAAATGGGGGAAGGACCTAAATAGACACTTCTCCAAAGGGGACATACAGATGGCCAAGAGACATATGAAAAATTCTCAGTCACTGTTCATCAGAGAGATGCAAATTAAAATGACAATGAGGTATTGACTATAGAAAGTATTGACTAAATAAGTATTAACTATTTTTTTAAAAGCACTAACTTTGGGCAAGAAGAGGTAATTAAAAGGAGTGGAATTTTAAAACTACTCAAGGATGGTATGAATGATAGGGAAGATGACCTTAAAAGTTTTCTAAAATCCTTATATCATTCTGTAAGAAAGTATAGTGCTTACTAAGCATGTTAAAAAAGATAAAAGTAACCTCAGAAGGAATAGAAATCACATGTAAAACTCCTAAGCTGTTGTTGGGTAGGGAGAAAATAAAGTCAGTTAAATAGAAGACAGGAAATGAACAGGGAAAAGAGAAGTATGATAACGTGGAGAAAGCATTACATGATAGAAATATACCCAACTATGTCAGTGTGTTAGGCTAGGTTCCCCCAAACCATAACCTGAAACAAAGGTTCAAATGCAATGTAGTTTATTTGGAAAGTGATTCCAGGAAACATTGGTCGGGAGTGAGAAGGTGAGACAGAAAAGAGAAGGCAGTCACAAAAGGGTGGATAACTACTGAAACTTAGCCTTGTTAGAGGTTTCTGAGAGCTGTGTAGAGTCCATTGTAGAACTGGAGCCCAGAGTGAAAAGGAGTGAAGAAGCTGCCATGAATATTTATCAGTCATTGGTTAAGAGATGCTGCTGGGTATTAATTCTCAGACACTTTCACACTCAACTGCTTGTGGCTACGCAGACTCCTTCTGTTGGAGAAAACCTCAGGCCAAGAGAGAGATGCTGCCATGGATGACTATGGTGAGGCAGAGGATGCATTCCAGAGCTTCTGCTGCAATCAGTATTCATAATCAATGTATCTGATCAAAATTGCCTATAAAAGATAGAGTCCTCAGATTTGGATTTTTTTCAATTTTATTTATGGAGGGATTTTAGAGAGAGATGAAGAAGGAAAAAGCGAAACACTGATTTGTTGTTCCACTTATTTATGCATTCATTGGTTGATTCTTTTGTGTGCCCTGACTGTGCTCAAACTCACAACCTTGGCATATGGGGACCAGGCCCTCACCAACTGAACTACCCAGCCAAGGCAGATTGGATTTTTTAAAGGAGAATATTCCATATAGATGCTGTGTAAGAAGAAACACATGTGCATTTCCTTGCTCTGACAGCTGGAAGAGCCTAGAGGCAATGACATCCCAGTAGCAATGAGCACACTTAGCACCCAGATCTTGGGTTTTAACCATTTTCCAACAAAAGGAACCAAAATTCCTTGAAGAAATGTCTGATCCTAGAGCTAGGGTAGGAAAGGAGAAAGCCTACACCAATGGGAGCATGTCAAAGGACACAGGAGATGACAGAAATAGCTCCCAAAGGCCAAAGCTGGAATAAATTGAACAACAAAATAAAGTAGATTGGATTATAACCCAGAGTATTAAATAAATATCCAGAAGTCCATACTGATATAAATAAGTGAGTGTTAAATACATAGAGAGAAGAGAATAATCTCCCATTCAGAAGAAGTTAAAATAATCTATATGGATACTCCACCTTCAGGTTGGAGAGCACAACTCTCCACCCCTCTCCTCTCCTCTCTCTCTTTGGGCTGCACATAGTGACCTTCTTCTAAAGAGGGCAATATAGAAAGGATGGGATGAGGTGGGCCGAGTAACTTTACAGTGGAGAATCCTGACAAATACTACCTTATCCAGGTGGCCAACACCAGCAGTGATGTCATGTTGATATTATAGGCCCTTGATATTGTGTGATGAAAATGGCACTTTACCTCTATGATCTTCCTCCCTAAAACCCACAATCCCAGCCTAATCATGAAAAATAAAGGAAAAATCCCAATTGAGGGATATTCTACAAAATACCTGACCAGGACTCCTCAAAACTGTCAAGGTCATCAAAAACAAGGAAAGTCTGAGAAACTGTCACAATTAAATGGAATGTGGTGTTGTAGATGGGATTTGGGGACAGAAAAAGGACTTTAGGTAAAACTATGAACTTTAGTTAATAATAATGTATCAATATGGTTCATTAATAACGCAGGTGCCATTCTAATATTGTAGGATGTTAATAATAGGAGAAACAGGAAAGAGTATATGAGAACTCTCTATACTATCTTTTTAATATTTCTGTAAACCTAAGGCTGTACTAAAAAAAAAAGCTTAATTTTTAAAGAGAGAGAGAGATACATCTAAAATATAAAGAAAGAATGAAAGTAAAGGGACAGGAAGAGAAATGTCAACCAAATACTCACATAGAGCTAGTATAACATAAGATAAAATAGGATTCAAGGCAAAAAGCATTATTAAAGATAAAGATAGTCGCTACTTTAAAAAATTAATCAGAAAAATATTATGATCTTATAAATACCTATCAACAGAACCTCAAAACATATGACTGTATACTCGTCTCAAAAACTTTAATTCTGAAGTAAGCTCCCAAATAAAGCCCACAATGTTCTCATTTTTCCATTATTTACCTGTTTCCTGTTCTAAACTGTGCTGTGATATATACTGGAAAATATTTAAAGTTTTACTTCATGTAACTTTAGGTGAAATTATGGAATTGTAGTCATTCCTTTGGGCAAAAGAAAAAAATGTCTTAAAGGCAATTAATATAGAGAATTATCAAGAATAGTCCATGTTTAGCCCTAGCCGGTTTGGCTCAGTGGATAGAGCATTAGCCTATGGACTGAAAGGTCCTGGGTTCGATTCCAGTCAAGGACACATGCCTGGTTTGTGGGCTCGATCCCCAGTAGGGGGTGTGCAGGAGTCAGCCAATAAATGATTCTCTCTCATCATTGATGTTTCTCTCTCTCTCTCCCTCTCCCTTCCTCTCTGAAATCAATAAAAATATTTTTTTAAAAGAATAGTCCATGTTTAGACCTGAACTTCTGAGTTATAATTTAGCACCACCCTAAAGCAAAGCTCCTTACTCAGTGGTTTAGCTGCAGACAAAGACCTCTGTCTCCAGACACCACCTGAATCAGACTTCCATTGTATCAGGAGGAGCACAGTACACAGTACTTGGGGCTCTCAGACCAACAGGGATCAACCCCAGAGAGGGTCCAGCAAAATCACCTGGAGAGAGCATCCAGAGGATGAAGGTTACAGAGAAACAAACACAAAAAAGAGGGGGATTTCTTGGGGCTACAGAAAGAAAAGAGGGCCCGAGGTGGGTCAATTAGCAACTAAGCGAATATTCAGGGCATCCCCCCAAAAATGTATACACACTTTAACAGCTGATAATTCACTTAATTTTCTCTCCTTTTCAGGTCTAATTTATTTGAAATAATGGGTGAAGCCAGACTAAGCTTCAAAGAAAATTTATCCACTAGACTTCATTATGGGGATATACAAAACTGGCAACAGTTGAAGAATTGAGGGCACAAAAATACCAAAGTGATTCTTGATATATACAATTCCATTGCTTTAAATTATCAGCAGTGCCTGAACTAAAATGGTCATCGGTTTGAAACAGGCATTGACCAAAAAAAGTATTCATTTCTGTAGATTCTTTTAAATTTTGAAAATGAACTGTATATTAATAAACACTGACTTTATAATCATTCCAAGTGTGTATACATTTTGGAGGACACCCTATATTTGCAGGATTTATCAGGAATATGTCACATTACATTTACATGGATTTATAAAAAGAGAGCAAGTTTAATAAACCAAATGTATGAAATGGTGACAACAGAGAAAAAAACTGCTAAATACCCTGCCTCCCCAGGCATCAAGGACGTATAAAAAGATGAAGCCTACACGTCAGCATGCTAAGGTTTCCCTTTGCTACCAACTGCCAATGACAATGAGATCCCTATTGGGGCCTGCACAAGTTCACTAAAATTTCAACCATGCACTTTGTATTTTATTCTCAGTTATTTCTTATCAAAGGAACCTTTTTTTCTTTCACATGCTAAGCAAATATTGGCTAGTTTACTCTGCAGTTTACAGTGCATTTATATAATAATCACAAACAACATATATTTGGAAAAATGAGTATTCGCAAATCCTATTTTTTCATATCAAAAGGGTTTTCTAACTCAGAATGGATTAGAAGACCACACATGTAGGTATGTTTCCAGAAGCTTAAAAATTATTGAGAGAAAAAGTCATTTTATGTAACTAATTTTTGGTTGTTGTTAATCCTCATCTGAGGATATTTAGTGATGATTGCTTATTTTTATACTCCTTGACTATTCCTTGGATTTAGGATGAAAAGGGGAGGGAAGTGATTTTTCAGAAGTTTCCCTTCTTTTATCCATGTTCCTGGTCAGCTCCAGATTTTCTAGGAAGCCCACTTGGTTTGCCAGGGCCTCCAAATGCTGAATTAAAGGACTGGATACAAGTTCTCGGCTAGAATAGCCCTGAGCCACAGGACAACAGTGCCTAATGGTAACCAGGGGCACTCACAGGACCCCACTGACTCCTTAGGCTCATGACTCCTCTCAGAATACATCCACACTTTCTGGGGAGTCTCTTATAAGTGGAGTTCAACAATAAGAGAAATGCTATAAAAAGAGAAAGAGAGAGAGCCCTAGCCAGTTTGGCTCAGTGGATAGAGTGTCAGCCTGCAGACTGAGGGGTCCCAGGTTAGATTCCCAGTCAGGGCACAGCCCAGGTTGTGGGTGTGTAGGAGGCAGCCCATCAGTGATTCTCTCCATCATTGATATTTCTGTCTCTCCCTCCCTCTTCCTTCCTCTCTGAAATCAATAAAAATATATTTTTTAAAAAGAGGGAGAAGTTTGAGATATATTCATATATTCTTTTGTATGTATGCAATTGCACATAAATGAAATATATGTAAGAATTCTGTAAATGTTCTTTAGTTAATAAAGATGAGAATCTCAATATTAAATTAATTAACATTAATGAGAACAGAATAAACAAGGATCCAGGTGCTTAAATTTTTCCCTTTGCTTTTATTTAGAATAAAAACATTACACAGGAGAATCCTATATAATAAAAGCCCTGCGACCAAACGATGGAATGACCAAAACGACCAGTCGACCAGTCACTATGATGCACACTGACCACCAAGGGGCAGATGCTCAACGCAGGAGCTGCCCCCTGGTGGTCAGTGCACTCCCACAGTGGGAGCACCGCTTGGCTGAACCAGATGTACGGCGCTCCCACAGCAGGCTGATCCCCACAGGCCTGATCCCCACGAATCCCGTGCACTGGGCCTCTAGTATTCTATAAATAAACATAACAGAATAGGTGATTTACAGTTGGCTCCCTACAACCTAAAGTATCCACAGAGTCATTTTTTTAACACAATGTATTTTGTGAATAAACTTCTATACTTTTAAAATTGAGTTTTCTCTGTTTGAAGTACAGCTTTAAGCAACTACAAGTTTCTATCGTGCTCACCCCAGGCAGCAGTTGCTTTTAACTTCTATCTTTTATTTAAAAAACTTAATTGGAAGTTTTTGTAGCCAGGGGGATAACTTCAAAGAAAAGGGGGAAAATGCCAAAAATTAATACTTTATGTCAGAGGTTAGTAAGGAAAGAAACAAAGATTACAGAAATGAGGGGTTACGGTATATAAGAAAATGGGGGCAGAAGGGAAGAAGGCAGGAAATGGACCAAAGAAAGAATGACAGAGGGAAACCCATAACAGAACAAGATGTGGGGTTTCATTGCCCTCACTCTGAACAGGGTGAGACAACACGTGGCCTGGGGCAGCATTTGTAATTTCTCACACCAAAGGCCCTGTGCATGGGTCCCACCCGACTCAAGTCATTACAATTACACATCAATGGATCACAGCTCTCTACGCTTCAATTTCTAGACATCCCTGTCACTGCAAATTCTAAATCAACTCTGACAAAATAATATTAAAACTTCAAGTTTGATTTCGTGCTCTTCCTTTGAGGAGAGTACAAGAGGAAAGTGGCCCTGGACTGGGAGGGTCATGGGGCGAGGGTCCTTGTCCCATCTCTGCTACCAGCCGATGTGAGACTTTGGGCCCCTTCCCTTCTCTGGAGCTCAGTGATGTTATGGTACAGTGAGAGGGCTGGAGAGCATTCCTGAGATTCCTTCAAGCTCTGATAACCTATCACTCTGTGATTTAAGGTTGGTGAATCTCCTATCACTCACCAGGGACGCTGATAAACAAGTAAATGAGATGAATATACAAGATTTGCTCCCAGAGGTTCTTAAATTTGAAGTGAATAACAGATCCTATTATTTCAAATGGAAGATCTTCCCACACTTGGACAGGTTCTCAAGATCAGAATAGCCATGAAATAAGACTGCAAACCGCACTAGTCCTACACAGGCAAGACTTCTCTTACAGAAAATATCACAACAGCCTGTTTTCCATGCTCTGCTTTTATATTTTGCCCAGCAGTCAATTTCAGAACCATTTGCCAACCTAACTTAACAGGCTCCATCTTTGATAAAAGGAACTTTGAGGCAGGTGACTGGAATGACGGGGGAGAAGGCCTGATAATGAACACTGAGCTGGCTTGAGAGGCAAGGGCACTGATCGGTCCTCCCTAACGTGAATTCAAGCCTTCCTCAGAGCCTAGAAGAAGGCCCTGGCTTCCCGATGGAGATCTGCAAATGCAGAGGCACCGCCATGTTGTACTGCAGTGGGGCACCAGATTCTAAACAGAGTTTTTGCTGCAGAAACTGAGGCTGACAACAAAACAAGGAACAACAAAACAGCCCACAAGCACAAGGGCCAAACTGGCCAGTTGGCCATTCCATAGTCCTCTGAAGGAGAAACTGCCCAGCGCACAGACCCGGCTGGATTAGGGATGAGCATGTGTCCCAAGGGCAGCTAACTCATAGGCAAGTCAGGTCTCCTGAGAAGGATCTGGTGCAAAATGATAAGCTGCGCCAATAGGGTCCCTTGCTGGAGAATGTGAATGGGGCTTGAAAAAAAGTGGTTAGTGACGGGAGAGGAAGGCTAGGGACCATGATGGAGAGAAGCTAGAGAGACCCTCATGGACTGTGGGGCCAGTCTAAACAGATTTCATGTAGCCAGTCCCAGCAACTGCGAACACACACACACACTGACATGCTGGACAAAATGGGAGTGGGGAGTTTAATCTATAATAGAGTTCAACAGGAAAAAAAGGTGGGGAGAGGGAATTCCTACAGATCAGAGACAAAAAATAAACCAGAGTGAGGAGCATAAACTAAAGCTGAATAACCTTGAAGGCAAGAAGCATTATATGAGATAAAGCAGGTCACCACACAATAATAAAAGATGCAAGTTTAAGCTTGCGTACACCTAATAATGTGGCTTACAATATAAAAAGCAAAAAATTAAAGAATTGCAAGGAGGCACTGATGAATCCACAATTATAGTTGGAGAATTTAACATGCATCTTTCAGCAATTTATAGTCAAGAGAACAAAAATTAATAAAGACTTAGAAAGAAAATTTAAACAACAGCTTGATTTAATGAACCAATAACTAAAGAATACATACTCTTTTTGTTCACATGCAGCATTTATAAAAACTGACCATTCCAAAATATAAGGCAAATCATAACAAATATTAAACACTCCAAAGCATACCTGCCTTAATCTCATCAAAAGGTAAATAAGTTAAGGATCAATAATAAAAATATATTTTTAATCTCTATATTTGGAAATAATTGTTTAACACCAGAAATACATAGGTCATTGAAAAAAAATTATCATGAAAATTAGAAAGTGTTTTTAAAAAGGGGAAAAAAATTAAGTTAAATATAGCATGTTAAAACCTGTAGGATACTTCTACTTAGAATGTAGGAAGTTGTAAGAGAATGCTGCTCCCATCCTAACAAGTAAAAGGTGGTTAACCACAAAATCATAGTCTTCTCAAGTACATCAGAGAGCAGAGGATACAATTAAACCTAATAAAAATCCCAAAGCAGACACACGTGTTACCTTCATTCTTGGTATAGCAGAGGGAGGCAGAGAAGGCTGCCACAGATGCGTAAGAAAATCACTTAACTGCTCAGAAATGGTTGGCATGGAAGGAATAAAGGAGAAGTAGAAAAGGAACTCCCTGTATGTTCTAAGCATCAAGAAAAATTATTTATAAAAAAAAGAGAAAAACACTTAATTTTTAATGAATTTGTAGCAATTAGACAAAGGCCAGCACAATGGTTTAGATCCCTACCAGCTCCCCATACAGGAAGAGACTGTACCTCTGGCCAACTCTACTCAAAGGGCCTTTACTAAGTATGTGTGAGAAAAATTGGAGACAAGACAGAAGAATTGCCAGACATGCTCTCTGAGGCGTATGTGTGAGGCCTCGAGGACAATTAAAAAAGTGTCTAGCATACGTGTAATTGCAGTGCCAGAGGCAAGGGAAAAGAGAAAGAATCAAAATAAATATTTGAAGAAATAATGGTTGAAACATTTCCAACTTTGGTAAAATAAATAAATTCACATATTTAAGCACTTCAGCAAAGCACAAGTAGAATAAAAACAAAACAGAACAAAAATCATCCCCACACATATCATGGTCAACCTGGTGAAACCACTAATAAAGATAAAAATCTTGAAAGCAGCCAGACAAAAAGTGGAACAATAACTCGAATTATGTTATTGGATAAGAGCATTGGCCTGTGGACTGAAGGGTCTTGGGTTTTATTCCAGTCAAGGGCACATGCACAGGTTGCAGGCTCGATACCCAGTGGGGGGTGTGCAGGAGGCAGCCAATCAATGATTCTCTCTCATCACTAATGTTTCTTTCTCTCTCTCCATCTCCCTTCCTCTCTGAAATCAATAAATAAATACACATATATATATTAAATATATTGATTTTTACAGAGAGGAAGGGAGAGGGATAGAGAGCTAGAAACATTGATGAGAGAGAAACATCAATCAGCCGCCTCCTGCACACCCCCTAC
This sequence comes from Myotis davidii, assembly GCF_000327345.1. Lineage (NCBI taxonomy): Eukaryota > Metazoa > Chordata > Mammalia > Chiroptera > Vespertilionidae > Myotis > Myotis davidii. The sequence goes on along the minus strand of NW_006289713.1, from coordinate 414,862 downwards.
TGGGGATGTGCCCACAACCAAGGTACATGCCCTTGATCAGAATCGAACCTGGGACCCTTCAAAGCTCTATCCACTGAGCCAAACCGGTTAGGGCAATAAAATATTTTTTTAAAAAATAATAAATTACCATTCACAGCTCATCAGAAATTACAGGGGTCAGTAGACAGGAAGATAATATCTTTTTTAAAAAAATGTTTTAAATAAAACCTGCCAACCCAGAATTAAGCATCCAGAGAAAATGTCCTTTAAGGGAAAAGTTGAAATAAAGACATTTCAGATAAAATAGGTTGATTATAGAACAAAATGAAAAAGTTATAGCAATAAATCTTTTAGAAGAAATAGGAGAATATCTTGGCAAACTTGGGGTAGAAAAGATTTCTTAAAAGACACAGAAAACATTAAAGCTAAAATAAAATAATGGATAAACTGAATATCATCAAAATTAATAATTTCTGTTCTTCAAAATACACCATGAAAAGAAAAAAAAGCAAGGCACAGGCTGGGAGAAAAAATTCCTAACACACATATTTGATGAAGATACATGATAAAACTCCTACATATCTATAATAATAAAAGCATAAGGTGCTAATTAGACTGGACAGCTAAACGACCTTCCAGATGTCCTTCTAGATGAAGCAGGGCTTCAGCTGTGGGATTGAGGCAGCTGCGGCAGCTGCGGCAGCTGCGAGGGAGAGATCGAGGCAGCCACTGTGGCTGCAAAGGCCTACTCTTTCACAAATTTTGTGCATCAGGCCTCTAGTCAATAATAAAAAGCCAACCCAATCGATAAGAATAAGAAAAAGACTTAAATAATAGGCTACTCCAGATTGGTAGGTAGTATATATATAAAAAAAGAGGTAATATGCAAATTAGCCGGGACACCATAACAGTCATGACTGGTCAGGAGGAGGCTGTGCATACAGGTGAGGCCCAGAGCGGAGACGGAGACAGAGACAGGGGGCCTGCCCAAGCCTCCGCGGCTGAGGGCAGGCCTGGAGAGGAGAGGTCCTGTCAGCCACAGTGCGCTGGCAGTCCCGCCTCTGCATGTGAGCTGCAGAGGAAACACCTTTCCTGACCACTCATTGGCTAAGCTCCTGGTATGCCACTCGCAGTGTTCTTGGTAACTTGCCTAATAAGAATCCAAGGTGATCTAAGGTTTTACGACCTCCCTCCTGGAGGAAAAAAACAAAGGTCTGCTGCTGGAGGGTCTAAAAAATGTGATATCCTGCCCTAGCTGGTTTGGCTCAGTGCATAGAGCCTCGGCCTGCCAACCACAGGGTCCGGGTTTGATTTTGATCAAGGGCATGTACCTAGGTTGCAGACTCCTCCCTAGCCAGGGCCCAGGTCAGGGCTCATGCAGGAGGCAACCAATTGAAGTATCCCTTTCACATTGATGTTTGTTGATGAAAACACCTTGGCGGCTGCAGCAGCCGACAGTGGCAACAACAGTGGGTGATGGGGGCAGCACCTTCCCCTGATCAGCCAGGTTGCCTCCTGCAAAGGGAGGCCAGACTGCAGCTTAGGCCCGCTTCTCATGGGGAGTGGGACTAAGCTGTCAGTAGGACATCCCCTGAGGTCTCCCAGACTGAGCTGGGGCAGGCTGGGTTGAGGGACCTCCCCCCCTCTAGTGCATGAATTTCATGCACCGGGCCTCTAGTCCTATATAATAAAGCCCTAATATGCAAATCGACTGAACCCAGAACTACCAGTCGCTATGACACGCACTGACCACCAGGGGGCAGACAACCAGTGGCGGTGATCAGGGGGCTGGGCCGGCCAGCGACCAGTGCCAGGCCGCCAGCCTAGGCAGGTACCAGGGGGGGCCCCCTGATCACTCAACCCACTGGTCTTCCCACAGATGGCCCTGATCGCTGACCAGGCCTAGGGACCCTACCCTATATATTGGGAACAGTCTCTAGATTTAAAAATGAAAACCTGGTAAGGCTACTCTAACACTGAAAAAACAGGATGATGCAGCGATGACATGCATGGGCTCTGGCTTGCCCATTTTGTGGTCAGCCCTGGTTCTGACACTTTTAACTGTGTGACAAAGCCAATTACTTAAATTTTCTCTGCTTCAGTTTTTCCACACATAAGATGGGGGAAATGATACTACTGCCTCAGAAGGATCATGTTATGTACTACTTTTTATAATCAGGGCAAAAAATGTAGCCGCCCATACAACAGCAAGATGCCTTTCACCTGTATGAAAAGTATGGTCACTGGTGCATGCAGCGTCCCGGATTGAGAGAGGGATTTGCGACTGCCGGTTTAGGCTTGACATTCCCTGAGGGGTCCCAGATTGCGAAAGGACAAAGGCCAGGCTGAGGGACACCCCCGCTGCATGAATTTCGTGCACCGGCCTCTAGTATTTAATATTTAAAGATATTTTAATTATTACTGTGGCCCCACACGTGTGCCTCAGAGTGTGTCTGACAATTACCTTGTTCTGTCTCCAGTTTTTCTCATACAAACTTAGGAGACTTACAAGGCTTACCTTGGGTGATGAAAGACAAGTAGATCTCCATACCCACCTCAGAATCTTAAAAGTTTATATAGAGGCCTTCACTGGGTTCAGTCACATATAGGTCCAGATGGTCTCAACAACTCTCTCAAGTCTTGAACAGGTTCCTGCTGGAGGAACGGAGAACAGAGCAAACTAGTACATTCCAAGGTCAGGGGTCGGGGGAAGAGCCTCCGGTTACCCAAGTCCAGCTCACAGGTCAACCGGCAGTCACATCCTCCTGATGACCTCCTCTAAAATAGACACTTTACAAAAGAAGACATATGCATAGCTAATGAGTGCATGAAAAGGTGCTTAATATTATTATTCATTAAGGAGATGCAACTCAAAACTACAATGAGATACTACTACCCCTCCCATTAGAATGGTAAAATTTTTAAATGTCGAAGAGAATATGGAACAGAACTCATTGCTGGATAGAGTGTAAAATGCAAATACCATTTTGAAAAACTGCTTAACAGCTTCTTAAAAAGTTAAGCATACACCTCCTCCTTTTATAAGTTTTTCTATAAATGGAGGAGAAAAATAAGTCATCTCTAGAGAAAGATATAGGGTAAAGGAGCTTTTTAAAAATCTTAAAATGGGTAATATTATAGGCACTGTATATGCTGGTCGGAATGATCCAGTAGATAGAGAAAACCTGATGATACAGAAAAGGGCAAACTGTTGGGGCAAGGTGCTTGAAGGATGGCATCCAAAGTAATGGGAGGGAAAGGCAAGGTACACCCAGAGGGACACAGTCATTGTATAGCTATGCTGATGGGAAGTACACAGGTTCTCTTTGATGGTTAAAGTGAGAATGAAAAAGAAGGTATATGAAGTTTCAGGAAAAGGGAGAAGTTGTTAGCATCATCAGGAGAACTCCATTGCCCTCTTCCTTCAACTCTGACCTAAAAATATTGAGCCATTTTAGGGACCTGCTGCTCTCAGTACACTACCTAATGAAAAGGGTTCTTCGGTGTTTATACATTATATTTAATGTAGATGCTTACTCTTTACCATGACATAACATAAGTGATGAACATTCCTTACAGAAAGTAATTACCCTGTACTCCCCATTTGCTCTGTTCTCAACTGCATTGTTTAGGAGCTATTTATACTAAAATTATTCTTGTACACATCAAACCCATTACTTTAAGAAGCTAGTCTCTTTTAAGTAGTGATTTAATAATCTGCATGAAGGAAATCATGTTCCAACTTCTCTATAAAGTATGTTAAGAGCAGAACTATGATTTCATGCCAAGTACATCTTAAATATATTTTTAAATGCATCATGTTCACATAAACAACTAGATAATGCAGCTTTCAGCATCAAGCGTGTAGGTTCATTTCCTCCACACCAGCCCTGTCTCTACAGTCTATTCATCATGATGTATGAACAGCTTCCATAAATATGATGCTTCTGAGTAAGCTTTCCTCATCCTGGTTAGTGTTGGGGTTAGGGAACCAAGACACTAAGAGTCAAGGAACTATATGTATTCAGCTTCCTCTCCTCCATAATATAAACACTCAAGTTGTAACTAAATATACCTGCAGACAGAAATTTCATGAGACCAAAAACCAAGACCCTAGGACTCTGAGGATTCTGTCCTCTACCCCCACTATACACATACACACACTATGTGCTAAGTATACCTGAAGATGTTGTGTTTCAAGGGCAGCTATACTAGACCAAGAGCCAGCATTCCTTGCCAGTATTGCCATTAATTAGCAGCAAGCTTAATAAGCTACAATGAGAATCTGGTGTTGACCAGATTGAGCTGTGAACTTCAGCTCTGTTTCTAACCAGCTCACTAGGTCAGTCTCATGACATCTTTGGGCCTAGGAATATTAATTTCTACTCTGCAGGAA
>NW_006289713.1:399184-410468 GCF_000327345.1 Myotis davidii | reverse complement strand
CACAACAGAGACTCAATGAATGCAATTATTATCATTACTTCATCTCTCTCTCCCTGTTTCCTAACCTTTACAAATGCAGTGGCTCCGAATACCAGCTCCCCTTACTCTGATGAAGTAAAGGGTGTCCCAAAATTCACGCAAGAATTAATTTTGATAGAAAACACAGGTTTATAATTAAAAATTGTAAATTTTTTATTGATTCATAAAGTATACAGTATAAGGGTATGTGTGGAATAGCATATCGGGTAAATGGCCTCCATGGCTTTGCTGGCATGCAGCTGCTCAGGCAATAACAGTTAATGGTACTCGCTATCACGACATGATAATCCATTTACCTGATATGCTATTCCACACATAACCTTATACTGTATACTTTATGAATCAATAAAAAATTTACAATTTTTAATTATAAACCTGTGTTTTCTATCAAAATTAATTCTTGCGTGAATTTTGGGACACCCTTTATGAAGTATGGGCATACCACAAGATGGTCACCAAAATAAAAGACTGTCACTGTCACTGAGACTGAAGGAGAGATGAAATGATGGGAGTGATATAAGCATTTATTTGACATAAAACGATTCTATTTTGGAGAAGTACATTTTGTCAAAAAAGAGCCTGAATTGCCCTAACTGGTTTGGCTCAGTGGATAGAGCATCGGCCTGCAGACTGAAGGGTCCCAGGTTCTATTCCAGTCAAGGGCGTGTACGCTGATTGCGTACACATCCCCAGTAGGGGGTGTGCAGGAGGCAACTGATCGATGTTTCTCTCTCATCGATGTTTCTAACTCTCTATCCCTCTCCCTTCCTCTCTGTAAAAAATCAATAAAATATATATTTTTTTTTAAAAAAGGATGAACTAAAAAGTGGATAATTGTGAAAGGATGGCTAGAGACAGCCTGCCTTGGGACATGGTAAAAATTAAGGCATAAGTTCACATGTACAGTTTATTCCTTCTGATAGCCTCCAAAGAATAATGTTAAGGTTGCCTATAGCCAAAAGTGGTGTTTCTCAAAATATGGCCCCAAGGATCACCTTTTGATACCCCGATGAGATATTTTAAAATACAGATGCCTGAGACCATCCCTCAAGGATTCTGATCTTTAGATCTGGACTTAAAACCAGAAATCTACATTTTAATAAACCTCCCAGATGATTCTGATACCACTACACACTGAGGACTCCTGAAGCTGCCACCCTGATCCAATGGGCAGCCCACGCTGGGCCTTGCTCTGAGGACTCCTGATGCTGCCTCCAGACGGAGCTGAGCCTCCCGCTCACCCCCAGCACTCCCCAGACTGGTGTCTGCAGTGCCTGTGTGCCCACTCAGTCTGGTTCCGAAAATGGACAGGTGGCTTTATGGGAATATAATGACTATTAAATGATTACACCTTGAGCAGGATAATGTTGACTACACTTTATAAAGCACTGCTAGAAATAGGAGGAATACGAGAAACTGCACACATCTGCATTTTTGGTCAGAGAGAACTTCACAAGGTGTATCAATGTGGAAACCTTTTAAGCCAGCAATTTGACTTTAAGAAAACTATCCTTAGGAAATACAGAGATATGTGCAAGGATGTATGTACAAAATATCCACTTTACCCTATATATAATAAAAAATAATTTAAACCAATCATCCAAAAATTGTAAGCTGGTTAGAAAAATAATAGGACCATAAAACAAAGTGCTAACTACTACTACTAACTACTCTTAGAACTCATGTTCTAAAAAATATTTGTTGATAAGGAAAAATGTTCATAATACTTTGCTAAGTGAACAGATGGTTACAAAATAGCATTATCATATGTAACAAGTATATCCTATACTAGAGGCCCGGTGCAAAAAATTTGTGCACTGGGGGGAGGTGGGGCCTCAGCCCAGCCTGTGCCCTCTCGCAGTCTGGGACCCCTCGGGGGATGGCCACTTGATGGCTTAGGCCTGCTCCCTGGGGGATTGGGCCTAAGATGGCAATCAGACATCCCTCTTGCAGCCCGGCAGCCCTCGGGGGATGTCCACTTGCCAGCAGGGAGCAGGCCTAAACTGCAGTCAGACATCCATAGCGCTGCTGAGGAGGCAGGAGAGTCTCCCACCACCACCACTGTACTGCCAGCTGGCAGCCTGGCTGCCCTTTAGGGTGGGGGGTCCTCACTGTGGTTCCTGGCCAGTCTGGGTGAGGGGCTAAGGGCCGTTTTCAGGCTGCCGGGTGACTGAAGCTCCCAACCTCTCCTTTTTTTCTTTTTCTTTTTTATTCTTGGATTTATTTACCTTCTATGGCTGTCACTGGAGCTGAGAGCCGGCTCCAGCTCTGAGGCCTGGCTCCAGCTTGAGGCCTCAGCTGCTGAAAGCAGGTATCTGGGGTTTGTTTGGCTTCTATAATAGAAACAATATTGCAGCTCCAGCTCTGAGACCTCGGCTGGATGAAAGCAGGTATCTGGGGTTTGTTTAGCTTCTATAACTGAAACATAGTTGCTTTTGGAGCTGTTGCTTTCAGGCTCAGAGCTGGGCCATGGCAGGCAGGGAACCTTGGCTTCCTCCATCACCGGGGCAACCAAGCCTCATGTTCGCTTCAGCTGCATAGCTGCCAGCCACCATCTTGGTTGGCAGTTAATTTGCATATCGCCCTGATTAGCCGATGGGAAGCGTATTGGAGGTACGGTTAATTACCCTATTTGTCTTTTATTAGATAGTATATAAATTATATATATACTACAAACACATATTCACCACACATGGGAGGGACATGGAAGGATACTGATTAAACTATTGAGTTCTTCCATCCCCACCTCTTGTTACTGACAAAATCCACCAATGGAAGATAAAACAAAGTTTAAAGAGAAAAATTAATAAATCTCAAGGATATTTATTAATACAAAGGGGAAGACTGCAATTTTATAGAAGAGAACCCCAGCAGACACCACGATATGCAAGTGATCAAGGTTAATAAAACTAGTAATATGACATATTGAGATCATGAACCCTTGGGTATGATGCACTGAGAACATTTCTGTGGTATTCATGCCAACAATATGTACTTCACTGAAATCATGTAGGAACAGCTAACAAATGCAAATCATTATATTCTGCAAAATAACTAGTCAGCATTCATCAAGTGTCACGGTCATGAAAGATAGGGGACCTGTCACAGATTGGAAGAGATTAAGGAGACATGATGATTCAATTCACTGTTCAATCCTAGATGTGATCCTCAAACAGAAAAAGGAAATTAGTGGAAACTAAACTAATTATTTGACATTCAAATAAAATCTGTAGTTTGATTAGTAGTATTGTCCCAATGTCAATGTCCTGGTTTTGATCATTGTACTATGGTATGTAAAATGTTAGCATTAAGGGAAGCTGGATAGAGGATATGCAGGAATTCTTTGTATTGTTGATTAGACTTCTACTGCTGCATAAATTACCACAAGTTTTGCAGCTTTTTTATTATGTGTATTAACTGTATTGTCTCATAGAAGTCTGGCGTGGCATTGCTAGAGCCTCTGCTCTGAGTCTCACCAGGTTAAAATTAAGGTATCCAGGGAAGCTGTAGTTCTTGACTGGGACTCAAGGTCCTCTTGCAAACTCACTGGGGTTGTTGGCAGGATTCAGGTCCTTGCAAGTTATAGGAAGGATGTTCCATTTCCTTGCTGGCTGTCAGCCAGAGGCCAGCCTTAGCTCCCAGAGGCCTCTCTCTGATTTTCTCACATGGCCCCGTCCAACTCACAGCCAGTGAAAGTGTGTTGAGTCTTCATGCTTGAATCTCTCTGACTTCAGCCAGAGAAAGTTCACAGTGTTTCAATGTTCATGTGATTAGATTGTACTCACCTAATCTTCATATTTTAAGGTCTGTAACTTGAAATACATCTGCAAAGTCTCCTTTGCCATATAGCATAATGTATTCAGAGGCTTCTGAGATTAGGGCATGAATATCTTTGGGGACCAATTTTTCCTACCACAACTATATTTGCAACTTATCTCTAAGGTTAAAATTATTTCAAAATTTTAAATTTCAAAACAGTGATTATCTCTTGGTATTGATATTTGGGAGGATTTATTTTTACTCTTTTCTATAATATATACATTGAGTATATATTATTTCTGCAATCATAAAGTGGGATTTCTCTGTTGTCTTAAGAATAGGTACATAGTTGAAACATGCTGAGCAAAGTCAGACTGCCTAAGAAAGTCCTGCTGACTTCATCCCAACCAGACTGGTTCAAGATCAGAGAACAGGAATGCTGCCAAGCGCCCAAATTCATCTTTCTTTCTCAGGTAAATACTGCTTAGAATTCAAACAGAATTCTAAAACTAACTTTTCCTGTCAAATAAGTCACTTCATTACAAGGTCTCATCTGTCACAGAGATTCCCTTCAGTATATTTTCTCAAAATAACTTGTCATTTGAGAAGTTGAAGGCACTTCAATTGTTTTTAGTAGTAAGTCAAAATATTTGAACAGTTGTTATAACCAGGCCTAGAAATGTCATTTTCCCTGAAAATTGGATCAATTTAGATGTTGTTATTCATTGAATAATAAGAGCAGCAGGTTGTCTTTCTAAAACTCCAACACAGAGTAATGAGATCAATTACTGGGTAAACTCAGCCCTCAGGAGGTCAAGAGGGCGAATATTCTTGGCAGCTGTCCAACTTGAGGAGTCTAGAAAAGCAGCAGATGTTGTACAGAGATTGCTGATGGCGCAGGGCTCAGCCAGGAGGCTCAAGGTATGAGGAGGGTGCCCTAGGAAGAAGATAGGTGTTCATTTTTTCCAAAAAAAGAAAGTGGGAGAGGATGGATTTAAAGTATTTTCCAAATACAAAGCAATTTCAAACTTTTCAATAATTCTGCAACACATTAACTCAGTCATTCAATAAATATTTATTAAGCATTGTTTCCAATATATGGAGATATAGTAGTATAGACCTCAAAGCCTAGTGGGGGAAACAGGCATTAAACTAATAACCACTCGAATAATTACAAAACCATGACAAGTGTTCCAAAAGAAAAGGTCAAGGTTCAACAAGAATATTAAACTGGAGGGTCCAAAAAAAAGATGTTCTGAAGATGTGAAGTTTTTTTTAATTAAATATTTTATTTTGAGATAATTGTAGATTTACATGCAGTTATAAAAAAATGATAAAGAGATTTCTTTTTTTAACATTCAGTTTTAAGGGTTATTTATACTTTGTAAATGCTAGTGCTTTGTTGGATATATGGTTTGCAAATACAGGGTATCCAAAAAAAATGTACTAGTATATACACTTTAACAGCTGATAGCCCAATTTTGAAAATGAAATGTATTTTAATAAACACTGTCTTTAAAATTATTTGAAGTGTGTGTATATATTTTGGGGGGGGGGGACACCCTATATTTTCTCCCAGTCTGTAACCTGTCTTTTCATCCTCTTCACATGAGCTTTAGCAGAGCAAATGTTTTTAGTTTTCATGAAATCCAATATATCATTTTTCCTTCGATGGATCATAATTTTGGTATCAAGTCTAGGAATTCTACCTAGTTCTAGATCCTAAACATTTTTCTCCTAAGGCTTTTTCCTAAAAGCTTTATAGTTTTTCATTTTACATTTTGGGTTATAGGTTGAGATTCATTTTCTGCCTATGAATGTCCAATTGGTCCAACTGTTTGTTGAAAAGCTATGCTTCCTCCATTGAATTATTTTTGCACCTTAGCTGGAAATAAGTTCGGTATATATTTGCGTGGTTCTATGTTTGGGTTCTCTATTCTGTCCCATTGACCTATGTGTCCATCATTCCTCTGATATCCTACTGTCTTGAATACTATGATGTATAGTATTAATATTGGGTTAGGGGGTTTCTTTCATAATTTTTTTAAAATTGTTTTAGTGATTCTAGGGCCTGTGGCTTTCCACATAAATTTTAGAATAAGGTTAGCTACATCTATAAAATACCTTGCTGGGATTGTAATAGGACTTGCATTAATCCTATAGGTCAATTTAAGGAGAATTGATATCTCTACTGTGTTCTAATCTATGAACACAGTATGTCTCTTAATTTATTTAGATCTTCTTTGATTTACTTTATCAATATTTTTGCAATCTTTAGCATACAAATCCTGTACATGTTTTATTAAGTTTACATCTAAGCATTTCATTTTCTTTGGAGCAACTGTAATGTAATTGTGCTTTTAATTTTGGTTCCCACATCATTAGAATATACAAATACAATTAATGTTTGTGTGTTGATCTTGTAGCCTGTGACCTTCCTGAACTTATTTATTAGTTCTGGAAGGTTTTTTATAGATTTCTTGAGATTATCTATGTAGATAATCATGTCATCTGCAAATAAAGACAATCTTCCTTTTCAATCTGTATATGTTTTATTTTGTTTTCTTGCCTTATTACAGTAGCTAGAACTTCCAATACTGTGTTAATACGGGTGGTGAAAATACACATATTTGCCTTGTTTTTGATCTTTAAAAGAAAGCATTCTGTCTTTTGCCATTAAGTATTTGCTAGCTCTAGCTATCTGTACATGTTTTTGAGTTGAGGAAGTTTTCTATTCCTACTTTGCAAAAGTTTTTATCAAGAATGAGTTTCAGCCCTGGCCAGTTTGGCTCAGTGGATGGAGCGTCGGCCTGGGGACTCAAGGGTCCCAGGTTCGATTCCGGTCAAGGCACATATCCAGTGGGGAGTGTGCAGGAGGCAGCTGATCCATGTTTCTCTCTCATCGATGTTTCTAACTCTCTATCCTTCTCCCTTCCTCTCTGTAAAAAATCAATAAAATATATTTTAAAAAAAAAGAATGAGTTTCACTTTTCCAGATACTTTTTGTGTCAACTGATAAGAGCATATGATTTTTTTCCTTTGGCTTGTTGGCATGGTGGATTATACTGACTTATTTTCAAATGTTGAACCAGCCTTCCATATCTGGAATAATTTCAGTTGGTCATGGTGTGCAATTCTTTTCACAACTACATCAAAATTATAACTAAACACAAAACAACCATCCTTGAGAACCACCTAAAATCTAGCCAAACGTAAGTCCTATAACTAAGGATGTACAGAAAAAGCCACATCTAGCTGGTAAGAGAAGCAGAGATGCAGAACTGCTGGTCCCACACCCACAAGTGGTGGTTAAAAATCAGGAGGGATATTTTGGTTGCAGAGATACCCCTGAGGAACATGAAGTCCAAGCCCCACACTAGGACTCCCAGTGCAGGGTTCTAGTGCCAGGAAGAGAAGTTCCCATAATGCCTGGCTGTGAAAACCAGTGGGGATTGTAGCTGGATGAGATGGAGGACTGGTGAAATCCCAGACATTCTTTTTAAAGGGCCCCACACACATACTTACTCAGACTCACCTTCTGAGTTCCGGAACTGGGGCAGAAGCTCAAAAAGCTTGTCAAGGACATAGGGGAAAAACTGATTGTCTGGCTTCAGAGTAAGGGCTGAGGGGCCACCTTTCTCTCAGGAAGAAGTACTGGCAGAAACCATTATTCCTTTGCTGAGCTCTTCCCCCACAGAGCTGGCAGGCCTCAACCATATCTAAGTCTCCATCAACCTGGCTAACACTGTTTCCCTCACCCTTGTGATTCCCTGAGACCCACCTCACCCAAGTTGCAGGTCCACCCAAACCATTTCTGTGGCTTTTCCATACAAACAGCCTCTGTTGGCTCATGCTGTGGACTTCCCTAAAATCTCTCAAATATTCAAAAACCTCAAATAAGTATCATCTGGCCTCAATGTGCCCCATACCTCTTGTTAAGTGCCCCCAGACCCTGCATTAGTGTAGCCAACCTTGGTTGGTAGCTGGCCTATCCTGGCACATCCAAGCCCAACAAAAGTGGCAGCTATCTGCAGATCACTTTGTAGCTCATGCTGGGTTGCCCTAGGCAGGAAAACAGGTGGCAGCTGATCTTGGCCTGCACTTCCCAAGAGACCTCAGGACCAGCACACCCAGTGGACAGCTTCAGACCTCGCTGAATCACCACCCAACCACCTCCACAAGCAACAAACTCAAAGGACAACTAAGCAGGCACCAGAGTCCCACTGAAGCAAGTCTTGCTCTGTGGGTTTGGCCCCTGAACAACAGATCCTCCGCAGTGGTAGTGGCCAGTCTTTGCAGCCAATCAGGTGGAAATAAATCCATATCATTGATGTGTTAACAGCAACCAAGCCTCACTACAACAGGAGGGTGCACAGAGCCCACACAGGATCATACCTGGAACACTCAGCTCGAGTAACAGAGGAGGCTATGCCACTGGACCCTACAGGACACCTACTACTTTGACATTTTAATTATGATGTATCTTGCTGTGGGCATCTTTGGGTTCCTCTTGTTTGAGATTCTCTGTGCTTCCTGAACTTATATGTCTAATTCTTTCACCAGTTAAGGGAAGTTTTCTGTCATTATTTTTTCAAATAGGTTTTTTTTTATTTCATCCTCATCTCTTCTTCTTCTGGTACCCCCATGATGCAAATGTTAGTACACTTGAAGTTGTCCCAGAGGCTCCTTACACTATCTTCATTTTTTGGATTCTTTTTTCTTCTTGCTCTTCTGATTGGGTTGTTTTTTTGTTTTGTTTTGGTTTGGTTTTTTGTTTTTGCTCCTTATGTTATAAATTCTTGATTTGATTCTCAGCATTCTCTACTCTACTGTTGATCCCTGTAAATTATTTTTTATTTCAGTTAATGTATACTTCATTTTTGATGGTCCTTTTTTATGTTGTTGATGTTCTCACTAATTTCCTTGAAATTCTCTCTAAGTTCCTTGAAGTTCTTATAAGTTCCTTGAGCACCCTTATAACTATTGTTTTGAACTCTGTATCTGATAGTTTGCTTGCTTCCATTTCATTGAGGATTTTTTTTAAGGAGATTTCTTCTGTTCTTTCTTTTGTGACATGTTTCTTTGTCTCTGCATTTTGGCTGCGTCCCTGCATTTATTTATATGAATTAGTTAGATCTGTTATGTCTCCCAGACTTGGTAGAGTAGCCTTGTATAGTAGGTGTCCTGTAGGGCCCAGTGACTGAGTCTTCCCAGTTACCTGAGCTGTACACTCTAGGTGTCCCCTGTGTGAGCTGTGTGCACTGTCCTATTGTAGTTGAACCTTGATTGTTGTTGGTGTCACTGAAAAGGATTGACCCCCAGACCAATCAATTGCAAGGATCGGCTGCTACTATAGCTGAAGAGCTGCTGTGCAGGAACTGACCCTATGGAACAGGACTTGCTTCAGCGGGGCTTTGGTGCTCACTGAGTCTGCCCCTTGAGTGTATCGCTCATGGAGGTGGTAGAATTGTAATCCAGCATGGTCAAAGTTGACTATCGGGTGCACTGGTTCTAGGGCCTCCTCGGAAGTGCAAAGCCAGCCTCTGCCTGTGCCCTGCTGGGGCCAGCCAGCATGAGCTATAATCTGCAGGTGGTGCTACTTGTGTTGAGCTTGGAGGTGCCCAGGAGAGGCCAAGCTGTGAACCAGAGTGGACTGCCACTAGTGCTGGGCCTGGTGGCCCTTATTGAGGGGCATAGGGCACACTGGTTCCAGCTGCTGCTTGTTTGAGAGATTTTAGGAAAATCTAAAGCATGAGGCAAGAGAGGCCAGTTGTATGGAAAAGCCACTAGAAATGGTTTAGATGAGCCAGCAATTATGGAGGGGCGGGGTCTCAGGTAATCATCAGGGCAGGGTGAAAAGTGTGATCCAAGTTCATAGAGATTCAAATATGGCCCAGCCTGTCAGCTCTATAGAATGGAAGGCTCAGCATAGTAACACTAACCTCTACCAGCACTTCCATCTGAGAGAAAGCTGCCCCTCCAGCTCTTGCCCTGATTCCAGACAAGTTAGTTCCTCCCCAAATATCTCTGGATCCTTTCAAGCTGCTGCCCCACTGCTGGAGCTCAGAGGGAGTGAGTCTGAGTAAGTCCATGTGCAGACCCATTAAGATGAATTGCCTGGGACTTCCACAGCCTCTGTGTCACTCAGCCACAATCCCTGCTGGTTTTTACAGCCAGAAGTTGTGGGTGCTTCTCTTCTCAGCACTGGAACCCTGGGGTGGGGTCCTGAGGTGGGGCAAGGGCCTCTCACTCCCCTGAGAAATCTCCACAGCCAAGATAACCTTCCAAATTTTAAACCTCCACACATGGGTATGGGACCAGCAGTTCCAGGATTCTGCCCCACATCTCCACCCTTCCTACCAGTCTCGATGTGCTTCTTGTTTAATGCTTAGTGGGATCTACGAAGACCCTTCTATGGGCATTGCAGAGTGGTGGCAGCAGTACGGTAGCCTTCCCACCCTTAATTCGATTTGACCAATGGACTATGAAATAAAGGAATGAGGAAAGAAAAGCTGACAAGGCACTGAATCCCTGGGTGTGTGAGTCCACTTAACCATTCTCTGATGTTGAAAACTCTGCAGTATATGGTAGGATAAATCATCTCCTTGTGGAGCAGATACAGGTCGGAGTAAAACCAAATTCATACTGAGGAGAAACTGCCCATAAAAGGGACCTGGCCAGAAACCCAGCTGCAGCTGGGCTACAGGAATGAATTAATATCTGGCTGAGTTGGTGTTAGATGAGGGCTGTGAAAATAAGAGAATGAACCCAAAGATCCCACGCTTGTGGTGGGACTGCCACTGGATAAAGCAGGTGGAACTACCACGCTGACTCCTACTCCATTCAAATTTTAATCTACATGGGGAAATGTTTGAGAGCACCCAACAGAGTAGAGGAAAAAAGCAGACAAATGTCTGTGTGGTGGCCAGAAGATCCACGCAGAGCTACAATGAAAACAGTTTAATGGGATTCTGAGTCACCAATAAAAGGTTAAGGAAAACTCTTCATGTGTGTTAATACCAGGTCAATCCCAGTCTGATGAAAGCTATGGACAGAATACTTGTATGAATTTAAGGCTACACTAGAGTCAGACTGGTGTGCTCTGCTGCCGTCTAGTGAAAAATTGATGGGAATGCAAACATTTCTAAAGTGCCAGTTGAGATTTTTTAAGCAATAATTAGTCATTTTAAAGGCCTAAAATATACTTTCAGCCCAGATAAAGACCCTTGATTTACACATGGTACATAGGGGTAAGACACTTTTTCCTAAAAAAATTAAATAAATTTCACTGCATTTTTTATTTTGCTAAAAATTGTCACGTGATATTACTAGAATTCCCATAATAAAAGGGGCATTATAAAGACAGATGGCCAAAGACTATTTCAGTCATGTAAGATATTATATATATATACTAGAGGCCCGGTGCACAAAAATTTGTGCACTCGGGGGGGGGGGGGGGGGCCCTGAGCCCACGGGGGGCGCTCCC
>NW_006289713.1:391851-397531 GCF_000327345.1 Myotis davidii | reverse complement strand
GTTTTTATGTCCTTGTCCTCCTTGATTTCCATCTCCCCTTTATTGACTTGCTGCATGCTGACAGTGGGGTGCCCGTGCCACACAGTCTTCTCTCTCATTGGTCATAGATGAGCCCTTAGGCTCAACTTTCTCGTTTGTTTTATTCTTCATTCTCACCTTCCTCCTCTTCCTCATCCCTCTCTACCAGTAGCTCGGGATGGTTGAAGCTTCCTTCTTTTAGAAAATCTTCCTTTATGCCTTTCATGAGACTATTTTTTTCTATATCTTTTTAACAACTGTATATTTCAATTGATTTCAGAGAGGAAGGCAGTGGGAGAGAGAAACATCAATGATGAGAGAGAATCATTGATTGGCTGCCCCTGCACACCCCCTACTGGAGATCAAGCCCGCAACCCAGGCATTTGCCCTTGACCGGAATCGAACCCAGAATCCTTCAGTCCACAGGCCAATACTCTATCCACTGAGCCAAACCAGCTAGGGCTTGTCACATAGGATACTGAAGAAACATTCTCACCCTACTGGGTAATACAAATTTTGGTAATCACAAAACATGATAACTTGTCATTTTTATTTAAAATGTTAACCAAACTCATGAGGGTGGACTATAGGCAAAGGTTTAACAAAACTCTTCTGCATGAGAACCTATCTTAGTTTTATTTCTTTGAAAGTATGTGTCAACTATGTTTTTAGGCAACATTACTTATAGTAAAAACTAGAGGCCTAGTGCATGAAATTCGTGCATGGGGGGTGAGGGAAGGTGTCCCTCAGCCCAGCCTGCACCCTCTCCAATCTGGGACCACTCAAGGGATGTCCAACTGCCCTCTCACATTACAGGACGACTGGCTCCCAACCGCTTGCCTGTCTGCCTGCCTGATTGCCCCTAACCACTCCCTTGCCAGCCTGATCAATGCTTAACTGCTCCCCTGCCAGCCTGATTGCCCCCAACTGCCCTCCCCTGCATGTCTGGTTTCCCCCAACTGCCCTCCCTTGTAAGCCTGGGTCTCCCCCAAGTGCCCTCCCCTGCAGGCCTGGGTCCACCCCAAATGCCCTCCCCTGCAGGCCTGGGTCCCCCCAACTGCCCTCCACTGCAGGCCTGGTCACCCCCAACTGCCCTACCCTGCCAGCCATCTTGTGTCCACATGCGGGTGGCCACCTTTGACCACATGGGAGCAGCCATCTTGTGTGTTGGAGTGATGGCCAATTTGCATATTACCTCTTTATTAGATAGGATGATCATTGGTAAATCGCATCTGGACTGACAGACCTATCAGTACCTAATGAGGAAACCATTGCTTTGGACTTCCTGATTGTGGAACTCTTGTAATTGGGCACATCTCTTGCGGAGACCCTGGAAGCTACACCTATGGAATTGTATAAGAATGTCTCCTGTGAGGTACGGGGCTTTTAAATCAGAGCAGCTATTGTAAAGGCCCTATGTGGATCTTACCTTTTTGCACCTACTGAGTGAACTGCAACAGGACCCTAACTGCAAAGAACACCTGAAGCTGCCCTGCTGATTGCTGTGGTTCCTGCCTATATCTTTCTAAGTAGCCTGAGTGTGGCCTGTAGTCACCTTATAAGTCTGAATAAGCCTAAGAACACCACATAGGTAATATCATCAGGTACCAAAAATGACTTCTTTTTTCTTTCCATAACTGCACTCATTTCCTTTTCATTTATTTGTTATAATTTGTTGAAGTATGGTGAACATAATGGTGAGGGAAGGGGTCCAGTGGGTGAAGATGAGAGAGGGAATGCCTTGTTCTCACATTTTATTTTTTCACTTTTTTTAAAATATATTTTTTATTGATTTCAGAAAGTAGGGGAAAGGGAGAGAGAGATAGAAACATCAATGATGAAAGAGAATTCTTGATTGGCTGCCTCCTGCACTCCCCCTAGTGGGGATCAAGCCCGAAACCCAGGCATGTGCCCTAGGCTGGAATTGAACCTGGGATCCTTTAGTCCACAGGCCAACACTCTATCCACTGAGCCAAACCAGATAGGGCTATTTTTTCACTTTTCATTATGAAACTAGAGGCCCAATGCATGAAATTCATGCACTGGGTTGGGGGGGGGGGGCGCAGGGAGAGGGAGTCCCTCAGCCCGACCTGAACCCTCTCCCAGTCTGGAAGCCCTTGGGGGATGTCCAACTGCCATGGAGGCTTCTGGCTGAGTGGCGCTCCCCCTGTGGGAGTGCACTGACCACCAGGGGGTAGCTCCTGCGTTGACTGTCTGCCCCTGGTCGTCATTCCGTAGTTTGGTCGATTTGCGTATTAGCCTTTTATTATATAGGATACTTTCGAACTTAAAGAAAAGTCGCAAAAAGAATATAAAGAACTAGAAAGGCTTTACAGAGATTCACCAGTGGTTAACCTTTTGCCACATTTGCTTTATTTATATTTTCTCTCAGTATAACTGTGTATTATTATCCTTACTATTATTATTGAAGAGTGAGTTACAGCCATCTTATCCCTTTATTCTTAAATATTTTATTGTGTGTTTCCTAAAAATAAGACATTTATTTACATATTCAGAGTATAATTCTCAAGTTGGGAATTAACATTAATACAATGCTATTACCTAATTAACAGGCCTTTGAAATTTTTACCAGGTGTCCCAATATTGTTTTTTATAGAATATTTTTCCTGGTCCCAGATGCAATCTTTTGGTTGTCTCATTGCTTTTAGTTATCATGTCTCTTTAGTCTTCTTTAATTCAGAATAGTTCTTTACCCTTGTTTCATCTTTCATGGGATGGGCATTTTGAAGAGTACAGGCTTTGTTATAAAAGAAAGTCCTTCAAATTTAGATTTGTCTGATGTTTCCTAATGGTCAGATTCAGGTTTGGGGTCCCTCACTTAGGGAACTTCACTCTGGCCCTCCTCTACCTGCATTTTCTCAAGCCTAGAGCCAAGGAGGCAAGCCCACGGGAGCCTGCCACTCCCCTTTCCAGACTAGAGGTCAGCAAACTTTTTCTTTAAAGGACAAAAAAGTAAATATTTTAGGCTTTGCAAGCCATATGATCTCTGTCACAACTTTCTCAACTCTGCCACTGAAACAAGAAAGCAGCCATAGGTAATATGTAAATGAATGAGTGTGGCTATATTCAAATAAAATTTTACTTATAAAAACAGGTGGAGGGCCCAGATTTGCCCCATGAACCATAGTTTACTAACCCCTATTCTAATCCATGCCCCGGCTACCAAGAACTCCAGAACTCCATGCCCAAACAGCCAAGCCCATTTCCAGGGTGGGCCTGTGCAGGCCTCTCTTCCCCATGTCTACCATCCTGAGGTGTCCCACATTGCCACTAGGGTGTGCATTTCCCTAGGCTTCCATGTAACTAAATGGGATGTTTTGAGGACTATAAACAGATTTGAAATCACAGTTGAATGTGAAGGTGAGATTTCACAGTGGGGGAAAGAGCTGAGAGTGGAAAGAGAAGAGGGACTGGTTGTAGTGGGGGCTGTCTCTCCCCTCTTCACCATGTTCTGGTGTGGAACTCCAAAGAGTCTGAGAATTCCACATTTGAACCTGGCCTTCCAGGTCGATTTGAAACTATAGTTTATCCAGAGAAAAAGGATATTTCATTTAACTGTTAATTGTTTGAATTACAATTTTAAACATTTAGACATATGGTATGTGGCCTCCATTGGTAATTTACCCCTGCCCCTAAGGCAAGGAGCAGTCTGTGCAAAAATACAAATACTTCTCAGAACAGCCTCAGCCAGGCTGAACTGGTCCCCACAGGTGTTTACTTGCAAAGTGAATGGGAAAGCTGGAGCCTATCTCTACATTGCCCCTGGGAGAGTCCGGAACCATCTGGGGAAATGTCTCCCAGCCTCCCTTGCCTACAGCCCCTCAACCTGGCAACAGGCCCCAGGCTCAATGCTCAGCTTCTCAACAACAGAACAGAAAGACTACAAGTAGGCTAGTTTCTCATTCCTTTCACCCTCTCCCTCTGGAAAGTTTTTTCTTTCTAGTTCATCTAACTTCTTTGAACCTCTTGATGTTCTAACAACAAATTCCCCTATGATAGACTTAAGGCTTCTGAAGGTTTCTTTGTCTCCCTCTCATTCATTTAACACACCACTACCACCACCACCTTCATGACTACTGCCACCTCTGCCATCACCACAATACCCACCACTAGACCAGAGGCACATTTCTCTAAGCCAGAGCACTCCAATGCCAGATGTTGTAGGGAGTTACAATTTTACCAATACTACTGCATGCTCATATCTAAGACACTTTGGAATTCCAACTAACACCAATATGGTGCTCAGATCTTGTAAGTTGTGGAGTGTATCTGGAATGATGAGCAATTCTTTAAAATGTTACCCCATGGATTACCTCTAACTTTTAATAACATTTTTGAGGTAATTCATGTAAATATCACTTTCAATAATGTAATAATTTTTTACAATGACTGCACACTTAATTTATTAAAAATCATCAAATTGCACACTTAAAAGACACAATTATATAGCATCTGAGTTATACCTCAATAAATGTCAACAGCCCTAACCGGTTTGGCTCAGTGGATAGAGCGTCAGCCTGCGGACTGAGGGGTCCTAGGTTCGATTCCAGTCAGGGGCATGTGCCTTGGTTGCGGGCACATCCCCAGTAGGGGGTGTGCAGGAGGCAGCTGATCGATGTTTCTCTCTCATCGATGTTTCTGACTCTCTATCCTTCTCCCTTTCTCTCTGTAAAAAATCAATAAAATATATTTAAAAAGAAAAAAATAATAAATGCCAACAGAATACTTTTTGGGAATTCATAAACATTATATAAATGTAATTGAGGAGAAGGCTTCATTTTAAAAATGATGGGATAAAAATATGTTACTTCACTCCCTTCCTGTAAAGATTTTAGAACTATGATAAGGGAGGGAAAGAACTGTTCTAATTTTAATTTTTTTTAATTGTCTAAAGTTTTACATAT
Source organism: Myotis davidii (assembly GCF_000327345.1). Taxonomy (NCBI): domain Eukaryota; kingdom Metazoa; phylum Chordata; class Mammalia; order Chiroptera; family Vespertilionidae; genus Myotis; species Myotis davidii. The sequence goes on along the minus strand of NW_006289713.1, from coordinate 392,588 downwards.
GTCTCCTTTTTTCCCCAATTGACACCCTCCCACCAGCCATTCCTACCCTGGGCAAACCCCCACCACCCCAGTGTCTGTGTCTTGCATGCATACAACTCCTTTGGTTGCTTTCTAACCCTCCCTACCCTACCATTTGTCTCCAGATCGATCTATTCTTGTTCATCAAATTATGTTGATCATTATATGCCACATATGAGTGAGATCATGTGATATTTATCTTTCTCCAACTGGCTTATTTCATTTAGCATAATACTCTCCAGTTTCATCCATGTTGTTGCAAATGGTAAAAGTTCCTTCTTTTTTTTTATAGCGGCATAGTATTCCATTGTGTACCAATCAGAAAGGATATATGCACATCTACCACCGTTTTTTAATCCACTCATCTGTTGATGGGCACTTAGGCTGTTTCCAAATGTTAGCTATTGCAAATTGTGCTGCTATGGACATAGGGGTGCATATATCCTTTCTGATTGGTGTTTCTGGAATAATGTAATAATTTTATTAAGCCATCCAATAACACCCAAATTTAAGAATTATTGCTGTGGAGAAACTAAGATGGCGGCAGAGATAAACACCGGGAAGTTGATGCCGCTCACAACAATTGATTAATACCTCAGAAAAACAATACGGACATCATCCAGAACCACAGGAAGCCTGGCTGACTGTAAATTCTACAACTAGAAGGAAAGAAAAGCACACTGAGAGCAAGAGAAGCTGCAGAAGAGAAGCGCAGAGGT
>NW_006289713.1:377100-390215 GCF_000327345.1 Myotis davidii | reverse complement strand
TAAGGGGGGAAGATCAACCAAAGGACTTACATACAGGCATATAGGCCTAACCAATGGACACGGACAACGGTGGGGAGGGCAAGAGCGGGGGGGGGATAGAGGGTAACGTGGGGACAAGGACACATATGTAATATCTTAATCAATAAAAAATATATTAAAGTGAAAAAAAAAAGAATTATTGCTGTGTAATTCACATAACTACTATAATATAGCAACATAATTTACTGTTCTTTTCATTCTTTTCCTCAATGTTTTTATTTTTGTCTTAAAATTATTTTCTATAAATATACTCTGAAAGTTGTTCCATTGTAATACTTCTTATAATGCTTTGAATCTCTAGAAAAAGGCAATTTTTATGAGTGTTTTATAATAATATATTGACTTACTCTATCACTTTTATTTGCCAATAGTTATCCCTATTATCACAATTTACTTATTTATATCTCAATAATTCAGGTCAACCATCCAACCACATAATTAGTCAAGATTTGAGGTAGAGCAAGAAGAGAAATTTTGGAAGATGGCAGAGTAGGTCAACACAGTACTTGCATTCTCCCACAACCACATCAAAATTACAACTAGCCCTGGCCAGTGTGGCTTAGTTGGTTGGGAGTTGTCCAGTGCACAGGGAGGCTGCTGGTTTGATTCCTGGTCCTGGCACATGCCTGTGTTGCAGACTCAGTCCCTGGTGGAGTGCATGTAGAAGGTAGCTGATCAATGTTCCACTTTTGCATCCATGTTCTTCTTTCTCCTTCTCCTTTCCTCTCTCTCTAAAAATAAATAAGAATGTTCTTTTTAATTACAACTAAACTACAGATCAACCATCATTCAGAACTGACTGAAATCTAGCTGAAAAGAAGTCCTATAACAAAGTATCTAAAGAAGAAGCCACAAGGAGACTGGTAGGAGGGTCAGAGATGAGTACTGGTCCCACACATATGTATGGTGGCTAAAAATTGGGAAGAAGCCCTGGCTGGTGTGGCTCCGTGTTTGAGCTTTGATCCATGCACCAAAAGGTTTCTGGTTCATTTTCTGGTTAGGGCACATGTTCAGGTTGTGGGCTCAACCCCCAGAAGGGGGCATGCAGAAGGCAGCCAATCGATGTCTCTCTCACTGATGTTTCTATCTCTCTCTCCCTTCTCCCTCTCCCTTCCTCTCTCTAAAAATCAGTAGAAACATATTTTTTAATTAGGAGGCATAGCTCAGCTGTGGAGTTCCCCTCTGAGGAGTCAGGGGTTCCAGTCCCACATCAGACCGCCGAGGCGAGGGTTCCAGAGCTGGGAAGAGAAGCCCCCATAACTTCTGGCTGTGGGAACCAGTTAGGAGTATGGCTGAGTGAGACAGAGGTTTGCTAAAGTTCCAGGCAGTTCCTCTGAAAAGGCCCACACATGGATTAACATGTACTCACTTGCTCTGAGCTCCAGCACTGGGGCAGCAGCTAGAAATGTGCCAGGGACATTAGTATCAGAAAAAGGACTCGGGGGGCAGCTTTCTCCCAGACAGAGTGCTGGCAGAGGCAATTGTTCCTTTGCTGAACCCTTCCCCCACTAAGCCAGCAGGCAAGCACCATTCTGAATCTCCATCAACCTAGCTAACATTGTTCCCCCACCCTGCTGATTCCCTGAGACCCCACTCACTCAAGCTGTTTCCAGTGGCTTTTCCATACAAATGGCCTATCTTGGACCTTTCTGTGGACTTTTCTAAAATCTCTCAAACAAGCAGCATCTGGCCTCAGTATTCCCCATGCTTCTTGCTAAACGGCCCAGACCTAGCACTAGCCATAGCTGGCCTTAGTGAACACCTTGGCCTCCCCTGGGCACCTCTTAGCCCAGCACAAGTAGCAGCCATCTGAGGATCACTTTGCAGCTCACGCTGGGTGGCCCCCAGGCAGGACAGAGACACAGCTGATCTTGGCCTGCACCTCCCAGAAAGTCTCATGGCTAGCACACACAGTGGACAACTTCAGACCACACTAAAGCACCACTTTGTCACCTCCACAAGCAACAAACTCAAAGGACAACTAAGCAAGCACCAGAGCCCCACTGAAGCAAACTGACTGAAATCTAGCTGAACTGTGGGTGTGGCCCCTGCACAGTAGATTCTCCACAGTGGTAGCAGCCAGTCTTTGCAGCCAATCAGATGGGGATAAATCCCTCCTGTTACATATCAACAGCAATCAAGGCTCAGCTACAACAGAAGGGTCACACAGTTCAAATGGGGGTGAGGGGCACACTGGAACATTCAGCTCAAGTAACTGGGGAGACTGTGCCACTGGGGCCTACAAAACATCTACTAAATAAGGCCACTCAACCAAGACCAGGAGATGTAGCAGCTCTACCTAATATATAGAAACAATCACAAGGAGGCAGCCAAAATGAGGAGACAAAGAAGCATGTCCCAAGTGAAAGAACAAAACAAAATTCCAGAAAAAAGAACTAAATAAAATGGAGACAAGCAATCTATACATGCAGAGTTCAAAACACTGGTTATAAGGATGCCAAGTAAACTTAGGATAAGGGTAGAGGAACTTAGTGAAAACTTCAACAAAAAGATAGGAAACATAAAAATAGAAATAGAAAACATAAAAACGAACCAGTCAAAATGAAGAATATTGTAACTGAACTGACGAATTAATACAGGGAATCAAAAGTAGAATAGGTGAATCAGAGGAAGAGAAGGAAGCAGAAAATACCCAATCAGAACAGAGAAGAGAGGAGAAGAGAAGAGAAGAGGAGAAGAGAAGAGAAGAGAAGAGAAGAGAAGAGAAGAGAAGAGAAGAGAAGAGAAGAGAAGAGAAGAGAAGAGAATCCAAAAAAATGAAGATAGTTTAAAATACCTCTGGAACAACTTTAAGAATACTAGCATCTGCATCATGGAGGTACCAGAGGATAAGAGAAAGAGCAACAAATTGAAAATCTATTTGAAAAAATAATGATGAAAACTTACCTAACTTGGTAAAGAAAATAAACACACAAGTCCAGGAAGTGCAGAGAGTTCCAAAAAAGATGAACCCAAAGAGGCCCACACCAAGACACCTTATAATTAAAATGCCCAAAATTAAAGACAAAGAATCTTAAAAACAGCAAGAGAAAAGCAGTTAGTTGCCTATAAGGAAGCACCTATAAGACTCTTAGCTGATTTCTCAACAGGAACTTTGCAGGCCAGAAGGAACTAGCATAAAATATTTAAAGTAATAGAAACCAAGATTACTCTACCAAGCAAAGCTATTATTTATTTTTTTCTCAAGAAAAATGACTTTAAATATGTTACATTCAATAAACACCAATTATTCAAAAAATAATCTTACATATAATATTACATGCAATAAATATTAATATTTCAAGAATAAAAGGATTTTAAGTATAGTAATATTACCAAAACTGTACTAACATAGTATGATATCACAAAAGTTGTTAAGAAATATTAAAAATCTTCAAATAACAGAAGTACTTCTATTATATTCTAGTATATATTTTTTCCCTCTGGCTCTATTTTTGTTCATCAGTTTATGTTGTTCATTATATTCCACAAATGAGTGAGATCATATGATATTTATCTTTCTCCAACTGGGTTATTTCACTTAGTATGATGCTTTTAAAGTCAATTTTGTTGGATATGAGTATTGCTACTCCAGCTTTTTATTTCTTTTCCATTTGCTTGGAAAAATTTTTTCTATCCTTTCACTTTCATCCTGTGTGTGTCTTTTGTTTTGAGGTAGATCTCTTGTAGACAGCATATAGTTAGGTCATGTTTTTGTATCCATTCAGCTGCCCTACACCTTTTCATTGGAGCATTTAATCCATTTACATTTAGGGCTATTATTGAGAGGTACTTATTTATAGCCATTTTGTTTCCCATGATAAATCAGATAACAACTTATGGGAACTCCTTTGTAGGTAACAGCTTTCTTTTCTCTTGCTGCCTTTAAGATTCTCTCTTTATCTTTAATTTTTGGCATTTTAATTATGATGTGTCTGGGCATGGGTCTATTTGGGTTCTTCTTGTTTGGGGTTCTCTGTGCTTCCTGAAGTTGTGTGACTTTTTTCTTTCTCAGGTTAGGGAAGTTTTCTACCATTATTTCTTCAAACACCTTCTCTATTCCTTTCTCCCTTTCTGCCTCTTCAGGCACACCTTATTCTAATATTGTTACGTTTCACATTGTCCCACAGCTCCCTTAAGCTGGCCTCCTGTTTTTTGGGTTTTTTTCTCTTTGGTTCTCTAATGGAGTGCTATTTTCAACTCAGTCTTCTAATTCACTGATTCGATCCTCAGCTTCCCCTAATCTGCTGTGTATTCTTTCCAATGTGTTCTTTATTTGTGTTATGTCATTCTTTATCTCAGGCTGTTCTTTTTTCATAGTTACTATATCTTTTTTTCATACTGTTGAGCATTTTTAACATCATTACTCTGAACTCTGTTTCAGATAAATTTCTTATCTCTGCTTCATTTATCTCTTCTTCTGGAGAATTCACTAGTTCTTGCATTTGGGGGTTTCTTTGTTTCCTCATTTTGGTTGCCCATTTGGGTTTGTGACTGTATTAGGTAGATCCTCCATACCTCTCAGTCTCTACTGCAGTACAGTGTTAAAGGCTGTTTCTGACTAATTGAATCAGGCAAAGACTCAAAACCTCCAGAGACCACTTCTGTCTACAAACTAATAGGATTCTGATTTGAATTGCCCCCAGGCAATTGTCCTCATATGTGGTGAGAGTTTTTTTCAACAGGGTGGGGCAGTTGCTTCTGCCTGGAGGCTAATTGTTACTTTTAATCTCTTAAGTGGCCTCAGGGCAAGGTCTTTTCCAACGTGGTGTGCCAACTGTCTTCCCCCCAGGCAAGGCAGATGTCTATGTGGGAAAGATGTCCTCCACTGTGTGAGGGAATGACTCAGCCCAGGAAAATTGGGGTTGTCTGCCTTCTGAGGTCTATCCCCCCAAATTCCTAGTCTTTGGTTCTGCTCTCACAGCTCCAGTCCACTTCATCCTCTCTCTGCCAGAACACAAGGTGGGTGGCTCCACAGGGAATTTTTGTGCATTTGCCCTTTAAGAGGGTGCCTGAACTTTCAGCTGCCACTCCCTGGCAGACAGCACCCCACTGCTTTTCACAGCTAAATGTTATGTGGATCCCCTCCTCAGTTTGGTGCTCTCTGCTGGGGAGCTCAACTTTGGCATTAGATCCCAGAGTTCTCAGTGGCACCCCTCCCCCAACAGTTGAGATATCTCTCTGGGGCTTCAGTTGCCATCTGTGGGTGCCCGGCCAGCCCTTTCACGCCTCCACCCCTCCTACCAGTCTCTATGCCGCCTTCACCTTAGGTCCTTGGGTATCAGAGTTCTCTCCTGTGAGTTTTCCATTGATTACTCAGGAACTTTCATATAGCCCCGCCTACCAGTCTCTATGCCGCCTTCACCTTAGGTCCTTGGGTATCAGAGTTCTCTCCTGTGAGTTTTCCATTGATTACTCAGGAAGCCTTTCATATTTCAGCTGTAATTCCACCTTGTTCCTGGGAGCATGTCCGTGCAGCATCCTCCTACTCTGCCCCCATTTTTCTAAATCAAAGCTATTATTTAGAATCAAAGGTCTAAGGAGCTTCCCAGCCGTGGCCGGTGTTGCTCAGTGGTTAAAGCATCATGCCCCCACCCCCATCCCCACACACACACCCCAACGTGTCATGAGTTCAATTCTCGGCCAAGGGCATGTGCCTGGGTTGCAGGTTTGATCTCCAGCCCAGTTGGGGTGGGGGGTGTGGGAGACAACTAATCAATGTATCTCTCTCAGTTCTCTCACTCTCTCTCTCTCTCTCTGTTCTCTCTCTTTCTATCTCTCCTGCCCTCTGCCTCCCTCCTTTCCACTCTCTCTAAAAAACCAATGGAAAAATATCCTTGGGGGAAGATTAACAACACCAACAAAAAAGGGCTTCCCAAACTAGAGAAAGCTAAAGGAGTTCATCACCATCAAATCAGAATTACAAGAAATAATAAAGGGTCTTTATTAAGAGGAAGAAGAAAAAATTAAAATATGAATAATAAAATAGCAATAAATGCATATCTATCAACAATTAACTTAAATGCAGATGGATTAAATGCTCCAATAAAAAAATATATTGGCCATCTGAGGTGGCTGAATGGATAACAAAAAAGGTCATTAGATATGCTGTCTACAAGATATCCATTTCCAATCAAAAGACTGAAAGTAAGGGAATGAAAAATATATTTTATGAAAACGGAAACAAAGGAAAGCAGGGGTAACAATACTTATACCAGACAAAACAGACTTTTTAAAAAGGCTATATAGGGACACAGACAATAGGGTGGCCAGGGCCTGGGGTGGGGTGGGAACTGGGTGGAGAGGAGTTATGGGAGGAAAAAAGAGGGACATCTGTAACAATCTCAACAATAAAGATTAATTTTTTTTAAAAAAAGGCTATAACAAGAGACAAAGAAGGACCCAGCAATTTCACTTCTGAGTATTTGTCTGAAGAACCCTAAAACACTAAACTGAAAATATATACATTCATATGTTCATTTCAGCATTATTTACAAGTAGAGGCCTGGTGCACAAAAATTTATGCATTCAGGGGAGTCCCTCAGCCCAGCCTGTGCCCTCTTGCAGTCTGGGACCCCTCGGGGGATTTCCACCTGCTGGCTTAGGCCCACTCCCCAGGAGATCAGGCCTAAGCTGGCAGTCAGACATCCCTTTGGCAGCCCGGGAACCCTCGGGGGATGTCCACTTAACAGTGGGGAGCAGGCCTAAGCTGCAGTTGGACATCCTTAGCACTGCTAAGGAGGTGGGAGAGGCTCCCACCACCACCGCTGTGCTGGCAGCCATCAGCCTGGCTTGTGGCTGAGCAGAGCTCCCCCTGTGGGAGTGCACTGACCACCAAGGGGCAGCTCCTGCATTGAGTGTCTGTCCCCTGGTCAGTGAGTGTCATAGTGACCAGTCATTCCCAGTTGTTCTGCTGTTAGAATCAATTTGCATATTACCCTTTTATTTTATAGGATAGAGGCCTGGTGCACAGGTAGGGGCCAGCTGGTTTGCCCTGAACACTGTCCCGGATCAGGGTGGTGGTCCCGCTGGGGTGCCTGGCCAGCCTGGGTGAGGGGCTGATAGCTGTTTGCAGGCTGGCCAAACCCCCAGCAGGGACCCTCACCCCATGGGGTTGTGGCCAGTCTAGGTGAAGGGCTGATGGCTGTTTGCAGGCTGGCCACACCCTCTTCAGGGTAGAGGCCCCTGCTGGGTTGCTTGGCCAGCCTGGGTGAGGGGCTGAAGGCCATTTTCAGGCTGGCCACGCCCCCTTCAGGATGGGGGTCCCCACTGGGATGCCTGGAAAGCCTGGGTAAGGGGCTGATAGCTGTTTGCAGGCTGGCCAAGCCCCCAGCTGGGACCCTCACCCCATGGGGGTGTGGCCAGCCTGGGTGAGGGGCTGATGGCCGTTTTCAGGCTGGCCACGACCCCTGGCGACCCAAGCTCCCAGCCTCTTCTTTTTTTCTTTTTTTTTCCTGGGATTTATCTTCTATAATTGTAGCCTTGAGCAGAGCCCAATTTGTAGCCCAAGTCCGGCCAGGGTAGGCAGGAAGCTTGGCTTCCTCCATCGCCAGGGGCAACCCAAGCTCCTGCTCGCTCCAGTTCTGTGGCCGCTGCCATCTTAGTTGGGTTAATTTGCATACTCGCTCCTGAACAGCTGGTGGGTGTCGCTGGTGGGCGTGACTTGAGTGTAGCGGAGGGATGGTTAATTTGCATGTTTCTCTTTTATTATATAGGATAGCCAAGATATGAAAACAACTTATGTGTCCATCAATAGATGAATAGATAATGAAGAAGTAGTGCATATATTCAACGAAATATGACTCAGCCAATAAAAAGAATGAAATCTTGCCATCTGAATGGACCTAGAGGGTATTATACTGAGTGAAATAAGTCAGACAGAGAAAGATAAATGCCATATGATTTCACTTATATGTAGAATCTAAAAAACACACAACATAAATGAATAGCAGAACAGAAACAGACTCATAGAAACATATAGCATTTAACAATTTCCAGGTGGGAGGGGAATTAGAGGGGTGGTTGAAAAAGGTTAAGGGATTAAGAATCACAAATTGGTATTTAGAGGATAGTCATGAAATATTTTTTTCTGTCCTATTCTTTTTCTCCTCCCCTTTTGGGACTCCAAATACGCACACTTGATAATGTCCCACAGGTCACTGAGAATGTTTATCTTTTTCAATCATTTCTCCCTATACTTTATTTGAATAATTTCTACTGACCTTTCTTCAAGTTGACTCTCCTGTATTCTACAGTTCCAGTTTGTTATTAAATCTGTTCGTGGGTGTTTTTTATTTCTAATAGCCCTTAACCCTGTACTTACTTTTAAGGCATGGCCGTTTGGAGTTTCAATAAAAAGCTCTTGTTCACCAAACCCCTCTTGTTTGTCAGAACTTGAACTTCAAACTAGTACTGAAATTTCTGCTTAAAATTCGAGTTAAAACTTTCAGCTGAGTTCCCTGAGGTCTTGCAATGGATTTGAGGGGAATTTATATAAATATTTTACAACTTCTCCCTATGGCTTTCTCCTTTCTGGGCTGTCCACCTTCTATTTCCAGCTGTTTTGGCAACCTGAAAATCAAACCTCAATCTCTTCAGCTAGTAAGACCACCACTTTATGTTTTGGCTCTATTTTACCATTCATGATGTGTTGCTGATAACTGGAAGTGCCCTCAGAGGGAAGGCCTGGTAAATTAGAGCTAACCCAGTTTCCTTCCCTTCTTATAAGATTCATATGTTCTTTAATTCCTACCTGCTTTAGATTGCTTACCATTGCCTTCAAGCAACAGCATTTAATATTTTTTGTCCAGGGTTAATCATTGTTATCAGCAGGTAAGTAGATCCAATACAAGATACTGTCATTCCCAGAATTAAATCCCCATCCTCCATAGCATTTTGAAGTAGTGACATTTTCTCAGACACTTGATTATAGTAAAATTATATATATAGTGAAGTTAGAAATCTTAAATATTCCCCTTCTTTAAAAAGCAGTTTTTATTGTGATAAAATATACATAACATAAAATTTACCACTTTTGCCTTTTTAAGTGTACAATTTTAAAAAACTTAAAAGTGTTTGTAAGTGTATTCACTTTATTGTATAGCCATCACCATCATCCCACCTCTAGAACTTTTTTATCATCCCAAACTAAAATTCCATACCCTTGAAACAGTAAAGTACCCCATGACTCGCTACCCACAGCCCCTGGTAACCACCATACTACTTCCTGTCTCTAGGAATTTGACTATTTTAGATAACTCATGTAACTGGAATCTTACATATTTATCCTTTAGTTGGTATATTCCTTTTTCAAAATGAGTGGATTCCACCCAGCCAGCATGGCTTAGAGGTTGAGCATTAACTTTTGAACCAGGAGATCATGGTTTGAGTCCCAGTCAGGGCACATGCCCGAGTTGCAGGCTCATTCCCCAATGTGGGGTGTGCAGGAGGCAGCCTATCAATGATTCTCTCTCATCATTGATATTTCTATTTCTCTCTTCCTCTCCCTTCCTCTCTGAAATCAATTAAAAAGTACATTTAAAAAAATGAGTGAACTCCTGGTTAAAAATGGCTACTTAACCCCAGACTTTTATCTCCAAGTCCTACCCTTGCTAAAATAATAGTAGAGACGGTAAAAGTGCAAATCCACAACAAGAGATGGGCATTTCAACAGAAATCAAGAGATAAAGGTCTGGGGTTAAGATAAGAAATTTCAACAGGCTTATTAAAGTTGTGAAGTAGAGAGTGGACACAAAGAAAATATTGCCTGATTTCACTTACATGAGGTATCTAGAGTAGTCAAATTCACAGAGACAGAGAGAAGAATGGTGATTTTCAGAAGCTGCTGGGAGGGGAGAATGGGCTCAGAGTTCCAGTTTGAGTAGATGAAAAATTTCTGGAGGTGGATGGTGGTGATGGTTGCACAACAATGTGACTATAGTTAATGCCACCAAACTGTATACGTAAAAATGGTTAAAATTGTAGATTTTATATTATGTATATTTTACTAAACACACAAAAATAGGAAGTGGAGGTAACTGATGAAGCCAAATACAGGAGGCCAAGAACTGGAATGTACATGGTGAGGAGTGGGGAGGGAAACAGCAGCCAAGCTGGAGCAAATGATCCTTTGTACTTCTATTACAGCCTGCCACAGCAAAGGATAGCAATAAGACATGGGGCTGAATCTTACTCCCCTCCCCACCATTCTCATGTAGCAGCCATGTGGTGGCCTGACACTCACTCCCCAGAAAAACTGCAGAGGTTCTTTTGTAAAAAATAATTGGACACCCCAAAGCTTCCATGATCTGACATTCAGAGGTTCACCAGTTAAATGTCTAGAGAGTGGAAAAATTTCTGGAGGTCCTAAGTGAAGTCTCTTAGATACCCACTAAGTCTCTCAATCATTGAGATCCCTACAAACACAGAGGCCTCATCACAGACAGGATTTACGATCTTGTTCTCATATATGCTCCAATGAAAGCCTCCAACACAAAAGACTCTAAGATTAGCAAACAAAAACCTTAACCAAGAAAGAGGCATCTGCATATATGGAACTGTCAGTATAGCAAAGTCCTTAATAGTCAGAGCAGGTACCACCTGGGCATAACAGGCTCACCTTACAATGCAAGCAACATGGACCTGCATGGATGAAATAAAGGCAACTCAGGAATGGAAAAGAACTTTAAAATATCTCTAAGTACATGCCCTGTGAAATAAACCTTCATTTATAATAGCTGGAAATGAATAGATAATGTCTAAAATGGATGAATCAAGAACTGGTGATGTAAGTATATTCTTTAGAGAGAAAGATACCCACCAAGAAAAACAGCTGGAAGAGTTAAAATGGTTGTCTCCATAGGACCACGGTTAGGAGATGTGGGCTGGGAATATGCTTTCATCATAAGCCCTTCTGCATGATTTGATGATTTAACCTTATGCATGTATTTAGCAGCACTTTGACTTTTTTTTCTTCAAGAAAATGACTGGAATGTGGTTTTTTTGTGTAGCACTGTTTCATCCTGGAATTTTTCAATTAAGCTTTTGGCTAAACACATACATATGATAATGATAATTATTCAGGAATAGGGAGGTTTGTAAAAACATTGTGTGCCATTAGAGTAATCAAGCTCAACTTTAACACATCTTGGCGTCTCAGAATAATTAGACCACACTGGAGGGGCAGATGGGGTGTCTGAGAAAGCCATGGGTGTCTTCCATAATAGTAACGAAAAAACCATCACATAGAACTGTTCAACTGATGATGGAAATTTGCATGTTAACTCAGCACACAATAAGAAATGAATGTCCTACGCAACTTATTTAAGCATGCATGTATTAAAATACAATCTTTACAGCTAAAAGTAGTTCCTTCTATAACTTCTATTTTTAAAAAAAAAAGTCACCTCCTACCGTGAGCATTTTTGTTGAAAACTCACAAAATAAAAAAATATCATTAATCTATTAATTCATCTGACAGAGATATTTTGCAAGTCTGCTCTGTGCAAGGACCTAGTCGGTGCTAAGAATGCAATGGTGGAAAGACACATACAGTCCCTGCTCTCAGCACAACTTACCAACTAGTATAGAATATGGGTAAGTAAAGAGGCAATTTTACCACCATGTGATTAGAACAACGGCAGTTGGTATGGGTTGGATAGGATCACGTGGAAAGGTGATAGCTATCAATATCTACTGTATACTGCTCAACCAGTGTGTCTCAATGGTTGAGCATCGATCTATGAACCAGGAGGTGACAGTTGGATTCCTGGTCAGGGCACGTGCCTGGGGTTGCGGGCTCAAACTCCAGTGTGGAGCATGCAGGAGGCAGCCAATCGATGATTCTCTCTTTTCCTCTCCCTTCCTCCCTGAAATCAATAAAAATATATTTTAAAACAAAAAAAATCATAAACCCCAGGTAATTCTATGATCATAGAGCAATGACAAGCCATTGAAGGTTTTCGGAGGGGCTTGTAGGCCAGGTCTGCCATCATCAAATTTCCATTTTAGAAATGTACAAATTCTTTATAGATTAATTTCCATTATTTTACTAGTACTTACTTTCCAATCACCCACACTTTTTAACCCTTTCTATTGCTTGTTAAGATCATTGGGTGAATATTTGAGTAATGGTAAGAATAATGTATTTATAGATAGTTATTAGGCTTACAAAGCACTTTACCATATGTACTCCCACTACATATACTCAGAAGGCAGGTGGAATAAACAAAGATTTGGACCTGGTTTCACCACTCTTCCATTCTGTATCCATGGAAGATACTGATAATTGACCAGGACACAAGGTCCTGATTGTCTCAGACACGGCCTAAAAATTCCCAACACAATCTCCAGGCAAGCAGGGCCATCTACTTGAGTTGTCACGGGATGAAAAATTCTAGTGGCCATTCTAAAGCACATACATTATGAAATCATACAGACTTGGTTGAAATTCACAATTTCCCACTTCAATCCTGGATCTAAATTATTTGACTTCTCTAACTTCAGTTTCATTATTTTAAAATTAGGAATAAAACATATGATTCAGAGGGTCATTGTTAATTAAAAGATAACAAAAATGAAATTATATAACCTGTGCATTTAACTATGTTAATTAAACAATTGTGCTCTGTAAAGAAAATAGAAAGAGTGAGACAGAACACAGTAACAATCTGACTCAATGTGCATGCACCCCAGAGCAAATATAAGATGGGAGACATCCTCTATGGCACTCTTCATTAGTCTCAATTTCAGTGTGCCTCTCATAGAATAGGAATGTCATTGCACTGAGAGTGGTTCTGGTGTTTGAAGGAATAAGTTTTCCCAAAAAAACACAACCCATAAATGCAAGCCAACAATGTCATATGTTATATAACTGAAGGTCTATCAGTCTATCCCAACTCTAGAGGAAAAACTGTTTGTGAGGGCCTTTCTAAGAATATAATGGATACTAGAGGCCCGGTGCACAAAAATTTGTGCACTCAGGGGTGGGGGCCTCAGCCTGGCCTGTGCCCGCTCGCAGTCTGGGACCCCTTGGGGGATGTCCACCTGCTGGCTTAGGCCCGCTCCCCGGGAGATTG
>NW_006289713.1:374261-376903 GCF_000327345.1 Myotis davidii | reverse complement strand
CCCCCCTTCAGGGGGGGGAACCCCGCTGGGGTGTCTGGTCAGCTTGTGTGAGGGGCTGATGGCTGTTTGCAGGCTGGCCAAACCCTCAGCAGGGACCCTCACCAGACCCTCCTTGAGTGGAGGCCACAGAGGCTGGAAGCAGGTATCTGGGATTTATTTATCTTCTATAATTGAAACTTTGTAACCTTGAGCAGAGCCCACATCCTGGAAGACTGGGTTGCCTCTGACAACCCAGGCTCCCAGCCCCTCTTGAGTGGAGGCCACTGGTGCTGGAAGCAGGTATCTGGGATTTATGTATCTTCTATAATTGAAACTTTGTAGCCTTGAGCAGAGCTCAGAGCCAGCAGGGCAGGCAGAAAGCTTGGCTTCTTCCATTGCCAGGGGCAACCCAAGCCTCCTGCTCGCGACAGCTCCATGGCCACTGCCATCTTAGTTGGGTTAATTTGCATGTTTGCTCCTGATTGGCTGGTGGGCGTGGCTTAAGGCGTAGCGAAGGCACGGTCAATTTGCAAAGTATGTCTTTTATTAGTGTAGATAACCTTAATGGATATGAACATGGCTAAAATAATCTCCCAGCCTGGCCAGTGTGGCTCAGTGGTTAAGCATCGACCTATAAACCAGGAGGTCATGGGTTTGATTTCTGGTCAGGGCACATGCTGGGGGGGTGGGAGCTCAATCCCCAGTAGGGGGTGTGCAGGAAGCAGCCAATCAATGATTTGCTCTCATCTTTGATGTTTTTCTCTCTCTTTCCTCTCCTTTCCTCTCTGAAATAAAAATATTTTTTTAAAATAAATCACTGATACTTTAAACATCTGTATGAACTAAAGGAACAGATGAGGATATATAACAACTCAAAACACAGAGTTAGTCCTCCTCTTTGGTTAAATGGGTGGCAGTGTAGCAGGCTGAGGCTTGGACTGAAAGACAGAAAAAGATCGTCTTCAACTCCCAATAGTTGAGTCCAAATCCCACTAGAACAGTGGTTCTCAACCTTCTGGCCCTTTAAATACAGTTCCTCATGTTGTGACCCAACCATAAAATTATTTTCATTGCTACTTCATAACTGTAATGTTGCTACTGTTATGAATCGTAATGTAAATATCTGATATGCAGGATGGTCTTAGGCGACCCCTGTGAAAGGGTCGTTGACCACCAAAGGGGTTGCGACCCACAGGTTGAGAACCGCTGCATTAGAAGGAGGGCCCTAAAGACCCTCAGACTATATCTTGCCCTTAAGACATTTGAAGCCCAGATAAACTGAAACTAACTAAAGCTGACTCCAGCCTAATTCAGATCAGCTCTTGATTGGATCCAAATAATCAGCTGCTCACTGGAGGAGCCACAACTTACACAGGGTTACTTTCTAAACTCAGCATGCGTGTCAGTTGGCGCTTCTCAGAAATGTATAAAATGACCCAATACCCGGCACAAAGTAGATCTCCAGTAGATGTCACTTGCCTTTCTTTTTGCATCATTTAGTGCAGGGGTCCTCAAACTACGGCCCGCGGGCCACATGCAAATACAAATATTGTATTTGTTCCCGTTTTGTTTTTTTACTTCAAAATAAGATATGTGCAGTGTGCATAGGAATTTGTACATAGTTTTTTTTTAAACTATAGTCCGGCCCTCCAACGGTCTGAGGGACAGTGAACTGGCCCCCTGTTTAAAAAGTTTGAGGACCCCTGATTTAGGGCATGCATTTGGCTGCTATTTAAGTGATGCCATGGCAGCCTCAGGACCAAGTACATTAACTAAAGACCCCTGCCCTGGCACCGACCAAGCAGTGGAAACCATGACCCTGAAAAAGCACACCTGGATAGCTGATGGATATTCTATTAAGTATCTCCACTGAGACCACCCCTAAGATTTCCACCTGCAAGAAAGAGATAAATACCTCAGGACAAAGGACCCAGTGTGTGCCCTCTCTCCTAAGAGTATGCCCATGCCATTCCCTCACAGGCACGGATCCCCTAACCTCTAAGGGCCCCACGAGATTTGCAACTAGGGGAGCAATGGGCAGCAGTAGCTCATTCAGGGCTAACTCCCTGAACCTGTCTCCAAGGCTCCATTTTCTCTGTGTAGCCCTTCCCTTTGTATATCCCTATCTCCCATCCCCTGTTCCTTAAGTAAATTCAATTTTCTTTAATCACCATCTGAGATGGCTATTTAGTCTGCCCATGTACCACCCACTTTAACCTTTCACTTGGTTTAATAATCTATCCTATCTAATAAAAGAGAAACATGGTAATTAGCGTACGACCGCTAGCCTTCCCATTGGCTAATCAGGGAGATATGCAAATTAACTGCCAGCCAAGATGGCGGCTGGCAGCCAGGCAACTGGAAGCGAACATGAGTCTTGCTTGCTTCAGTGACGAAGGACTCCAAAATTCCCTGCCTTGCCAGCCTCTGAGCTTGCTTCAGTGATGAAGGACTCCAAAATTCCCTGCTTTGCTGGCCTCTGAGCTTGCAGTTTGAAACATTGTTACAAATATAGAAGCTAAACAAAACCCCAGAAACCTGCTTTCAGCGGGCTGGGATCTCAGAGCTGGAGTTATACATTGTTTCGATAATAGAATCCAAACAAACCAGATACCTGCTTTCAGCAGCAGAGGCCTCAGAGCTGGAGCCAGAGCTAAAGCTGG
>NW_006289713.1:368912-373699 GCF_000327345.1 Myotis davidii | reverse complement strand
GACCCCCTGATTGGCCCTGCTCTGTGCGTGACAGGCGGTGGCACTGCAACCTCCCAATCGGCCCTACCCTGAGCGTGACTGAGGGTGGCATCACAACCTCCCAATCCGCCCTGCTCTGTGCATGACAGGGGGCAGCGCCCCAACTCCCCAATCGGCACTGCTCTGAGCCCGACCAGGGGCTGCACCTAGGGATTGGGCCTGCCCTCTGCCACCTGGGAGCAGGCCTAAGCCAGCAGGTCGTTATCTCCCAAAAGGTCCCAGACTGCAAGAGGGCACAGGCTGGGTTGAGGGACCCGCCCCTGCCCGCCTCCCCGAGTGCACAAATTTTTGTGCAAGGGGCTTCTAGTCTATATATAAAAGCCTAAGAGGCTGTTACAAGGAAGTGACCCATCTCTATGATGCGAACTGATCACCAGGGGGCAGACACTCAACGCAGGAGATGCCCCCAGCTGGCAGGCCCTGATCATTGATGGGACCTGCCAGCAAACCTCCGGTCCCTCCCCCTAGCCAACAGGCCCCAATCACCTGTTTGGGGCTGGGCCCCTGGGCTGGGATGGGGAACCAGGGGTGGGTGGTAGCAGACGTGGTCCCTTTCCCAGGGGTCCAAGAGCCAGCTCCCTCCTCAGGGCTGACAGCCAACCTCCTGGGTCCCTCCCCCACCCCGTTCTTCCCCCCAGCCAGCAGGCCCTGATCAACCCATTGCCCACCTGCCACGGTGTCAGCTGGCCCCTACCCCTGGCCGCAGGTCCCGATTGCCTGATAGGGAGGTGGGGAACCACGCGGTGGCAGCACATAGGTGGTGTGGGAAGGAGGATGTGGGGGCGGGGGGCAGGGAGGCGGGGAACCTGATTGGCCCTGATTGCCGGCCAGGCCTAGGGACCCCACCTGTGCATGAATTTCATGCACCGGGCCTCTGGTAGGTTTATATTTTGAATATTTTTTTATTGATATGCAATTCATATACCATAAAATGCATCCTTTTAAAGTGTATAATTTAGTGGTTTTTAAGATAGTCATAATGTAATGCAACTATCACCACTATCTAATTTAGGATATTTTCATCACCTTAAAAACCCTGCACCCATTAGCATTCACTCCCCATTCCCACTTCCCATCTTTACCTTCAGCCCCTGGCAACCACTAATCTACTAATCTATTTTATGTCTCTCTGAATTTTCCCTATTTTGGACATTTCATATCAATGGAACTATGTAATATGTGGCCTTTGTGTCTGATTTATTTCACTTAGTATAACCTTTTTAATGTTCATCCATCTTATAGCATGTAGCAGTACTTAATTTCTTTTTATGGCTAAATAAAATCCAATTTATAAATATATCATATTTTGTTTATCCATTCATCTGTTGATGGATATTTGGGTTGTTTCCACTTTGGCTATATAAATAATGTTGCTTTAAACAGCTATGTACAATTTTGGGGGGAGTGAGGGGTGGATACAATTGCCTTGAGCATATATCTAGGAATGGAATAATTGCATTGTATGGTAACTCTATGTTCAACTTTTGAGAAATGTCAAACTTTTTTCCGAAGTGGCTGCATTATTTTATATTCCCACTAGAGGCCCGATGCATGAAATTTGTGCACTGGTGGGGGGGGTCCCTCAGCCTAGCCTGCATCCTCTTGCAGTTCAGGAGCCCTCAGGGGATGTCTGACTGACGGCTTAGGCCTGCTTCCGGGACCTAAGCCATCAGTCGGACATCCTTAGTGCTGCGTGGAGGCAGCAGAGGTTCTCACCGCTGCTGCTGCACTCGCAGCCGTAAGCCCGGCTTCTGGCTGAGCCCAGCTTCTGGCTGAGTGGTGCTCCTCCTGTGGGAGTGCATTGACCACCAGGGGGCAGCTCCTGCGTTGAGTGCCTGCACCCTGATTGTCAGTGTGCGTCATAGGAGCAGTCATTCTGCCATTTGGTCAATTTGCATATTAGCCTTTTATTATATAGGATGAGCAATATGTGAGGATTTCAATTTCTCCACATCCTAATACTTGTGATTGTCTTTTTAATTCTAGCCATCCTAGTAGGTATGAAGTGGTATCTTATTGTGGTTTTGACTTGCATTTCCCTAATGATTAATTATGTTAAGAATATCATGGACAAATTTCATGCACTGGGCCTCTAGTATGCATGTAAATTCTTTGGTTAATCTTTTCCTGGTCCCCCCACCCCAGGAAGTTGTTTTTCTGGTGGTGAAATGTGTCACAGTTCTCAACTTTTTTTTTTAGCACATAAATTGAAGAGTTACATAGATAATACATTATGCGGCTACTACACTGATCAGATGCACGTAGGCATAGTTTCTGGTGCCCTAGAGTGCAGGAAACCATGAATTACATAACATAAAGTAGACTCTACAAGATTGATGACTGATTGGGTGTAAGAAGATAAGGACTCTTGGTTTCAGGATTGGACTCCTGGGTGAGTCCTGAAGTCAGTTATGGGGATGGGAAGCATGGACAAAGAACAGGTTTATTTTGGGGAAGTAGAGTAGATGTAGATAATACTGAACATGTTGAGTTGGAAATGCAAGTGGGACACCCAAGCAATTGCATCTAGTTAATATGTAGTTAATGTGACTCCAGAAGTCAGAAGATCAGGAATGATGATGTAAGTTTAGGAACTCTCAGCTTACAGATGGAAAAAGATGAGCTCACCCAGCAAGCATGGGAAGGTAAACTAGGTTCCAGGCCTGGAAGGGGGAGGAAAGAACAGAAATAAGAGTTCAACTCCCTGGCAGCAACCTTACAGTTAAGCAGGTATTTCACAGCCTTCCTTTGAAGCCACTGGGTATCAGTCCCAACACAGCTTCTAGTGCTTCCTCTTCTCTCCTGCTTCCCCTTCTCTGAGTTGCCAGACTTTTCACCATTTGTTCACTCAGCTTACCAGACATCCTGCTTATGTTCTGCCTTCCTCTAACTGTTCATTCATGAAGCCATTTACTGAGCAACTGCCCTGTGCCAGGCACTGTACTCAATCCTGACCATCCAGTAGTGACCAAAACTAAGTCCCTGCCCCAAAACATTACATTCTAGTGAAGGAGAAGACACTTGGAAATAATAGACCTATTGGGAAGAGATAAATGCTTTGAAGAAAAGGCAAGCAAGGTAAGGGAATGTTGAATGAGCAGATGTTCTCATTTTATATTTATTGATTTTTAGAGAAAGAGGAAGGGAGAGAGAGAAAATGGCAACCTTTGGTGCACAAGAGAAAACCCAACCAACTGAGCCGCACCGGCCAGGGCAAAGTATTCTTATTTTAAGTAGGACACTAAGGAAAGTCATCTCTGGAGGTGACATTTGAGCAGAATTCTGAATGAATTGTGAAATCTCTGGGAAAAGAAGGGGTGGCTGAAACAGAATGGGATGTAGGGTAACCCATGGGCTAAATCATGTATGTCTTTATAAGACAAAGTAAGGAGTCTGGCTTTTACTTTGTGTGGCATGAATTCATGGGGAAAGGAATATTGAGCAAGGAGGGACATGATTTAACTTAAATTTTAACAATATCCCTCTGGCTGCTGTGTTGAGAATAAACTATTGGGGGCAAGGACAGAAGTTGAGGGATATTTTAGGCCAGTGGTCAGCAAACCACAGCTCGCAAGCCACATGCGGCTCTGTGGCCCCTTAAGTGTGGTTCTTCCACAAAATACCACGTGTGGGCACGCACGTACAGTGCGATTGAAACTTCGAGGCCCATGCGCAGAAGTCAGATTTTGGCCTTGGAGAGTCTATTTTGAAGAAGTGGTGTTAGAAGAAGTGGGGGGTGTCGGTTTTTTAGCAAAGGCCAGTTTAGGAGTACCCTAATTAAGTTAATAACAATGTACCTACCTATAAAGTTTAAGTTTAAAAAACTTGGCTCTCAAAAGAAATTTCAGTCGTTGTACTGTTGATATTTGGCTCTGTTGACTAATGAGTTTGCCGACCACTGTTTTAGGCCATTGCAATAATCCTGGCCAGATTAATGGTAGCATGTCACAGAAAAGTAGAGGTGGAGATGGTGAGAAGTGGTTAGATTAGATGGGCAGTTCTAAGCAAAAGTCCATTGGGGGAGAGTGAAAATTCAGGGTAATGGGGGCTTCTCATTGGCTGAGTGTGGTGGTTTTCATTGGCTGGGCTGTTGCTGGATTAGGAGAAAAACCTTCTTTCTTCCTACTGGGGTAGCAAAATAAACTTCTTCATGACTAGATTTGTAAAGTAAGCTGTGATGGATGGTACCTTCCAGAGAGCTACATTTCAGGGCTTCCCCACTCCACTTTGAAAGAGGTTTCCTTTTATTCATTTTCACACCTCAATGGATTACAATAAAGGTTAGGTTTGGAGCCCTGACCAGTTTGGCTCAGTGGACAGAGCCTGGCCTGCGGACTGAAAGGTCCCAGGTTCAATTCCGGTCAAGGGCATGTACCTTGGTTGCAGGCACATCCCCAGTAGGAGGTGTGCAGGAGGCAGCTGATCAATGTTTCTAACTCTCTCTCTCCCTTCCTCTCTGTAAAAAATCAATAAAACATTTTTTTTTAAAGAGGTTAGGTTTGGAGAGGAAATTGGAAGTAAGGCTTTGGACACACAAAGTTGCCAATTAAGACATCCAACTGAGGTTGAGTCTATTTATATGAATTCTGAGTTCACAGAATTGATCAAGGCTGCAAATACTCAATGGGCCCTAGCCAGTTTGGCCCAGTGGCTAGAAAGTAGGCCTGCAGACTGAAGGGTCCCAGGTTTGATTCCAGCCAAGGGAATATGCCCAGGTTGCCAGCTTGATCCCCCGTAGGGGGTGTGCA
>NW_006289713.1:366762-368596 GCF_000327345.1 Myotis davidii | reverse complement strand
TATTTTAGGCCAGTGGTCAGCAACCCACAGCTCGCAAGCCACATGCGGCTCTGTGGCCCCTTAAGTGTGGTTCTTCCACAAAATACCACGTGTGGGCACGCACGTACAGTGCGATTGAAACTTCGAGGCCCATGTGCAGAAGTCAGATTTTGGCCTGGGAGAGTCTATTTTGAAGAAGTGGTGTTAGAAGAAGTGGGGGGTGTCGGTCCGTCGGGCGACAGAAGACGCAGCGCAGGCGGGCCGTGGGATATGCAGCATAGGGCAGGCGCGCCCGATTCATGCACGAGTTGAGTGAGCCAGTCAGTCAGCAGTCTCATGTGCAGTGGTTAGTGCTAGTCGCGTCCGCAAATCGTGTGCGGGTGCCAAAACCGGTTTGGCTCAGTGGATAGAGTGTCGGCCTGCGGACTGAAAGGTCCCAGGTTCGATTCCAGTCAAGGGCATATACCTTGGCTGCGGGTACATCCCCAGTAGGAGATGTGCAGGAGGCAGCTGATCGATGTTTCTAACTCTCTCTCTCCCTTCCTCTCTGTAAAAAATCAATAAAACATTTTTTTTTAAAGAGGTTAGGTTTGGAGAGGAAATTGGAAGTAAGGCTTTGGACACACAAAGTTGCCAATTAAGACATCCAACTGAGGTTGAGTCTATTTATATGAATTCTGCGTTCACAGAATTGATCAAAGCTGCAAATACTCAATGGGCCCTAGCCAGTTTGGCCCAGTGGCTAGAAAGTAGGCCTGCAGACTGAAGGGTCCCAGGTTTGATTCCAGCCAAGGGCATATGCCCAGGTTGCCAGCTTGATCCCCTGTAGGGGGTGTGCAGGAGGCAGCCGATCAATGATTCTCTCATCACTGAGAGTGAGTTTCTATCACCCTCCCTCTCTGAAATCAATAAAAAATATGTATATTGAAAAAAAATACTCAATGGTTTTGAAAGCTAAGAGCCGGAATGGGACCATCTGAAAGTATGGACAGAATCCCAGCTCCAGGCCAGGGTTGGGGAGTACGTATTGGGGTTGGGGGAGCTCATTGGGCGGTGGATGCTGTAATGGGGCAATGAGATCTCTATTAGGGACCCAGTTGCCTCCACGGGAAAGGACTGGGTCTTAAAAGGGATCGTCAGGAATAGGGAGGCGGGTGGGCCACTTTCAGGCCGAGGGATCAGCCTTGGCAAAGACAAGATACAGCGGGTATGGAAATAGTGAAGGCCACACCTGAGGTCAACAGGGCCGCGCACCCACGGTGTCTCGGCGCCAGGAAGCATTTCGCCTCTCCTCAAACTCCTCTCGGGCGGCCCAGACAGGATCCCACTAGACCAGGTCAAGGGGTGCTACCGGGACTACAGAATCCGCGGAGAACTGCGGAGCCTCGCGCAGCCAGCCGAGTCTCGCGAGAGCCCGGCCTCACTGGCCCAGCATGCCCCGCGCCGCCGCCGCTACTGCCGCCGCCGCCGCCGCGCCGCGGCTTGAGGGCGGAAGGCTGGGGGAGGGTAGCGGAGCCGGCGCCGCCATGTTGGGTCTGAGGCAGCTGCTGTAGGCACCGACGGAGCGAGCGGGCGTGCAGAGCTGCGACCGCGGCGTGGGATCTGCCTCTCTGCCAGCGGCCTAGAGCGGCGGCGGCGCCATGAGTGGGGGCACCCCGTACATCGGCAGCAAGATCAGCCTTATCTCCAAGGCGGAGATCCGCTACGAGGGCATCCTCTATACCATCGACACCGAGAACTCCACCGTAGCTCTCGCCAAAGGTACTCCGGGGTGGGGTGTCGGGCCTTGCGCCCAATCAGGGCTGCGCTCAGCTTTCGGTTTGCGGCCCCCTCGCTCCATCCCTGCCCTCCGCCG
>NW_006289713.1:365771-366722 GCF_000327345.1 Myotis davidii | reverse complement strand
CCTCCCCCCGGACTCCCTGGCTTCCACTGCCGAGGTCCGTGCCTTCCATCCGGGAACTACGCGACCCAGAGCGGGGCGGGCGGGCGGCCCTGAAGCCCCAGAACGGGCAGGAGAACGCGGAGAGACGTGTCTTCCAACTCTGAAATTCGGGGGTCTGTCGTCTCCACGAAACAAAAGCCCCAGTAGTAAAGAATTTTTCCGCCTCGCTTGAATTTAGTGCTGATTTCTTAATTCTGCAGCACCATTTTCTCACGTTCTCAATTTCGATTTGTTGCACTATTCCTCGGGTGAACTGTAGGTGATGTGCTGAAACTTTGGGTTTGTTCTGTGATGCAGTCTCGAGCAGCTCATATCCCTCCTGTCTCCTATGTAGTATTTACCTGTTAAACCGGAATCCTTCCCTAAGCCTGTTGTGCAACCACCTCTTTAAAAGTGCTTGCTGCACTCGCATTGACCTTGTTTCTGAAAGCCTGTGCGGAGCGGGGTTCAAGCTTGACCCAGGCCCGGTGTTCCGAAGGCGGCTGTGCGTGGTCCGTGGGCGCTGACAACCCGGCCGAGGCTCGCTGGGACCGAAGCTTTGGTGTTGAAGGAGGTGCCCTACCTATAGTATTTAGCAGAGCCACAGTGTGTGTGGGTTTTGTTTCCGTTTCGCGTGCACTGAGCCTTCTTTCCGCCAGGAAACCAGAAGAAAATAAACTTTTTAGCTCTTCATCATAAAAGAAATCTCACTAGTTTGGCATACTTATGAGAGGGAAGCACTAATTAACTAAGGCAGTGGTTCTCAACCTTCCTAATGCCGCGACCCTTTAGTACAGTTCCTCATGTTGTGGTGACCCCCAACCATAAAATTAGTTTCGTTGCTATTTCATAACTGTAATTTTGCTACTGTTATGAATCGTCATGTAAATATCTGATATGCAGGATGTATTTTCATTGTTACAAATTGAACAT
>NW_006289713.1:364881-365434 GCF_000327345.1 Myotis davidii | reverse complement strand
AGCTTTTTAAAAGAATATGCCCTTATATATAAGAATCTAAAAAGTCTATATTTTGTTAATGGCCCACATTTTTTAATTGTCTTTTCAACAGCTTCTAAAGTCAATAAACATTTTATTAATCTGTTACTGTTATCGTTAAATTCATATGCCAAACATAATTTGTTCCTTGTATCATGACTTGAGAAATGTGGTACAAGTACAATAAAAACACTTTTAATCATTTACTTTATATGACTTTGCTATTTAGTCCTACATATATAATGTATGCTTTTAAAAAAAATCAGTATGAGTATTTAATATGTTTGGGAATTTAATTGTTTGCAAAAACTGGAATTAAATTGCTATATAACTGCCCAGTCAACATTGGACACTTATTTCAAGTTTCAAAATTAGAAGAGGTGCCAAAACCGGTTTGGCTCAGTGGATAGAGCGTCGGCCTGCGGACGGAGGCGTCCCAGGTTCGATTCCGGTCAAGGGCATGTACCTGGGTTGAGGGCACATCCCCAGAAGGAGATGTGCAGGAGGCAGCTGATCGATGTTTCTCTCTCATCGA
>NW_006289713.1:361946-364786 GCF_000327345.1 Myotis davidii | reverse complement strand
GTTTGATATTAAACTTACAGGATTTGTATGACTTCTTAAGTCATTTTATATCTGAAATTCCACCTTTTTCAAAATTTGGATGAAGAATAGCATTCTAACATTAAAGTCCAAAGTTTATTTGTGGAGTTTAGGATACAGTATGCATTTGGAATTAGAGATCCCGATTACTTTTTTTAAATTGAAGATTGAGTTAATCTCTTTGAGTAACATTCTTAAAATTTTCTTTAGGATGTTAATTTTGTTTTTATCCCCTCTGAGGAGAGTAGTTTCCTTTTCCACACATGTTGAAATGATACGTAGAAAAAGTTTAAAAATATATTTTACTGATTTCAGAGAGGAGAGAGAAATAGAAACATCAATGATGAGAGAGAATCATTGGCTGGCTGCCTCCTGCATGCTGCACACTGCACACTGGGGATTGAGCCCGCAACCTGGCATGTGCCCTGACCAGAATTCAAACCGTGACCTCCTGGTTCATAGGTGGACGCTCAGCCACTGAGCCAAATAGGCTGGGAAGTTTTTTGTTTGTTTGTTTGCTTTTTTAGCTTTCTAAAAATGTAATTGAATCTTGATACAATGGTCTAGCTTTGGGGTAACACAAAGATGCAAAACTTCAAAGAAAAAT
Source organism: Myotis davidii (assembly GCF_000327345.1). NCBI lineage: Eukaryota > Metazoa > Chordata > Mammalia > Chiroptera > Vespertilionidae > Myotis > Myotis davidii. The sequence continues at coordinate 364,161 of NW_006289713.1, read as the reverse complement.
GGAAGACATTTTCCAACAAGACAAATGAAGCTCCCTAATACAGGTACCATTCCAAGTGAAGTCAACAGGAAGAGTATGCATAACTCTGAGCATTACTGTGGGTCTACCTCTTCACCTCCCATTCTCAGGGCAGAGGAAAGGTTCTCGCTTTGTCAGGCATTGTTTAACCAGTATGTGGTGAGATGTGCCTCTTCATTCGAGGGCTCCCAGACTGCAGTCCAGTCACCTTGCTCCCTGGGTCACATGTGGTCCTGAAGCATGTACCATGTAATAGAAAGCCAAGTTTCAAGAATTAAAAATGGAGCTAGCCACAATCCTGAGTGCTGTGAGGAAAGCAACAGGGTGTTCAAACAAAAGATTAATAAAAACAATTGTCTACATAGTTACTGGCAGGGCTTGAAGATGACATTAAAATTCAAGCATGAAAGGGGTTCACCAGCACTCAGGAACTGGGCTGCCTGCTTGAAGTAGAGGCTAACATAGAATCCAATCTACTGAGGGTCTATACATGGTAATTGGCAGCAAACATGATAGAACAAAATGGCTCTTAAGGGAGAACTTGAGGTTTGAGTCCGTTTTCTATGGCCGTGCCTATTCAGCCATCCAGAGCTTGAAGGTCCTGTCATATGAGCAAGTGGCTGTAAGCTGCCCATAGAAGAAATTAGGCCTATCACATTGCCTTCATGGCTAGCCAAGTATTCAGTGGGAACTATCTTGGATGGGTCCAGATCTTGGCTGTGGTTTCATAGGCACCAGTGAGCAGGAAATTCCCATGGATAGGCTCAAACTTGACACCAGTCACTAAGTTCTGATGCGCAGGGATGGTATAGATGCAGTGCCACTGTCGAAGATCCCATACTTTGCAGGTGTTGTCACCACTGCCAGTTGCAATGTGGTAGCCATTCCATAGGTTTCCTTCAAGTGCCCTTCTAGGAACATGATATCACATCCTGTACACAGGTCCCAACTGGGCAGTATTTTTAAACAGAGAACCTTGTAAATACCACCCAGGGCAAAACAGACATTGTCAACACCTGAGAAGACTTCCACACCCTGCATCTTCCCATCATGATTACCATCCTCTTAAGCTAGATGTAAATGTTATTCTGACATTTATAGTTTCATCTGAGTTTACATCCCTAAATAATAGAGTTTAGTTTTGACCATTTTTTAACCTTACATACATGGAATCATCTTGTATATAAAGGGGTTGTAAAAGTAGGTTTACAGTTGTTAAGGAAAAAGATATAATCCTATATAATAAAAGCCTAATATGCTAAGTGTCCAGTCATCCATTCAACCAATCAAATCGTAATATGCTAATGAAATGCTGAGGCCGCTCAACGGCTCATTGTGATGTGCACTGACCACCAGGGGACAGATGCTCTGACCGGTAGGTTAGCTTGCTGCTGGAGTCCAGATGAGCGAGATGGGCTGGGCATGTCCTGAAGCCCTCCTGTGGCCCCTCCCTAGCTGGCCAACCTCCCACATCCCTTCCCGGCCCCAATTGTGCACCTGTGAGGTTCCTGGCCTGCGCCCTCTTGCAATCTGGGACCCCTCGGGATGTCAGAAAGCCATTTCAGCCTAATCCCACAGGCCAGGCCGAGAGATCCCACTGGTAAACAAATTCATACACCAGGCCTCTAGTACAATAATAAAAAATAAATACAGGAATAAACTTGTGGCCTTAGCTGGTTTGGCTCAGTGGATAGAGTGTTGGCCTGTGGACTGAAGAGTCCCAGGTTCGATTCTGGTCAAGGGCGTATGCCCAGGTTGCCGGCTTGATCCCCAGTAGGGGTTGTGCAGGAGGCAGCCAATCAATGATTCTTTTTCATCATTGATGTTTCTATCACTCCCTCTTCCTTCCTCTCTGAAATCGATAAAAATATATTTTTTTAAAAATAAACTTGTGTTTCATGTGCTTACAACTGTAAACCTACATTTGCTCACCCTGTTTTTCATTTTGGGTTTTGTTGTGACATCGTATTGCATCATAACTAACACAGGGTTTATCTATTCTGCAGTTATTTTGGATATTCTGCGATTGATGTTTAATTGTTTACAGGTTTTTTGGCTACTATGAATGCCTTTATGAACATTGTGTTTAAGTGCACTGATGCACATTTATGTAATTTTCTTGAGGTTATATTCTTTGAATTACAGGATCATGAGGAATATGTTGTCTTTATTAGGTAATGCCAAGTAGTTTTCCAAA
>NW_006289713.1:343770-361813 GCF_000327345.1 Myotis davidii | reverse complement strand
TTTTCATTTTGGGTTTTGTTGTGACATCGTATTTCATCATAACTAACACAGGGTTTATCTATTCTGTAGTTATTTTGGATATTCTGCGATTGATGTTTAAATTGTTTACAGGTTTTTTGGCTACTATGGATGCCTTTATGAACATTGTGTTTAAGTGCACTGATGCACATTTATGTAATTTTCTTGAGGTTATATTCTTTGAATTACAGGATCATGAGGAATATGTTGTCTTTATTAGGTAATGCCAAGTAGTTTTCCAAAGTAGTTGTTTACTAGTTTTTGTTTCAGTTATTAGTATATGAGAGTTCTAATTATTCCACATCGCTCATCAACAAGGAATACTTAGGATCAGATATTTTAATTCTAGTCAGTCTGGTGGGTATGTAGTTGTACCTGATTTCCCTAATTACAGGTGAGGTGCATACCTTTTCATATCTTGGTCATTTGGATTTCATCTTTCATGAAATGCCTTTGAAATTTTTTGACCATTTTTCTATTGAAATTCATGTATTTTTCCAGAGTTGGGTCTTTTGAATATGAATCTTTTACTGGATGTATCTGATGCAAATAATTTTTGTTACTTAATGGTTTCTTTTGGTGAACAGAGAATTTCTTCATTTTGATACAAACATGTTCATCGTTCTTTTTCTTTATGGCCAGTGTTTTCCTCCCTCCCTTTCTTCCTTTGTTTTTTTACAGGAATTTTCCCCTCTTCCAAGATCATGGATATACTTTGATGGTCTCTTCAAAATGTCTTGCTTTGTCTTTTCACATTTAGGTCTACAGTGCGCCTGAAGTTGTCATGTATGGTGTGAGATATTTAAATCTTTAAATTTAGTAAGGGATTCACTTGGTTTATACGGTCCCCCTAATTATATACCACATCTAACATAACTAGCCCAAAATTTCAAGAGTATTTTATAGTTCCAGATATTACTTATAATTTAAATTCATCAGGAACTGTAAAATACTCTTAAAATTTTGGGCTAGTTATGTTAGATTAGGGTGACCATATGGACTTGTTTGCCCTGGTGGAAAGTCCTTGTTTGTGCCTGTGGTCTGATATAAATATTAGGGCATCCCTTTTTAAAAAATATTTTTATTATGTTTTTTAAAATTGATTTTGAGAATGAGAGAAGCATCAGTCAGCTGCCTCCTACACACTCGCTACTGGGGACTGAGCTCACAACCTGGGCATGTGGCCTGACGGGGAGTTGAACCAGTGACTTCTTGGTGCATGGGATGATGCTCAATCCACTGAATCACACCGGCTAGGCAGAACATCCATTTTCTCTCTTGAAAGTATTTTAGTTTGGGTGATAAGTATTTTAGTATGGGTGATAAGTCACACTATAGCTAATAAAAAAACCTAACCCCAAACATATTGCTAAATGGATACTGTCCTTTGTTTTTTGCTAGAGATTTCACAGACTAGCTCTTAATTCTATAAAAATGAAATTAGGTAAGTTTGATATGCTTTGATACTCAGAATCTTCTAAATGAATGTCAGGAAGTTTTAAAGACAACCTAGAAAGACTTTGATGTCTGAATTGTAGTTTATCCTTGTCATATCTCTGAGTGTATTTTATTCCTAGCACTGATCATGACCTACATGTAATCTTCCTTGCTTATTTGTATATGTCTATTATCAGTCTTCACCTTCCCTCCCCCATAGAATGTGCTCCTGAGATGAACAAATGTTTCTTTAATGAATGAGTAAATGTAAACCATTTAGCATTTAGTTTGTTAACCTTGTAGAAATCTCTTAGGCATATCTCCAAATAATATTTTTCCTTGTTCAGAATTGTATTTCTCTTTAAAAATAAAACACCTAACGTACATTGCCCTCTCCCCTTCCAAAAAAGTAACCAATTTTGGAGAATTGGGGTATAAGAGGATATAATCTTACGAGAAAATTTATATTATTGGGGAGACAGTTTAATCTTATGGCTCAAGCTCAATTGTAATTTCTTTTTTAATATTTTTAAAATTGATTTAGAGAGAAAGGGAGAGAGAGAGAAATATCAGTGTAGAGAGAGAATCATCAATCAGCTACCTCCTGTACACCCACACTGAGAATCGAGCCTGAAACCCAGGCATATGCCCCAACCGGAAATTGAACAGTTACCTCAACCACTGAGCCACAATGGCCTGGCTCAATTGTAATTTTCAAGAATCAATTCAGGATATTTGAGGAACTTGCAAAATTGTGACATACATGAATAGTTTGTGAAATATTTCCAATTGAATATGATGCCCAAGCATATATTAGATCCTGAATACCAAGAAATTCCCCCCAGAGTGGAATCTCCATGAAATCAGGATTTTTGTCTCATTCATTGTTCTATCTTTAGTATCTGGTACATAGCAAGCTCTTGGCAAATATTAGAATAAATGAAAGGATATTCGTAGTTACTAAAGATTTCTAATTATGGGAATTTCAAGATTCAAGGAATTTTTTAACACTGTTTAAATAAAATGGGCTAAGATGAATGAAATTTATATCTCACATATTTAGTTAGCTGTACCTGGATAATCCGCTACTCAAATGAAAACCAAATTGCCACTGCAGTAGGAAAAGAAACTTTGTGGTCCAGGCTGAGGGACCTCACCGGTGTATAAATTCATGCACCGGGCCTCTAGTGATTATATAAGCTAGCTGCTTTTCTTTCTTTTTCTTTTCTTTTTTATCTTTCAAGCTTTTATTTAAGGGCACTGATTCAGGATGGATTTTAGATCTTGTTGAAAGCAGCCACGTCCATGGGCTGCATATACTGATAGTCCCCAAAAGCAGTGATCTGCTCCTCTAGCGTGTCCAACTTTATCGTCTTCCACTACACACTGTATTTGAAGCCTTTTAATTCCATATGCCACTGGAACCAGTTTAGAAGAGCCCCAGACCAAGCCATCTGCTTGAATGCTCCTGACACACTCCTCTAATTTTACCATATCTGTCTCATCATCCCAAGGTTTCACATCTAATAAGAGGAAGACTTGGCAACAAGTGCAGATTTTTTGGCTTTCTTTGATTCATACTGTGCAAGGCGTTCTTCTCTAGGCCTCTTTGCTTCTTCACTTTCCTCCTCATCGCCAGATTCAAAGAGGTCAATGTCGTTGTCGTCATCTTTACTGTCGGTAACTCCACTTCCTGTGGTGTCTTCCACATTAGCAGGGCTATACTTGCCCAAAGCTTTCTTCACTTCGGGCAGGCTGGCTTTCTCCTTTTCTTAAGACTTGATGTGGCAGGTGGTGGGCCAGAGACTGTTTCAAACACTGCCACGTCTGCTTGGGATGGCACATACACCTTGATGTAGCTCTTGTCCACCAGGTAATTGTTGAGCACCTGGAGGCCTGAGGGGCTTTTGAGGTTTCCAAAGCCCATGGCGTTGGCTGACCCAGGAGCTGGGTGGCAGCAGAGGAAAGTGGAACACGGGCTATCGCTAGCAAGCGCTAAGAGGGAAAAAAGCTAAGCTAGCTGCTTTTAAAATGGTTTGTCCTTAAAATCAAGGGATTGATGGAGGAATATAAAAAAGGGTAAACTAGTAATAGAGCATTTCCATAATTATCTTCTAAGTGTTGCCCATTGGCATAGCTTACCCACTTCTTGATTGTTAATTAGCCACTTAGTCATAAATTACAGTGAGAGAGTGGAAGAGTTTGATATGATGGATGCAACACCTGTGAAGTGCTGTATTGATTTTTTGCATTCTCACAGGAGTTGGGGACCTAAAATTAGCAGTTCATAAAATCACTACCTAGAATGTCAAAGGTCTAGTGAAACTGCAAGCTGTAATTTCTTTTGGCTTGCCCTATTTAATCAGGTTGCCAGAACTTGGAGCCTTGGAAACAGTTTATTGTTGCAATATAGTCCATAGAAGCACTTGGTAATTATGGGAGTCTGAAGTCAGGTGCCAAAATTAACTGTGTATTTTCGAGTGGAGTAAAATAAACCATGAATCAGAAGTAGAGAAAACAGCATAAAGCCTGAAAAAAATATAGTAGTAGAAGAAAGAGTAAAGAAATCTTACCTTGCTATGTGCTTGACATAATAGCAGTAGTGCAGATGATTTAACTTGAATGTATTACTCCATGTAGAAGATGTTCTCTATAGGAATAATTTACATTTTATTTTCTCTATGATGCTTTAAAGTAACACTTTAATGAACCATTTTTAAAATGATGTCATTGAAGTAAAAAATTGTAATGGGCAAAGTGTGATCTGTAGAATATTTTATTCACAAGGTTCTTATTCTCATTTTGTAGAGTGTGTGTTTGTTTCTGGAAGAAAATGTGACCCAAAAGGCCAGTTGAATACTTGGTAGCTCTTTGATCTTGGACAACGTATTTAACCTTAGCTCTAACTTCTTTATTTTTTTAAATAAGTATAATAATGCCCATCTTTCAGAGTCTATCTGAAAATTAATAGCTAGCATCAAAAGTAACTAGTTTACTGTAGCACTTAATAGAGTAGCTATCTCATTGTTAATTAAATCAACCCAGACATGTTATCAGTTTCACTCTAAATATATATTCACTAATCCCATAGTCATACTATATTTCCATAGTTCATTCCATTTTTCTGCATGACTATTACGTTTCTTCTGTTTTCCTCAGACCTTCACACCTCCTCCCCCATCTTTGCTTTCAGCCTGTGAACGTTGCTTCCTATTTTAATGAGAGAAAAAGAGCAAACATGCGAATTTTGATGAGCTTGACCTACCAGTTACCTGCGTCTGTGCCCAAAATGGCAACCTTGTCTCTCAATGTAGACAAACTATTCTTCTCTTTAAGGCCACCGTTCACTTGTACAGTAGGTGTCGTCCCCTCTTGATGATTCAAGAACACTATTCCAGCAATTTTCTACTCTCCTATATATTCAGCTTTTCCTTCTCTACCAGATTTTTTCTGTCTTTTTACAGATAGGCTATTGTTTCACCCATATTTAAAAATAGCAACAATAAGACACTACTACTCTTAACAGCATTTCCTCTTTTTTATCTTCTAGTTCTATCCTTTATACCAATACTTCTTGAAGTTTTCTGCACAACCTGTTTTTATTATTTTTTGAATCCACTTTATTTAGGGTTTTTATTCCCACAAGTAAGAAACTGTTCTTATCAAGGTTACCAAAGACTTCTGTGTTGCTAAATCCATTAGTTGTTTCTAATCCTCAGTCTACTTGACAGATCAGCAATATACTGCACAATTGGTCTTTTCACCCTGAAACACTTTCTTTTATTTTTCTTAATATATTTTATTGATTTTTTTACAGAGAGGAAGGGAGAGGGATAGAGAGTTAGAAACATAGATGAGAGAGAAACATCATCAACTGCCTCCTGCACACTCCCTACTGGGAATGTGCCTACAACCAAGGTACATGCCCTTGACCAGAATCGAAACTGGTACCCTTTAGTTCGCAGGCCAACACTCTATCCACTGAGCCAAACCGGTTAGGACTTAAAACACTTTTTCACTTGACATCATTCTGATTTTTGTCTCAGACCTCAACTGTTTGCATCTCAGTCTCCTTTGTTGATTCTTCAGTTCTTAAACCTCTAAATGTTGGAGTGCTCCAGGGATTAGTTGGTTCTTTCTCTTTCTCTCTCTCTCTCTCTCTCTCTCTCTCTCTCTCTCTCTCTCTCCCCCTCCCTCTCTTAAAAAATTACTTACACTCTGGCCAGTATGACTTGGTGGTTGGGTATCATCCCATGCACCAAAAAGGTCACTGGTTCAATTCCCTGTCAGGGTACATAACAAGATTTCCACTTTGATCCTCGGTCAGGGTGCATGTGGGAGGCAACTAATGGATGTTTCTCTCTTCTTCCTTCTCCCTTCCTCTCTCTAAAGTCAATGAAAACTAGAAAAATTATTGACTTATTTTATCATCTGTATTCTTCTCTTGATCTCATCTAGTTCGTGGCTTCAAATACTATCTATACATTACTATTATCTCTAACCTGGACCACTTCTCTTAACTCCTGATTTGTGCAGAAAATCCTCACTTAAGGTTGTCAGTGGGTTCTGTGACTTTAAGTGAAACAGTGTATAATGAAACCAATTATACTCTAGGCTAATTGATATAAACAAGAGTTAAGTTCCTACAACATCAATGTTAAAATGAAAAGATGTTATTCTAGAACCTGCTATGTATCAACTGCCTCATTAACATCACCTGGAGAAATGTCTACTGGGCATCTATTCCACATGTCCCAAACCTGTTTCTCCATTAGGTTTCTCCATCTAATTGAATGACAACCTTATTCTTTTAGTTGGTAAGACAAAAAACCTCTGAGTCATCTTTAAGTCCTTTGTTCCTCTCATACCTCATATGTTTCTGATCCTATCAGCTCTACTTTCAAAATATATCCAGAATTTGACTTCTTACCACCTCTACTGCTCTATTCTGGTCCATTATCTCTTACCAGTATATTTATAGATACCCAGAGGTTCCTGTTTCTTGTTTACAGTGTTGGCCTTTTACTTGATTCTCTTTTCCCCTCAATATTTCTTGAGCGCATCTTTGTCATTGTAAAAACAAAGAACATGGAATGTGTGGGTAGCAAATTTTCTTAGTGAATCTGTGGTTTTCTTGATTACTTGGTCAGCTATATTATTCCAAATTTAGAATCTTTTTTCTATAGAACTTTGAGGTTATTGGTTTGTTGCCTTCTAACATTCTAGTGTTCTGATGCTAATGTGATTCTCAGTCACTTACTCTCTGGCGATTTTATTCTTGGAGTTCAGAAGTGTTACAACAGGTGTGTGTTTTTCCTGAGTGATTCTCTGTGGATCTTGTAAATCTGAAGAGTTAGGTCTCTAGCATAATAAATTGTCTGCCTTTCCCTATCTGTGTTTCTCTCTTTTTGACTCTCAGATTAGTTTCTGTTTTGTTTCTGTCCCTCCCAGTGTGTGTGTGTGTGTGTGTGTGTGTGTGTGTGTGTGTATGTGTTTTAATTTTTATTGAATGCATTTATCTTCTTTCCTTATGCCGTGTACTCATATCTCTGTCTCTTGGTTTTGTAGTTTGGGAGATTACAATAAAAAAACCAACCACAAGGAATAATGATCAACTGAAAGCAGTTTCACTCAAGGTTAAATTTAGATTACAGATTGGACATACTTTTTCTTCCTGTTGATAAATCCTAGTAAAACTTCATGAGAGTGACTTCTTTTTAAAAGGCATAAACCCATAAAGGACAGATTAAATTTTCACAGGAGACAACACAATTTTGGAGACTGAAAAGCAAATGGATGAGTTTAAATGACTTCTTAGCAGAATTGAGAAAGCTGCAATATAAGGAGGCAGTGGGTAAAGCCAATAAGTGACTTGATTTCCACCCAAACTTCTAAAAGGCTCAGGAATTGGCATCACCAGGTGCTAATAGAAACTAGAATACTGAAGTAATTAGGGGTGAAGATGGAATTAAAAACTGGAAGATTAACTCAATTTGTTTCAATAATGGTGATATTTCCAATCCCCTCTTGCATTTTATATAATTGGATAGCTACTCCTCTTGAGCTCTGGTACTCTCTGGAGAGCATAAGAGAGATTCTGGAGAAACCTAGACACAATTAAGATCACAGGTAATCTACCACACGAAAGATAGCCTGAAGCAAATGGGGGAAATAGAGGGAAAGCTGGAATCTGCCTGGAGCTTATTATTTGATAGGCTATTAATACAGGAGAATTACTGAGTGCCAACTATGATTACATGCTAGCCCAGGGGTGGGCAAACCTTTTGACTCTAGGGCCACAATGGGTTCTTAAACTGGTCCGGAGGGCCGGAACAAAAGCATGGATGGAGTGTTTGTGTGAACTAATATAAAGTCAAAGTAAACATCATTACATAAAAGGGTACGGTTTTTTTTTTTTTTTTTTTTAGCTTTATTCATTTCAAACAGGCTGGATCCGGCCCACGGGTCGTAGTTTGCCCACGGCTGTGCTAGACACTATGCTAGGTGCTAGGAAACAAAAGAGCAATACAGACCAAGGTTCTTGAGGATACTGCATCTATCATAAGGTTCCTTTGAATTGGGATGCTCTTCCCCTACTCTCTACATGGCTGTTGAAGAAGTGAGCCATGCAACAAATTATGATAGAAGTCACAAAGGAAAGAGAAGAATAGATCTGGAAGGCTCAAGTGCTGATGAAAAATGTGTCAGATAACAGATTTAGGAACCCCTATCCCCCAAATCCCTTTTTAGTTAGCTGCTTCTGATAAATTTATCTTACTCAGTTTGTCATTTGAATGACATGTTAACAAGTCTGAGTTTTCTTGGTGTATTATAGGGAGTCATTGAAAGAGTTTAGCCAATAAAGTGGCATTCCAGAATACAGCTTTAGGAAATTAGTGTAAAATTTGATTGGGGGTGAGGGTGGAAGCTGACAGTAGTGAGGTCAGTTGGAATATTTTTTTTAACATTTTTTTATTGATTTCAGAGAAGAAGTAATCAAGAAAACCACAGGTTCACTAAGAAAATTTGCTACCCACACATCCCATGTTCTTTGTTTTTACAGTGACAAAGATGCACTCAAGAAATATTCTTCTATATATATCAATTATGAGAGAAAATCATTTATCGGCTGCTTCCTGCATGCCCCCAGCTGAGGATCAAGTGCCCAACCTGGGCATGTGCCCTGACCAGGAATCGAAGTGTGATCTCCTGGTTCGTAAGTCAATGCTCAACTACTGAGCCATGCCAGCCAGGCTCAATTGGAATCTTTTTAAGAGAAAATGTAGGCCTAAACTAGTTAAAATCGAGAGGAAGGAACAGATACATGAGAAATTAGAGAATGGGTTGGACTTTTAAAAATGGACTGGACAGGCCTGGCTGGTGTTGCTCCGTGGTTGAGCATCGACCTATGAACCAGAAGGTCACAATTTGATTCCTAGTCAGGGCACATGCCCATGTTGCAAACTTGGCCCCCAGCAGGAGGCATGCAGGAGGCAGCCAATCAAATGATTTTCTCTCATCATTGATGTTTCTATCTCTCTCTTCCTCTCTGAATCAATAAAAATATATTTCTTTAATAATTGGACAAGAAACAGAGAGGAATTGGGCAGTGGTGCATATAGTGGTTTCTATCAACCAAATTGGGAATGGATCAGGAGGGAATCAGGTTTATCCTTTTGGATTTTGCTTGAACATTATTAGTCCTGCAAAGCATTCCCTGATTGTCCTAGCTAGGAAGTGTTAGGTGCACCATGTTCTCATTTTATCTTCTCTTTTCTGTGTGTGCTTATCAGCTTTTCTTATTGTTTCAGTATCTTTTCCTTCGTTGTATTCTTTGTATATGGCAAATTAACTGTTGATCACATGAAGGGTTATTATTTCTGAAAATTTTCCTTGGTCAGAAAATGCATAGTGGAATAACTTAATATTTCATAGAAAAAGACAGTATAATAAATGAAGACAGTATTAAGAATATTGTGTTCTCTCAGATTGGTAATAATGAATATAGATCTATTTTCTTTTGCCATTCTATGATTTATAGAAATGTTTCAAGATCTTCCATATCTACAATTTCAGAGATTCTTCTAAATGTGTTTTTGTATTATTACTTTTGTTATTGTATCACCATCTAAATTTTTAAATTTTTTTAAAATTTGTTTTACAATTCTCTCTTCATGCCTCTCTCCCTAAATTCTTATTATCACTAGTAATTATTATCTTACACTCAGTCTGAAATTCTCATGGTTGAGGAAAAGATAATGTCTGAGTAAATCTACATGTATTAGTAATTCAGGGGGAAGAATCTTGCATGGAGGAAGCAAGTAAAATTGCAAATGAGAGGAGCTAATTAACGGAGCAAGGTCTCAAATCTATAATTATGGGAGATGACTGGGCGAAAAGAAAAATATAGGGGTTCCGCAGGCAGTGTCCCTTGGTGGGGACAGGGTGGAGCTGGAGGCACTGACGTATCCATGTGGCCACCCGCCAAAGCCTAGTGAGCATGGGAAGGGAAAGCCCTTTAAGTTCCTAGGAATTTTAGGTGTCGAAAATATTTCCTGTGCACAGGACTTGGTATTACATGCTTCGTTAGGATCTGTTGTAGCTGGCCTTGGACATTTTTTATTAGATAGTAGAATTAAAAGATCGTGTGGTGTTGGAGTAGGAGGATTTATCTTAGTGACTTTACGATGCTGGTTCTATTGTAGGTATAATTATGCAAAGCTAAAAATCCAGGAAAGAATCACCAGAGAAGGAATTAAAAATAAGATTTTATGTGAAAGTATCCACCTTGGTCCTAAAAGAAAGCAAACCAACAGCCACAGCAGCAATTGAATGGGGTTTTGAGCATAGAAACCCAAATACAACTCACTGAAGTCAGTGTGAACAAAGTAGAGATCAACTATGTAAAACATCATATGTACCATAAGAATGCTTTCAATCAAGTAAATGAAGTATATGTATGTTGTAAAAAAAAAGGAAAGGAAGGAAGGAAGAAATATAAGGGTCTTTCCCAGAAGACTGCAAGGAAGTGTGAAGAACATATTATTTCATATTATTTCCACGTGGAAATATCACTGGTAGAGTTATGTGATGGTAAATTTTGTGTCAACTTGGCTAGGCCACAGTGCCCAGATATTTGGTCAAATATTCTGGATGTTTCTGTAAAGGTGTTCTTTTGGATGAGATTAATATTTAAGTCTATAGACTCTGAGTGAAACAGATTTCCCTCCATGATGGAGATGAGCCTCGTCTAATCAGTTGAAGGTCTTACTAGAACAAAGACTGACTTCCTCAGAGTAAGAAAGAATTCTGTCAGCAGACCACCTTTGGAATCCAACTGCAACTCTCTCTTAGATCTCCAGCCTGCCAGCCTATGATGCAGATTTTGGGTTTTCACAGCCAAATATGTGTGTATGTGCATCATGTTGGTTCTGTTTATCTGGAGAACCCTGACAAATACAAGTAGTAAAGTAGTGTCGAAAGCTGAAATTTAGTATGGATTGGATGTGAGGAGGAGCTACAGTAGAGGACAGAAAACATGCTCTCTGTATTGAGAATAATGAGCTTGGTTGGAACTTAGATTAGGATAAGTGGGTTTGGACCAATTCTTACAACTGATACTTGAGGAGTTTTAACTAAAACTACATCATAGATTTTGTTCTAATTTTTTATTTGAACTTAGCCTTATTTTCCTTACTTTTGGGCATTTCTTAACTAAGTTAGTCTTGTTTATTGCTGTCACATTTTGGTCTTCAACAGACTTGCTTTTCTTCTTTAGTAATTGCTATCAGAGTCTAATTTATAATTTTTAGTTTGTGTCAAAAATTAAGGCTTGTGGAAATATTAATGATTTCACTTGGGGGTACTAAGTATACTTAATTATGTATATATTTATAACATTAAATTTAGAAAGCTTTGGTATTTTATAATATAGATACTGTATGGGGAAGTTGGTCACTACAACTCTTCTCTCTAGCTGCATGTCCTTCTGGATGACCTTCCAGACAAAGCCAGGGCTATGAAGGAAGCCCGGGTCCCAGGTGCCAGAAAGAAGCCAGTGCCAGCAGCCATGGAAAGAAAGGCCTACTCTTGCATGATTTTCGTGCATTGGGCCTCTAGTATCCTATCTAATAAAAGCATAATATGCAAATTTATCATCACTCCAACACACAAGATGGCCACCCCTATGTGGTCAAAGATGGCCACTCCTATGTGGACACAAGATGGCCGGCAGCGGAAGGTAGTTGGGAGAGACCAGGCCTGCAAGGGAGGTTAGGTGGGAGCAATCAGGCCTGCAGAGGAGGGCAGTTAGGGGCGACCAGACTGGCATGGGAGGGCAGTTAGGGGCAATTGGACCAACAAGGGAGCAGTTACGCGTCGATCAGGCTGGCAGGAGTGTGGTTAGGGGGTGATCAAGCTGGCAGGCAGAAGTGGTTATCGGCAATCAGGCAGGCAGGTGACCGATTTGGAGCCAGTAGTCCTGGATTGTGAGAGGGATGTCCGACTACCGGTTTAGGCTCGATCCCTAGGGGTCCCAGATTGGAGAGGGTGCAGGCTTGGCTGAGGGACATACACACACACCCTGTGCATGAATTTTATGCACCAGGCCTCTAGTAGGATATACAAGCCTAAGTGACTGAACGACCAGAATGACCAGTTGCTATGATATGCACTGACCACCAGGGGGCAGACACTCAACACAGGAGCTGCCTCCTGGTGATCAGTGCACTCCCACAGCAGGAGCACCGCTTAGCTGACTGACCCGTCTCGGCGGCCCACCAGCCTGGCGGCAGTCACTCATTCCCTTAGTAGTCTTGCAGGCCCAATCTCCAGAGAATGGGCCAGGCACTGATGGACCAGAGCCGCCAGCACGATCCTGACAGCGCCTCCAGCCTCCTGGAAGTCGGCCTCGGACACCATGGCCACTTCCCCTCCCTAGAAAGGATATAAAAGCGGTTGCCAGGTGGCCCCCAACAACCAGTGTGAACATCAGTGGGACAGATCCGGATCCCAGGCCAGCAAGGCCATCCCACTGCCTGCCCAGAGGGCTGATCGTGTCCCGGTTCCTCGCACCCCCCCCTCCCCGGGACCCCACCTATGCACGAATTTTGTGCACAGGGCCTCTAGTTTTTATATGTGGAATAAGGTAGGTTCCAAACTCATTCTTTTTATGTGGTCATTCAGTTGTCCCAGAACCTTTTTTTGAAGAGACTAATCTTTCCCTTTTGGGTGGTCTTGGACCTTTGTCTAAAATCAGTTAGCCATAGATGTTTGGGTTTATTTCTGGACTCTGTTCCATTCCATAAATCTGTATGTCTATCTTATGCCAGTACCACACTGTTTTGACTATTGTAACTTTGTAGAAAATTTTGAAATCAGGAAGTATGGGTCCTCTTAACTTTTTCAAGATTCTTTGGCTATTCAGGCTCCCTTAAAGTTACATATGAATTGAGGATTGGTTTTCAGTTTCTTGAAGAAAAGAAAAAGAAAAAAAGTCCATCGCAGTTTTGATAGGGATTGTACTAAATCTGTAGATAACTTTAGGAAGCATCATAATTTTAAGTCAGTTCAAGAACATGATGACTTTCCATTTATTTAGGTCTTTAATTTATTTCAGCAATGTGTTGTAATTGTCTGTGTGCAAGTCTTTCACTTCCTTAGTTAAATTTATTCCTAGATATTTTATTTTTTTTGAATACTGTTATAAGTGGAATTACTTTTTAAATTTCTTTTTTGGATTGATCATTGTTGGTATATAGAAACAATCAATTTTTGTGGGTTGGTGATATACTTGTAACGTTGCTGAATTTATATATTAGCTCTTGTAGATTTTTTAAAATGAATTTCATGTCTTTTCTATACTGAAATCCTGTCATCTTCAAAAAGAGATAGTTTTACTTCTTCCTCTCCAGTTTGGCTACCTATTATTTCTCTTGCCTGATTGTGCTGGCTAAGACTTCTGAATAGCAGTGGCGAAAGTGAGCATCCTTGTCTTGTTTCTGATCTTAGGGGAAAGCTTTCGTCTTTTATCATTGAATATGTTAGCTGTGAGTTTTTCATATACTGGTATATCCTTCATGTTAAAGAAGTTCCCTTCTATTCCAAGTTTACTAAGTGTTCTTATCATGAAATAGTGTTAAATTTTGTCAAATTTTTTTTCTACATCTATTAAGATGATTGTGTGGGACTCCACCTTTCAGTCTATTAATGTGGTATATTACACTGAATTTGTTAAACCACCATTGCATTCTTAGGATAAAATCCCAATTGGTCAAGGTATATAATTTTCTAAATGTAAGGAGGATTAGTTTGCTAGTATTTTTTGTTTTTGTTTTTTTAGAATTTTTGTGTTCAGAATTTTTTTATAGAATTTTTTTAGAATTTTAAATTTTTTTAGAACTTTTTTTAGAATCAAAGAGAGATTGATTTGTAGTTTTCTTATGATCTCTTTGTCTGACTTTTGGTATCAGGCTAATGCTGGCCTCCTAGAATGTGTTAAAAAGTGTTTTCTTTTCTTTTTTCTTTTTCTTTTTTTGGAAGGAGTTTGAATAGGATTGATCTTAATTCTTTTTTTAATGTTTGATAAAATTCACCAGTAAAACCATCTGGTTCTGGCTCTTTGGAGGTTATCGATTACTAGTCCAATCTCTTGTAGGTCTGTTGAGATTTTCTGTTTTTATTTTTTTCTTGAATCACTTTTGGTAACTAGGAATTTTTCTGTTTCATAGATCTATCTAGTTTGTTTGGGCATACGATTATTTTATAAGCCTTTTAATTTCCATAAGACTGGTAGTAGTATCCTTGTTCTCATTTCTGATTTTAGTTATTTGTATATTCTTACTTTATCCTTGGTCACTATAGCTAAAGTTTCTATATTTTATTCATCTTTTCAGAAAACCAACTTTTAGTTTTGTTGACTATTTTTCTGTTCTTTTTGTTGTTTATCTCGGCTCTTATCTGTATTATTTACTTTGCTAGATTTGGGATTTATTTTGTTTTTCTAGTTAAGGTATAAAGTTGATATATTTTTTTTTAGAATATAAAGCAATTAATCTATCTTTTGAATATGTGATTATCGTTAGTCCTTAGGAAGCTATGGAGCTTCTCTATGATTTTGTAGAGGAAGGGCTTTGACTTTTCCCCTCCTCTGCTTCAGGATAAGCTAATCTATTACTTTGGAGGGCTGGGACATTATACATTGTGTGGTGGTGGTGGTGGTGGTGGTGGTGGTGGTGGTGATCCTGAGGTTAGGAGGAAGATTGATTTAGTTGTAATTTTCTTAGTAGTTCTGCTTTTTCTAACTCTTTAGCCTTCCTTTTGGATAAAGGACAAAATGTAAAACCTGCCTCTTATTCCTGCCCTGATACAGTACTGTTTGGCAACCAGGGGAAAGGGAATTTCAACTTTTTTTCCACATCTGTGCCCCTATCCTCATCCACCAAGTTTGTGGGTACCAGTAAAAATTTCTAAGGACATACTACATACAGTTTCTGGGATTCATCTTCCAGTTCAGACTAACTCATTCAGCATCTGAAAGATACTTAACAAAATTGCATGGTATGAGTTTGACATCATTTCCTAGCTTGGGGATACTTTTAACTTTTTTTATTAACCTAAGGGAAGGATAGTCTTCTGTAAACCTACACCTATGCCACCATCTTTCCTGGAAGCCTCATAAGTACTAGAAAGAATTTTTAGGATTAAAAAAAGGGTATTATTTAAACTGAAATAACATTTATCTTCAGTCTAGCTTTGGATCAATCTGCGGAAAAATGCATACGTTCAAAACTTTGCACTATGTTGCATTTACTTCCTCTAGGATGCTCTTTAAATGGATAATATATGATCTTTCAGACTTTTCTTATTTGAAACTTCTATACAGATGCAGGCATTTTCAGAACTTTGGGATTTTGTGGACTCTGTAAATCTTCATGCACTGGCCTCTCCTCTCTACTCCCACTTCCCCCCACCACACACACAGGAAATGTCACGTAGATTTCCAATTTTCTATTTTGCTGAATGAGGACATTAAAAATAGATCAAGCCCTAACCGGTTTGGCTCAGTGGATAGAACGTCGGCCTGCAAACTGAAAGGTCCCGGGTTCGATTCAAGTCAAAGGCATGTACCTTGGTTGCGGGCACATCCCCAGTAGGAGGTGCGCAGGAGGTGGCTGATCGATGTTTCTCGCTCGTCGATGTTTCTAGCTCTCTATCCCTCTCCCTTCCTCTCTGTAAAAAATCAATAAAATATTTCTTTAAAAAATTTTTTAAAAAATAGATCAGTGAAAATAAGTAAATAAAAAATAAATCAACATTTCCTCTCACAAGTACCAAAGATATCTTTTATAATAATAAAAGTGTAATATGCTAATTAGACTGGATGCCCTTCCAAATGAAGCCGGGGCTGCGAGGGAAGCCTGGGTCCTGGGTGCCAGAGGGAAGCCGGTGCCGGCAGCCAGGGAAAGGAAGGCCTACTCTTCCACAAATTTTGTGCATCAGGCCTCTAGTAAATAAATAAAAATCTAGGAAGAACACAGTCTTATAATACAGTCTTTGTTTAAACTGAATACATTTGGCTCTAGGCAAAACTCACTTTATTCTTTTTTAAAAAAATTATTTAGCTACGAATTAATGAGTACTATCTCATGGGTGACATTTAAGAACTGCTGCTTATACTTGGAACAATACACTTATAAGAGGTACTACCTGAATATGATGAATAGGCACATATCTCATATTCTCTGTTTTCTTACCAGTTCGGTCCTTTGGTACAGAAGACAGACCAACAGATCGTCCAATACCACCTCGAGATGAAGTCTTTGAATATATAATATTCCGCGGAAGTGATATTAAAGACCTCACTGTTTGTGAGCCACCAAAACCACAATGTTCTTTGCCTCAGGACCCAGCTATCGTTCAGGTAACTGATAATAAGTTTGTCTTGGCGTTCAAATAAACTTGATGCACATGGCTAGCCTTGGCTTTTGCCGCTCCTGGGTTTTCAGGGTTTTTTGTTTGTTTGTTCGTTTGTTTTCTCAGTTGAATGCCCATCTATAGCTTACCATTTTCTATTCCCTAGATACCTAAAATACCTGGATAATGTTTCATCTAGGTTTTTCTCTCTAGAGCATAAGAAACTAAATAAAGTCTGAAGTACCTAAAGAATTTATTTTTATCATAAAATATTTTCTAATTTCAACATCAGTTAAAATATCTTATCGAGATCTAATTATATGAGAAACACTATTCAAACCACTATACATAAAAGTCAATCCTCGCTCTAGCTGGTTTGGCTCAGTGGATAGAGTGTCAGCCTGCAGACTCAAGGGTCCCAGGTTCGGTTCCGGTCAAGGGCATGTAACTTGGTTGCGGGCATATCCCCAGTGGGGAGTGTGCAGGAGGCAGCTGATCGATGTCTTTCTCTCATCAATGTTTTTAACTCTCTATCCCTCTTCCTTTTACTCTGTAAAAATCAATAAAATACATTTTTTAAAAAAAGTCAATCCTCACACCACCCTCTGAGCTTGTTACTATAATTATTCTCAGTTTTTACAATTGAGATTGGGAGAGAGCCACAATTTGAACAAACTCAGGCAGTTGGCTCGAATCCAGGATCTGTGCCACTATATTCATTCTCATGTGGTTCATATTAAAAACCAAGATGGTGCCCTAACTGGTTTGGCTCAGGGGATAGAGCGCCAGCCTGCGAACTCAAGGGTCCCAGGTTCAATTCCAGTCAAGGGCATGTACCTTGGTTGTGGGCACATACCCAGTAGGGAGTGTGTAGGAGGCAGCTGATCGATGTTTCTCTCTCAACAATGTTTCTAACTCTCTATCTCTCTCCCTAACGCTCTGTAAAAAATCAATAAAATATATATTTTTTTAAAAAATTAAAAAATAAAAACCAAGATGGTGATGGCTACTCTTAGGTATATTAGGTTTCGGGGCAGGGGAGTAAAATCACATTATATGTTATACAATATACATGCAACGTTATATAAGATAACCAAACATAGCACTGGCCAGGTGGCTCAGTTGGTTGGAGCGTCATGGTCAGGGCACATACAAAAGGCAACTGATCAATGTTTCTCTCTCTCTCTCTCTCTCTCAAATTAATAAAAAAAATGTGTCCTTGAGTAAGGATTTTTTTTAAAAAGAGAGCCGAACATTAAAAAATTTTAATGTACAGACATGTTCAATTCCCTAAATGAGGTATTTAAAAAGAAGACTTACGACGTATTCTCAGTGAGAAAGTAAAAAATTGAGTATTTTAGCCTTAGCCAGTTTGGTTCAGTGGATAGAGCGTCAGCCTGCAGACTGAAGTATCCCAGGTTCGATTCCGATCAAGGGCACATGCTCGGGTTGCGGGTTCAGTTCTCAGTAGATGGCATATAAGAGGCAGCTGATGAATGATTCTCTCTCATCATTAATGCTTCTATCTCTCCCTCCCTCTCCAAAGTCAAGTGAGATTGGGATAGAGCCACAATTTGAAATACATATATTTTCTAAATATGTATATTTTTTAATTGTGTATTTTATTTAAAACAGAAACACATATATCTAAAAGATTTTAATTCTGGATTTCATC
>NW_006289713.1:342832-343467 GCF_000327345.1 Myotis davidii | reverse complement strand
AGATTCTTAAAGTACATATTATACACAATTTGTCTTCTAGTTATTAAAATACCTCAGGAACTCTTCTAACATAAAATTAAGGCAGAAAAAAGAAAAGGGACCTTTTAACATTTATTTACCACTCATTTTTCTTGAATATTAAGACAAGCTTTTTAATACGAAATGGGTAAATTTTATTCTTATAACATAAACTAGAGAAATTCTTTCATCTATCTTCTCCTTTCTTTTTTATTGTTGAAAGTATTATAGGTGTCCCCTTTATCCACCCCCATTGCCCACCTCCACCCAGTTCCCGCCCCAACCCAGGCCTTCAAAACCCTATTGTCTGTGTCCATAGGTAAAGCATATTCTATGTAATAAAGGGGTAATATGCAAATTGACCCTAATGGCGGAACAACTGGTCGCTATGATGCGCACTGACCACCAGGGAGCAGACGCTCAATGCAGGAGCTGCCCCCTGGTAGTCAGTGCGCTCCCACAGGAGGAAGCACCGTTTAGTCACAAGCTGGGCTGATGGCTGGCGAGCGCAGAGACGGTGGCAGGAGCCTCTCCCGCCTCCACAGCCGCGCTAAGGATATCCGATTGATAGCTTAGGCCCGCTCCCCGAGGGCCCCCAGACTGCGAAAAGGCGCAAA